>NC_088622.1:3420936-3731021 GCF_036013475.1 Columba livia
AAGTGTGACATTTGGCTTGTTTAGCCTGCAGACTTCATGGGTGAAAAAGAAATAAGTAAAAAAAACTTGCCTGCTGCACATACTGTTAACCGGACTGCAGACTGGCTGAAGGGAAGAAGCCAGAGAGTCGTGGTCAATGGGGCAGAGTCCAGTTGAGGCCTGGATCTAGTGCAGTGCCTCAGGGGGCAGTACTGGGGCCTGCATTATTCAATATATTCATCAACGATTTGGACGAGGGAATAGAGTGACTGTCAGCAAGTTTGCTGATGACACCAAGCTGGGAGGAGTGGTGACACTGGAAGCTGTGCTGCCATCAGAGACCTGGACAGGGAGGTTGTGGAGTCTCCTTCTGTGCAGACATTCCAACCCGCCTGGACACCTTCCTGTGTAACCTCATCTGGGTGTTCCTGCTCCATGGGGGGATTGCACTGGATGAGCTTTCCAGGGCCCTTCAACCCCTGACATTCTGGGATACTGTGAATTCATCTTGAATACGACGTGTCTTTTTTTCAGCAATACCCTGTATTAAATATACATTCAAATACTTGCCTGAATTTAATCCAGGGTTCTCTTCTGACTTACAGCTGCAAGCTAAATGTCTCCTATATTACTGCATTCCTGTGTTGCAGACGAGCACTCACATATTTGTTGGTTTGGTCTGGTTTCAGATATGCTGATCGTGCAAAACAGATTAAATGCAATGCTGTTATCAATGAAGATCCCAATGCCAAGCTGGTGCGTGAGCTGAAGGAGGAGGTGACGAGGCTTAAGGATCTCCTGCGTGCCCAAGGGCTGGGAGATATTATTGACAGTAAGTGGATGGCACAGACCTTACCAGCCTCAGGTTGGCCTCTCTTATGCAGGAGGCAGAGCTGGGCATGCGAGAGGAAGGGTTTAAAACGTGGGAGTTCAGTGTGGGTCCTGATATTAAACTTAAAAAATGGTTTTAGAAGTGGCAACCTCTTCTGTCTTTAAACAACCCACCCTAGGATTGTCTGTAGCATTGAGAGGCTACCTTCAAACTCTCAAGGAAAAACATGGAAATTGAGTTTCCTGTTACTGTAGAAATGATTTTGTGTAATAGAACTTAACACATTGAGGAGTTGCCCTGGTGAGTTATGGAGGGCTTTGTGTCTGGCTGCCAATAAAAGGAGGATAGCTGAGATAGAGAAACTTAATTGGTACTAGGAAAACAAGCATCTTCCTTTTTAGAGGGTTAAGGTTATTAGTTGATACCTGGCTTCAGTGCCATCCCTGCTCAGAAAAGAAAACAATGGCTAATTCCTGTTAAATAGTGTCCTGAGTGACAAACCATTTGTCATCTCAAAATAACCAGCTATGAAACAGCTGATTGTGAATAAGTAATGAATTATTCGGGGGCGAGATTTTGAGTAAGGTTGGCAGAGCAGTAATTGTACGGGTTTGCTTTGCCAGCAGCCTCTTAAAGCACCAGAACACACTTGTGCCTCGATTATTTCCTTGTCCTCATTCCAAACAAGGCAAATAAACAAAAATTATAGCTGCTGCATTCTTGTGTAATACGAACAATGATTTAATTCCTGGTGGAGATGCTCATAAAAACACAGAATGTATTCCAGTGGATTAAAAGATTCTTTGACTTAAAAACAAAAAAGTGAATGTTGCACCAGTTTCTGATTTGTCAGAGCTTATTCACCTGTGAAGCACAAGTCCTGACTTAGTCACGGACTGCTTAAAGATGTGTAACATGTATTTACCTCTTCATTTGTTTGTTTTCAAGAGCATGGGGCCAGAAGACAATGAAATGCGGGTGTTTTCATGCTTGGCACAGTCTGTGTTTTCTGGTTCTAAATCAAAACTGAAAAAAATAACGTTACTGAGAATTGTGTTTTGTTTCTTTAAACATAAAGTAGTATTCTCTTCCCTTCCTATGTCACTGGTGAACCTTCAATTTTGATCCTTCTTGTATTTTCCCTCCTGCTTTTCCCTTTTCAGTTGATCCAATGGGAGATGAATACTCTGGAAGTGGAGGCAAATGTGTGTATTGTGTGGTTCTCTTTTTAACCTGCTTTCTCTGGGTCAGCTTTGAACTGAGCTTTGCATGCCAGCATTTCTCACAGGGAAATCCCAGACAGAACGCTCGCTGTGGAATGCAAGGCGCTTTCAGGGAAAGCAGCTTAACCAGCGTTTCTTAGATTGAGTCGACTGTCCAAAACATAAAAGTGCAGAGTTTAAAGTGCAACACTTTCATTGCTTCCTTTCTGCCAGCATATAGAAGGGAAAGTGGTAATTCTTTAGTCAGTTTTCATGACCGCCAACAGTTTAGATTTGAACTAGAAAATCTTTTTCTCAAATCCTCCTTAAGTTCCTCAGTTGAAACAGTTTGTGCTCACCTAGCTTCCTGGTCTTTTAGTTTCTCTTTTCCACCTAGCAATATTTGGGTTAGGTGTGTCAATTGATTAACTCAGGATGAAATGTTATCAGTCCCTCCTGGAGGCAGAGATTTATTTTCTATAGTCTCTTTAAAAGAAAGAAAAAAAAAAGTTGGAATAATAAAGGTCTCTTATTTGAGCTCAAATACTTGGTTGCAAATGATTAACTTAATAGGGTTAAAAGAGTCAGCAAATAGTGTTTTATTTCTGTTCTAGTGTTTGCTTCTATGAAAGGGAAATAAATGTAGTCCACTGCAAGAGAAACCCATTCCCTGTAAATTTTGGGTTGGTAGACTTTTTAAACCCTTTCAGTCAGTCTTCTTCACTCTCCCTCAAACACTATAAACTGGAAGAGATCTGTCTGAAATTTCCTACAACTAAAGCTACTGGTGGTGTAAAGACTCATCCTGGCCTTGTCTCACATTCCGATGCTGCTTCCAGCGTGTGCGTATGTCGGCGCGTGAAAGCTGCAGCCTCCAGGAGCAGCGTGCATGATGTCCAGGGTTTGGTTCTCTGTGGTCACAGCAGCCGCGAAAACTAATTGCAAGTGCCACTTCCTTTATCTCCAGGGGTGCATGTGTCTATGGGCCTTTGAGGCTTCATCCTCCCTGCTCTGCCATGCCTGCTTCCTTTGTCCCCACGGCGTTCCCTTCCCTTAACCTGCTTTTCTTCTGGCAAACTCCCACCCCTGCTTCCTGGATTTGCAGATGGTGGTTTTCAAACTGACTCGATGCAATCAGCAGTGTCATGAGGCTGAAACAGCAGGTTGAATGTGGAGTGAACTAGGGCATGAGGCTGACAATAGCAGAATTGTTCAGGATAAGAGTAGAGGAGATGGAGGAGGACATGGAAATTTATGCAATGTCTGGGCGAGCATCCATTTTTGGAAGTGCGAAGCCCTTGTTTATAACTTGCAAGGTCTGACTTGATCTGTTTCTTTCCAAAAGATGCTTATTTTAAAGGATTTGTTTTTGAAATAGAATACAAACACTCAAAACTATTAAAACTGAGCTATTTCTTAGCCTGCTATTTCCATGTCAGTTTTTTTTTGACGTGTGATTATTCTGAGAATATGGTTTATAGACATATCCGAGAAGCTAAGTAAGATTAAAATAAATTGCCTTTTGATACTCATTCTGAAATCATTCATGCACCTTTTCCTTGCTTTCTGTTTTTTAAGGAGGCATCTTTCAGGCCTTTGTGGGGGTTTTAAGGCCTTCTTCATCTAAACTAAGACCAAAATGCTTTAAAGGAGCCTCTGTAATGTGAGAGCCTTATCAGATAGTTCACTGGTCAGCTATCTTAGATACCCCCTTTTTTAGGTGAGGAGGGTCAAGAAGTAACCTAATTACATTCTTGTGAATTCGTGTTGTCCCTGCCATGGACTGACAGGTGATATGCGTATCTCCCGTGAGAATTTAAGGAGAGTTCTTTGTCCTTGTGGTCTGGGTGGTTTGGCAGCAGAGCCACTGCTGCGATAAAGATGTACCTAACCGTCCTTTTAATTAAAGGAGTCTGGAAGAGGATGTTTTGCTGAGTTTAAGGGGTTGGTGTCTGCTCAGAGTTCAGCCCAAAATGTCAATAATCCCATGAGGAGCTGAATCTGCTCCTGGCCTGAGCTCCATGGTGCTCAGTTTAGTGTTCAGTTAGGAATCGGATGGTTTATTTTTTAGCACATGTGTAATTTATTGTTTTCAAGCTTTTTTGATCAGAAAAGTTTATGATGCAGTCCTTACTAGTAATCCTCAGGGTCTGAATTGAATTATTGTTTTGGATATTAATATTAAAAGACTGAACAGAACTGCCATCTAAAAATTACAAAACTTGTCTTGTTGCTGCTTAAATGCTTTCCTCTTACACTGGTATTTCCTTCCTTTCCCTTTCCTTCTTCCTTCCCTCTTCCTATTTTCCTTGTTCCCACCTTTCTGCCTTCCCTCTGTCTGTGTGTGTCTCTCTCCCAGATTTGAAAGATTTTCAGAACAATAAACATAGATACTTGCTAGCCTCCGAGAATCAACGTCCTGGCAATTTTTCCACAGCCTCCATGGGGTCCCTCACTGCATCTCCATCCTCCTGCTCTCTCAGTAGTCAGGTGGGCTTAACATCTGTGTCCAGTATACAGGAAAGAATCATGTCCACACCTGGAGGAGAAGAGGCGATTGAACGTTTGAAGGTAGGTATCGCTCTAGGTTAAGGAGGCTGTTATTTTGGTCTTTTCCGAGGCTAAATAGGAGTGAACCTGGGAGAATTTTTCTTCACAAATATATCCAGTATGCTGCTGTTTCTGTAGGAAGTTGTCTAAAACCCACTTGCACCTTCAAAAGGGCACTTAACTGCAGTGGGCCAGAAGCTGGGTTCATGGACCACCTTCCCTGTTAGGATTATTTAGGTTTAATTGTAGCCCGGAGCTACAGCGAAATTATAAATGAAAATCTTGATTCATGTTTACAGGTCCTCTAGTGCAGTGGTAATTACGGAAAATTTGATCCTAAGTGTAGACTTCAGGAGGCCTGGTCAGCACTAGTGTGGACAAAGTCTGGCTAGGAAATGCACTCAGCTTCAGAAAACCAAATTACTCCCAAGTTGAAAAAAGGAGGAAGAATAATCCTGCCACTGTTGTATTCGCCCAGCCCCCACAGATTAAAATGTGAAGCACACAGAATAGCATGCTTCATCCAGACAATAGCGGCCTTGTCCCAATTCTGCATAGAATTGAACCGCATCAAAAGTGCAGTACAGTGAAGTATTTCTTAATTTTTATGAAAGCCCCCCCAGTCTCCACGGGTGGATGAGTGGGGAGAGCTGGCTGTGCTGGATCTGGGCTTCGTTCTCATGTCTTGTCCATGAGACACTGCCACGGGGATCGGAATGGGCTGGAACACACACTGCAGATCCCTTTCCTATTAGGAACCCGCTGTTGCCATGGAAATAACAGTGTGGTCTCTGCAGTTTCTTGGCATCCAGTTACTGAATGATGTCTGTAAATCAGATCTAAAGAAAAAAGGCAAAATAGTGGAGGTGGTTCAGACTAGTCTGATTGTGGTTAAATATGAACTTTTCTTCTCAGCTTGCCTTCAATGCTGTTTACACTTTTAAAAATTAAGAAAGACAACTTAGTTTTGAAGTGCTGAGACTACTTTTTATAACCAAAATTAGAGGTCTAGAACTGAGCACAAACTTTAATCGCTCTGTGTATTATATAAAGAACTTTGAGAATAATTGTCTAATAGCTTCTGGGATTTTCACACAGGAATCTGAGAAGATCATTGCAGAGCTGAACGAAACGTGGGAAGAGAAGCTGAGGAAAACAGAAGCCATTAGGATGGAAAGGTCAGGAATCAGAAATGTTGTAGATGGTCTGTAGAAAATGGACAAGTGTGGAAAATGGAGAATGTTACTCTGTTCAAAAGCAGTGGAAGAGCAGAATATTGGGTCTTGATAGCTCTGCTCACCCTTGTGTGTTATATCTAACAGCAGGGGCAGTGTTGAGGGAAAGCTGTATTCCTTCCTCCATCTCCTACAGTTAAAGTGTTTACTGTTGTAATTCAGCTAATATCCTGAGCTGCTACATTGACTTCTGCTGTGAAACAAGATAGAATCCTTGTGTCCTTCTTCCTTTCCACCATTCTTTTACATTTCAAAAATTCTGGCCCTGAAGTTAAGGAGAAAAGTTTGGGTTTAGTACCAGAGCATCTGAAATTACCAAACAGCTCCAGCTTTCCAGCTGTGGTTTGAATGTGTCTTAGAGCAACAAGACAGATGCTTAATAATTGTCCGAAAGTGGGTGCTGTTCTGCTGGCCTGTAACTTCTGGGAATAGGTTTAGAAACTTGCCCTATTGTGTTATGAGGTAGTGACAGTCCTGGCTGTACCATCAGTGGATCAGGTTTAAAGTCTAGTGTATTTCATTACATGGCTTTCATTAGACTTTATTTTGTTTAAGAAGTCTAAATATGGTCAATATTTTGCTTTTCTCTCTCAGGGAGGCGTTGTTAGCAGAAATGGGAGTTGCCATTCGTGAAGATGGAGGAACACTGGGAGTCTTCTCACCTAAAAAGGTAGAGAAAATTTGTAACTATCACATCGTGTCTCCAAAAGCCGGATCAACGTGGGAGGAGAGGGTGGTGAGGGAGCTACCATGGACACGAGGGCTTGTATTCGTGTGGGCACAGAAGAGCATAAGTGAGGTTTGAACTCTGAGTAGTAACTTCCTTTTAAAATATGTTTTTGGAAATAGCTTTAGTGTTAGAATCCCTCAAAACACTCTACATCTAAGGATTATTTTGCCCATAATAATGAATTTGGACGCTGTTCCTCATACAAGTGATGTAGCACAGTACTTAATGCTTTTAGGGAGCTGTGGAAATGCCTCCGGTTTGTAAAGACACTAATTTTGTTGAGTGTTCTTTACATTTCTTTCTCTTATGTTACGGAACCTCATCTCCTCTTAGATTTTCCCTCAGAGGCCCTCATCTCTTTTTGATGACTCTTTTGGTGCATTTTCAGCTGATCAGGTTTGTGTATAAATGCCACCTGGATTAAGTAGTTGCTTTGGTAATAGATAGTATTTATGTTTACCCATATAGGATTTATTAGGAGAAGTAAAACTCCTTTACCTAGTCCTGTTGCTTCTGTTCCTTGCTATCCTTGCACTCTGATTTCATTAGTTCTCCTTCTAGTAACTGTAGCTGTTCTTGTGAAAGTTTAAAGATGTAGATGGCAAAATTGAAGGGGTTTTTTATAAAGATTTTAAACGTCTGAGGTACCAGTATAGACCTGATCATATGCTGCTGGGGCAGCCCTGTGTTTTTACCAGCTGAGCTGTAAATTGAACTTTCCTAGGTGAATTTTGTCCACTAATTAAAAGGTCTCACGTTGTGCAATCATTGCTCTATCTACCAGTTTTGCCTTTGATGGCAGGAAACTTCTTGAAATGGATTGTGGAAATTCAATTGCTTGTGCTCTTGTCAGAGGTGGGAGGAGGGAAAGTCCTTCAACTCCTGCCTGAGTGGTGCTGTACTGGAGAGTGTTGAAGGCATAACTGGCTGGATGAATAACAGATCTCAGAATGACTGAACAGTCAGTTTTGCTAGCATCATATTTCACATTGTTGAGCTTTATTTCTTACAAAGCTCTCTGCCTGTGAAAGGCCCCTGCAGACTTTGAGTGTAGTAAACGAACGCAGATGCTAAAACATGCATTATTTTCCAAGTGTCCAAGTGGTACAAGCTGTAGCGGTGATGCAGCAGTTGAGATTTGGTGTCTGTCCAGTTTTCTCTTGACTTACAACCTTTTATACAGCTTCACATGTTGATGTGAATGCAATGAGCAGCAGTGATGGCATGAGATATCTTTACCTGCAGTTTTAGGTGGCCTCGTTATTTTTAGGGATGAAAAGGTTGCCTTGTTTTTTCTCCCTTTATAGTTAAGTCTTCTATTGGGCAATTGACTGTCAGACTTCTTAATTCGAACACCAGTTTCGTTGTGAACATCCAGTAATTTCTGAGCTTCTGAATGCTGTCAATATCTCTGTTAAGTAAACTTTTTGCAGCTTGAATAAGTTGATGGAAGCAAAGTTCTCAAGGAATCTGAGCCAAATTAATTTCCTTTGCTAAATTTATTTTGAGGGTAACAAAGGGACAAGTAGCTTATTAACAGTTTTATTTCTCTTTTTATCATCTTTAATTCTGTTTAACCATTTTTGCCTTTTCTTTTATGCTTGTGCTTACTGCTATCTCACGGGCCAGATTTTCACACCAAAGCCTTGTGACTTGTTTGCTGATTCCAATGGGGTTTTTTCACCAAAGAAGGTTGGTTTAGTAACTGTAGTGGATTTAAATTTAGAAGAGCTTTAGATGAAGAGCTTTTTAGTTGTTTGTATCAGAGACTGTTGGTAGTTTTAGATTTTCTTTGCCAAGCGAGCACCTGACCTGAACTGCCCAAGAAAAGCCAAAGGTGATTCAGTTTCAAGATTTTACTGAAGAAACCTCTCCTGCTGTTGGACTTCCCTTATCAAAGTTTACAGAGACTTTACAAGGAATCTTTTTTTTCCAGCAGAAGCCTTTACTTCTTCCATTGATATTTCAGATTAATACACAATCTGAGCTGTATTTCTGCTGTTACTTTGTGATGCTCTTCGGTACTGCAAGAGACTATGTTTGGGAAAAAATGCATTATGGAGTAACCTCAATACACAAAGCAAAACTGCTGGATTAATGTACATCCTACACAGCCACGGGAAGAAACCTGAAAGTAGCTCCTCAGTTCTTAATTAACTTTTCTTTTTGTTCTTTCAGACTCCTCATCTTGTAAACCTTAATGAGGATCCACTCATGTCTGAATGTCTGCTTTACTACATCAAAGATGGTATTACTAGGTGAGGATTGGTGCTAATATGCTCTGAAGTCTGTTGCTTTGCTTGTTTAAATCCCTGTGCTGGAGACACCGTGGGTTTAAATAATAATTGTGCCTTGAGCTATTCAACTTGCAGGTACAAATGAAGCCAGAGATTGCTATAGGTGGAAAAAAGTACAGAAATGCACTTCCCTTTAAGTTGATTTTGTGCTTTAAAAGTAATATGTGCAGGCAGTCAGCTGTGTAAGAAGTTTTTTACAGCACCTGGGCAGTAAAAGAAAGCATGATATGCCTTGGAAGATACATGAAAACAAAAGTTATAAAACTTACTGAAATTGTCTTGGAAATTTTGATAGGTGGAGGATTGAAAAGTGTAGTAATTGATAAAAGCAACTGGAGTATGGATATGCTCACTTTATTATTTAAAGAAACTGTTATCTCCGTGCTTCTGCACAATTAATGTGTTCTGCATTCACATATATGAGATTCAATTTAATTGCTAGATTTGGAATTTAAACCAGATTTTATCCCCAAACAAGTAGAGTATTGTCCTACGCAGGGTTGTAGGAAGTGTCTGATTTGTTCCTGAAATATCTTCTGTTGGACCCAGGGTTGGCCAAGCTGATGCTGAGCGAAGGCAAGACATTGTACTGAGCGGGGCTCATATCAAAGAAGAACACTGTATCTTCCGAAGTGAGAGGAACAACAATGGTGAAGGTAAAAAACCCCTACTTCTCCTACCAAAGTATTGCTGAATCTTTCACTCCTCACTTGATAGTTGGCCAGGAAATACTGGTATGTGAAAACTTCTTTTACTTTGAGAAAATCATCAAGTTACACTGGCCGTTTTCTGGAGTCCTAGAGGAAGAAAATAACATTGAAGTGATAATAGCTTCACATTGCAGGCTGCAGTCAGTGTAAGAGTTAAGTTCTGATCTTGCATGACTATAAACATGGAAATTCAAAGAGAAAAAATAATAATTTCCAGCTGCAATATGGAGATGTCAGTTGTATTGATTTTTCTCATGGGGCTTGCTTGCTTTTTTTAACCAGCATGGTACCAAGGAGTGATCCACTTGTATTTCTTTTTGATGTTAGTAGAAAGATGGGCAGAAAATGAAAGGCCTGTAGGCTTGCGCACTTCTGTTTCTATACGCTGCTCTCTAAAGTCTCATTCATAAATGTTGTTTTCTTCATAGTTATTGTTACTTTGGAGCCTTGTGAACGATCAGAAACCTACGTTAATGGCAAGAGGGTTGTACAGCCTGTGCAGCTGCGCTCAGGTGAGAACTGTCAGAATGGATATTTTTGTAGACTCTCCATCTAAGAATTGTCTGTGTGTGACATTTGCATCGTATGCAGAGCGTGCTGGGTGCAGTTAAAGGACAGCAGCATTACCTTTTGATGTGTAATTTTCAACAGAAGTTGGTACCATTCTTTCTTTGCTGCACTAGCTGTAAGTGCACTTGAGTATTCCCTGCCACACAGCATCCTGCTTGTCCTTCTGCTTACCCTGATATTATTCAAATCCGTTGCTGCCCAAGCCTCTTGCCCTTGGCAGTCGCTGTGGGACAGAGCAGACAGGCTGCCAACTGCTGATGGAAAATTCCCAGTTTCCTGGCAGAGCTGAGATCTGACCCTCTGCAGGAGTACAAGAGCTTGTCTTTGCTCTTATTCCGTTTCCCACCCAGTTTCCTGCATTCCTTTAGAAATGCATCTGGGGAAGAATTAGAGAGGAGGGAGTGACTTCCCTAAATAATGGGTTGTAAGTCTTTCAAGCTTTGATGCTTTCTGTGTCCTCTCCCCATTTTTCCACGGGTAAAAAACCAAAAAACAAACAACAAAAAACCCAGCGTAAAGTCTTTTCATGGAACTAAGCGTACTGACTTCAGCATAAGTCTGGATGATGAAATAACAACAGTTTTTGCCGTTCTGTGCCTGCATAGACCTTGTATTGAATACCATGACTTTATAATTTACGACTTATTTTAAAAAAAGTAGAGATTTTTCTCTTCTGCATCTAGATAATTAAGTTACTAGAATATAGACATGGTCTCAGACATCTTTAAAATCCTGTATTTAGTAATATATTGATAATGACAGTTTTGGAGGTCTACTTACTAGAATGCTGGTCTTAAATTTTAACTACACGAATATGTTTTCTGGAAGAGCAGAGCTGTTTTACTGTGTTCCATCAAGCACGTGTCTCAGGCTTGGTGGACATCTGCTATCTCTAGGATTTAGCTGAAAGACTGAACAATGTTAGATTTCTTCATCTCTTTTGACATTTGTGTAAAAGAAGCTGTAAAATCCTTCCGTAAATCCCACTTATTAGGACTGTAATAGAATCAATTCATGTAAATCACATTTTAAAGAGCAGTAAGAACCATGCGTGCCAGTGTTTGAAGGGTTGAAGGCTCTTCCAAGCTGAAGATTTGCTGAAGTGGCTTTGCCCGTGTTTTGGGACTGTCACTGGAGCAGAGGAATGTCCTTTAATGTCTGATAAACTCTGCTGGGATATTAGACTAGACCCCTGAGGATGGTGGTGTCCTCTCTGAGCACGGTACAAACCAGACATTCTTTTTTTCTTGTCACCTAGCTAACTTGAATGTATACAGAAATCCTTATAGGGTGATGTTTCTTATGCTGTTACCCAACTGGTTAAATGACGTGAATTATTCGGTGATGGTTTTGGCATCTTTATGTGAAGGATTTAAATTCTGTTCCTGTTTTTAGGGAATCGTATCATCATGGGTAAAAATCATGTCTTCAGATTCAACCATCCAGAGCAAGCGCGTGCAGAAAGAGAGAAAACACCGTCGGCTGAGACTCCCTCTGAGCCAGTTGACTGGACTTTTGCTCAGAGGGAGCTTCTGGAGAAGCAAGGCATTGACATGAAGCAAGAGATGGAGAAAAGGTAACAAAATCATTCACAATTTCTACCTGAAACAAAGAGGAGTCGGCTGTAGGTTATTTGGGTGGTGTCCATGCAAAACCTGAAGCTTGGAAGTTTCACTTCTGTAGTGCTGTAACAGACATGTAACAGATTTAAAGGGGAATGACTTTTGTCAGTCATTCAGTGGGCTGTACATGCAGAGTAACACCAACATGAAAATAATGACCTCTTTGGCTACTTGTGTTCTTTTGTTTATCTTCAGATTACAAGAAATGGAGATCTTGTACAAGAAGGAGAAGGAGGAAGCTGATCTCTTGTTGGAGCAGCAAAGGCTGGTATGTGTCCTTACTTAGATTAGCTATACCTTTGGCAAACAATAATTCCTGTCCTTGCTTATCTGAAAGTTTAGGAAACTTGCTTGGGTTGTCTGCACAATGCAGTTCTCCCTTTGCTTTCAAGTACTTTGTGTCTGCAGTGAATTCCTATCAGTACGAGAGAGCTCCTTAGTGTTAATTCAGAGACTGTAATTGACAATGAAGTGGCTTTAATTGGTTCTTGTCGGGACAGGCTGGATTTCTTGCAACTTAACTTGAAAGAAGGGCATTCCTATGCCCCGTGTTTTCTGAAGTTTCTTTTCAATAGTCTAAACAGCTACTTCTTGGGATGTTTGCCTCTATTTTTGTCTTGGATCACCAATCATACTAATTTTGTGCTGCCAAAGAGATTCCTAGAAATTGATTCGTTAGGTTGATTTTTTTTTTGAATGATGTCTCAAAGTGTTGCTGCATTGTGCATGTTTTAACCCTTCTCCCTCCCCTGCATGGAGTTCCTTGTAAGGGTCTCAATGGTCCACATGCCAATGGTGGGGCTGCGACAGGGAGCAGAGGGCAAAGGGAGCGTTAACTCATTCAGAACAATGAGAATTCCACCATTCCACCTACTTCTTCAATAGGAAGTCTGATAAATTAAGTCTGTCTTCTCACAACAAATACCTCCAGAAGCGCATAACAAATAGAAATGCACAGTCTTCAAGCACCCTGTGAATTTCAAAAACAAGGCCAAGCCTGAAATGAAATTTAGATTTCCTTAAGAAACCTGAGTCTCCTGGTTCTGCTTTAACTACTTGGGGTTGTCGTCTTGCCAGAACACAAATGTAGTTGTGCCTGAATTTAAATAAAAGTTTTGAAATAATGATTCATTTGTTTGTACTATTAGTTTGAGACCACTGAAAACTGTGGGTTAAATGCACGCTGGGTTTTAAACTCTAAAGCTCTTTCCCTTCTCCCTAAAGCGGAATGAAGCAAAGTGCTGTGGCTTCTATAGGTAGAAGCTACATTATATTTTAAAAAATGTATATTATACACTTAAGGACTTCTGCGTCTCTAATGATTTCATTGCAAGGGACTGATTTCTTGGGTAGAGAGGAGTGGTTGCAGACTTCGAAGTAAAGCAAGACTTAGTTCAGAAGGGAAGTTAATGTGACTGATTTTTTCATCTCTGCAATTTTAGAGTTAAAACTTGTGTAGCTGGAAGTAGTATGGCAAAAATCAGTTCAGTATGAAAAGAAACATAGTTTGAGTATCGAGTTTTGGCTGTGTGTCAAAGGAGATGCAAGGGATGGAATTCACTCCCTTAAATTTAGGCTGACAGGCATAAGTTAAACCATTGTATGAATTAAAGACTTAAGAAATGGCTGGCTGGGGAGCTGCTTCACATAAGGCTGCATTTCTAAAAGTGTCGTGGAGGGAATTTGTTTCCCTGTATACTCGAGATTAAGGGAAGATTCTTTAGATAGTGGGTTGTTTAACACCGTGATAAAGTTGTTGATTTCTTTCAGCTTGCTTTGGTTTTGCTGGTTTCGATTAGTGGACAAAGGTGTAAGACTATCCTGTGTTACCAGTATAATTCCTGAAGGACACCTTTCCTAGTTGGAAGGGGTCATATCAAACGAGCTCATTGGTTTGTTAAGCAGTATCCTGCTTATCACAATGTCTAATAAGAACATTTCAGCAGACAGCAGAACTTTTTGTCAGATCCTGTCACTTCTGTGTCGCTGTATGCAGGGTCTGGGCAGGATTAATGCATTTGTACAATGGTAGTTGAATAGTGACTGGGAAATCGGGAAATGCATTTCAGCTTGTAAACCTTAAAAGTATTTACATTGCTGTGGTATCTAGTGGCAGTATCAGGTTCTCTAACATACTGCTATGTGAGATTGATATTGAAAGATAAATATTCTTGTTCTAAGGTGGAGTCTAATGTTGGATATAAGAAGCTGGCTAATCCTATTTACCAGATTGTTTTGGTTTTGTGCTGAGATTCCAACCAGTTTGGGTGTATGTGTGTTAGATGTGCTATGCAAAAAAGATAAATAGCTTTTATCCCCCCAAATTTACAAATATATATATATATATATATTTGCCTTGATAGTATTACTAGGGAATAGAAATAATTGCTCTCTGTTTTACAAATTAAATGTGAAAATGTGTTCAATAGAGCTAAAATTACCTTTCTGGTTTTCTTGGTCATAATCCCTTTGCAGTAACCACTTGATATTAGCATGTGGGTATAAACCTCTGTTAATTGGCCTGGCTAACCTCTGGGTGCATGTGGGGCAATGACCAGTGTCTGTTAATCACAGAATCCCAGACTGTCAGGGGTTGAAGGGCCCTGGAAAGCTCATCCAGTGCAATCCCCCCATGGAGCAGGAACACCCAGATGAGGTTACACAGGAAGGTGTCCAGGCGGGTTGGAATGTCTGCACAGAAGGAGACTCCACAACCCCCTGGGCAGCCTGGGCCAGGCTCTGCCACCCTCACCAGGAACAAGTTTCTTCTCATGTTTAAGTGGAACCTCTTGTGTTCCAGTTTGAACCCATTACCCATTGTCCTACCATTGGTTGTCACCCAGAAGAGCCTGGCTCCATCCTCCTGACACTCACCCTTTAGATATCTGTAAACATTAATGAGCTCACCCCTCAGTGTCCTCTTGTCCAGCTCCAGAGCCCCAGCTCCCTCAGCCTTTCCTCACCCGGGAGATGCTCCACTCCCTTCAGCATCTTGGTGGCTGCGCTGGACTCTCTCCAGCAGTTCCCTGTCCTGCTGGAACTGAGGGGCCACAACTGGACACAATATTCCAGGTGTGGTCTCCCCAGGGCAGAGCAGAGGGGCAGGAGAACCTCTCTGACCTACTGACCACCCCCTTCTAACCCACCCCAGGTACCATTGGCTTCCTGGCCACAAGGGCCCAGTGCTGGCTCATGGTCACCCTGTTGTCCCCAGGACCCCCAGGTCCCTTTCCCCTACGCTGCTCTCTAATAGGTCATTCCCCAATTTATACTGGAACCTGGGGTTGTTCCTACCCAGATACAAGACTCTACACTTGCCCTTGTTATATTTCATAACATTTTTCCCTGCCCAGCTCTCCAGCCTGTCCAGGTCTCTGATGGCAGCACAGCTTCCAGTGTCAGCCATTCCTCCCAGCTTGGTGTCATCAGCAAACTTGCTGACAGTCACTCTATTCCCTCGTCCAAATCATTGATGAATATATTGAATAATACAGGCCCCAGTACTGCCCCCTGAGGCACTGCACTAGATCCAGGCCTCAACTGGACTCTGCCCCATTGACCACGACTCTCTGGCTTCTTCCCTTCAGCCAGTTCACAGTCACCTCACTACCCGCTCATCCAGACCACACTCCTCAGTTTAGCTGTGAGGATGCTGTGGGAGACTGTGTCAAATGCCTTACTCAAGTCAAGGTAGATCACGTCCACCGCTCTGCCATCATCCATCCATCTTGTTATGTCCTCATAAAGGTCAATGAGGTTGGTCAAGCACGACTTCCCCTTGGTGAAGCCACGTTGACTGCCCCTAGTGACCCTCTTATCCCTGGTATGCCAAGGAGAAGTCATTCCGTCAGTTTCCCAGGGATGGAGGTGAGGCTGACCGGTCTAGAGTTACCCAGGTCCTCCTTGCCCTTTTGGAAGGCTGGAGTGACATTTGCTTTGGTCCAGTCCTCAGGCACCTCTCCCATTTCCCAAGACTTGGCAAAGATGATGGAGATGATCTGCAGATTGGGCTCTCCGTCCCTCTCAGAAGGGAATTGCCAACTACAATTACCCTTCTTTCTTTCTTATCTGAGGCGGTCTTGAGGCGTGGGGTCAGCTGCCTCTTTCTATGTGACCTCGTAGGTGGGCCTTCTACCACATCCTCACCTACCTCCTCTTCAAGATCCAGGGCCTCAAACCTATTACTGAGGGGCACCTGGGGAAGCAAAGCAGGTAGGGATGGCAGCTTTTTATATGCAAGACACACTTTACCCATAAGCTGTCATACGGTAATTCTGTAACCTATAAGAATAATCCTGTGGAATCTGTGACTTCATGTTTGAGTAGCTTGTGTTTTGCCAATCTGGACGTAACCGTGAGTGTGTAGATTGTACAGCGTCTCCCTCCAGGACATCTTTGGTTTCCACTGCAATATGCAGTTTGTTAGATGCTGTTTCCTTAGGCCACAAATATCGTCGCCTATAAAGTCACAAAGAGTTTGTTCTGTTTCCAGACCAGTGTTTTGCTTGTATTTTGGCCTAAACCAAGAGTTGTTTCTCTAGTGCTATTCTTCAATATTTAAAAACACATAAGGTCACAAAAAGCTCAAATAAAGTAAATCAGGTTGTGGAGCTTGTTGACCATAGGGCAAAGCAGTGTTTCTTTTACTCCCTTCCATCATTCCCCAAATAAATGATATTGTATTCCCCATTCTTCGTGGTCTTCCACCCGAAGTCCTAAGTCTAGAAACATGTGATTCTGAGTCAGTGACCTGGGTTTCCGTTGGTTTTAGAGTAACTGGCTGTTACTGTTCCTGATTTCTCATGTATTATGGTTCTCTATGTGAAAAACAGGGACATTAGACAGAGGTTCATTAGAGACCGACTGCCGTGTTTTATTGGAGATGTTTGGATCACAATAGTACATAGGACATTTTGTTTGTTAAAGAGCTGTTTTAAATTAATACTCCTTTAAAGAAAAGTGATCTGACTTGAATTCCCAGTTGCAGTAAGCAGTAACGGATACCCTTAGCTGCTGGCAGTACACCTGGACAGACATCCCAGTGTGTGGAAACCTGAAGCACTGCTCATTACAAATCATTTAGCAAAAGGTGGAAACCTTGAAGAAGCAAAACACGCGTAACTCTTAGCAAGTGTGTCGGAGCTCCAGGCTCTAGGGTTTGAGAAAAAGACAAATCAAGGATATCAAATAGAAAATTCACATTAAAATAATTGGCAGGAGGAAAAACAAAAAGACATTACTGCTACGTTCTTGTGAAACTCATTCTGTGGACAGACAAGACTGTTAATGCTTTTTTTTCCTTTAAACTAAGCAACAAGGTGACAAATGGGGAGGAAAAAAAAACCCAAGCCACAACCCACCTCTGAAACTCCGATTCCGGAAATCCTTTTAGCTTGTAGCAAGTCTTGGAGTATGAGCCACTGTCTTCACCTGTCATAGCGGCACTTACAGTCCTTTTAACATTGAACCTTTCGGCTGCTTCTGTTTCGTTTTTTCTTATCGTCTAACACTTCTCTGGCTGCTGTTGTAGTGAAGTGGATTCTAAACTTGAGCATCCCTGCAACACGTGCAACGTTACTAACCAGTGTTAACCCGACTTACTCTGGCTGCTCATGACATCTCCTCTGGCTGTTGTGTTCACCCACCTGGGGAGGATTTGCTGAAGGAAGCAACAGCGCTCACCAAGGCAAATGTGTGTGGCGGGGATGTGCATGTCTCTGTAGCATGTGTGAAGTGCAGTTTACACTTGGTTTTTAATGTTTTTTTAATCAGGAACTTGGTTTTAGTTGTTCTATATAAAGATTTTGGAAGGCATTGGGAGGGAAGAATTTAGCTTATCTGCTATTTTGAGATGACAAGACTTTTAAATGTAATGTTAATTTAGTGAAGAGCTCCAGTTTTGACAGTCCATGACACTTGAAGATACCTCTTTAATGTCCTAACACTCAGTCTTCAGGGACTTCCTTATCACTTGTTCTATTTTGGTTGTTTTTTTTCATTTAGTTTTCTTTGCCTGCTACTTCTTGTTTAGCTTTTCCATTTTCTTACAATTTTAATTTTGGTTATTTTGGGGCCACTTCTTGATTTTTGTTTTTCCAAAGGATGCGGACTCTGATAGTGGGGATGATTCGGACAAGAGATCGTGTGAGGAGAGTTGGAGACTGATCACTTCCCTGAGAGAGAAGCTGCCCCCCAGCAAGCTCCAAACCATTGTAAAAAAGTGTGGCCTCCCCAGCAGTGGGAAGAAGCGAGAGCCTATTAAAATGTACCAGATACCCCAGCGGCGACGCCTTAGCAAAGACTCCAAGTGGGTTACCATCTCTGACCTAAAGATTCAGGCTGTGAAAGAGATTTGCTATGAGGTAGCACTCAATGACTTCAGGCACACTAGGCAGGAGATTGAGGCTCTGGCCATTGTTAAAATGAAAGAGCTTTGTGCCATGTATGGGAAAAAAGATCCAAATGAGCGCGAATCCTGGCGAGCTGTTGCCCGGGATGTCTGGGATACAGTAGGAGTCGGAGATGAGAAAATTGAAGATGTTATGGGCAATGGGAAAGGAATAACTGACGTGGATGACCTTAAGGTGCATATAGACAAATTGGAAGATATTTTGCAAGAAGTGAAGAAGCAGAACAACATGAAGGATGAGGAAATAAAAGTTCTTAGAAATAAGATGCTAAAAATGGAGAAGGTTTTACCTCTGATAGGGTCTCCAGAGAAAGCTCAGTCGACCACAGCTAATGCTAAGTCTCCAAACTCTGCTGGTGTGGTGGATGTGGATAAGAAACCCGCGGATGACTTAAAAAGAAGCGAGAATGATGATCTTGCTAAAGAGGAGCGTGTTTCTCAGCTAATGGCAGGCGATCCAGCTTTCAGACGTGGGCGATTACGTTGGATGAGGCAGGAACAGATTAGATTTAAAAATCTGCAGCAGCAGGAAATAGCGAAACAGCTTCGTCGACAAAATATGCCTCACCGTTTTATTCCACCTGAAAATCGCAAGCCCCGCTTTCCTTTCAAAAGCAATCCCAAACATAGGAACTCGTGGAGTCCAGGCACCCATATAATTATCACAGAGGATGAAGTTATAGAGGTTAGGATTCCAAAAGAAGATGATAAGAACAAAGATGAAAACAAAGAAAAAGAAAGTAAAGCTGCTTCTAAAGACCCTCAGCAGCTCTGGAATCTTTATGGCCCCCAGAGGAGTCAAGATAATATCCAGATTAACAGGCAGCAGTTAAACGCTCAGCCACAGCCAAGCCCCCAGCAGCCGCCGTCGCCTCAGTTGCGCTGGAGAAGCAATTCTCTCAATAACGGCTCTCAGAAAAGTCTGCGGCGTCAGACGTCGGGCTCGTCTGAATCGTTGCACTCGTACAGCGGGCAGCAGAACCCGGACCTGCAGACTTTCCAGCAAAAACGCCACATCCACCAGCACCGCCAGCCCTACTGCGGTCACGGCAGCGGAGGCGGCGCAGAAGGCAGCGCCGCCAGCTCCCACCCAAAACAGACTGACCGGCCTAACCACTATAACCAGTTTGTGACGCCCCCACGGATGAGGCGCCAGTTCTCAGCACCCAACCTCAAAGCGGGCAGAGAAACGACCGTATGATGAGTTGGCCGAGAGCAGTCTGGGGGAGGGAAGCGGGGGCAATGCTGGCTTGTCGTTAAGGAACAGCCAGGATTGGCTTTGCTTTTGTGTCTTGGGGTTTGTTTGGCCAGGTAGAACTTGAGTAATTCGCTATACAAACACAAGGTACTGGCCCTTCAGCCCGGTCCGTTTGCATGTGGCTATTGTTGCGGTTTTAACAACATCGATTGGAAGAACACTCTGAAAAATTGTAAGAACTTTTTTCATAGACTAGAAGCCTGGGAGGGAAGGATGTGGAGGGAGAACTTCCCTGCCAGCTCATTTACCAGGGTTTTTTTGTGTGTCTTGGAGTATTTTTCTAATGCTGAAAATATTATCTGGAACTTACCAAGTGCTACCTTCCTCCTGTGTTTTATGTAGACAATCAAAAGAGGAATTTAGTTTTAGAGCATTGAATGTTTCTTGTGACCTTTTTCTTAGCAATAAGTAAACTTGCCATCTGGTTTTAAATTGATCTGGCTCTTCAGAACAGTATTTTCCACTCTTAACTCAAACTCTTAATAATAATAATAATAATAATCGATAAACCAAAAGTTGTCGGCTGACAAGATATGTGGCTTTTATATAGAGAAATACAGAAGAGCTATTGGGTCACAACACTCCTAGTCCCTGAGTAGATGGTGTTTTATCCCTTCTGCTTAAGTTCATAATGACTGTAGGAAATCGCTGTGACAGGTGAACTTGCCTGAATGGAATATTATGTCAAAAAATATATATATTTCTGAAGCAATACTTTGGAAATAAGCTTTTTCTAATTCCCATTGTATTTCTAAATATAATAGTTTTAATTATTATACAGAGGTTGTTTGAAAGGAACTAGGATTTTTTGACTTTCTGGTGCACGAAGAAGCCTCAAAAAGCTAATTGTTATTTTATGTTTTCAGCTTTCTCGGGCATGAGCCTGGGAGATGTTGTTGAAATAGTTCCGAAGATCTAGATATCACTACTTTGGCTGAATTCTCCTCCGAGATAGGAGAATTGAACTGTTTCATCTTAATGTGATACCTCATGTTAGTGCCTCTGGTCTTGGATTAAACCCTTATTTCAAGACTTGTTTAATAGAGGAGAAGGTCACTTTGGGGAGATTCCTTTTCCTTCTCCTGACACTCAAAATGAAAGTTTAAAAAGTCTAATATCTATTTTAATCTGAAGAGGTCTATACTCGCAGGTGATTCGCCATAAAACAAATGCTTGTAATCCCTACTTCAGATAGTTTCCAACAAATTACAGCAAAACTATTGATAAAGGAATAGGCCTTATGAATTTGGGGGTTTATCTCCCTTGGAGAGTCCCAATTTTAATGATACACTTTATTCTTTCTGAGTTTCTTAAAACAAAATCATGCTTACTTGTAAAAATCTGTGGACTTAAGTATAAGCCAATCTAAAGCTTTGAGGACTTATTTTGCTTATGAAGTTAACTTGAAGGCAATTCTACCACCAACGTTGGCCGCATGTGGTAAGATAGGTCCGCTTTGCAGTGTATCTGTACAGTTATGTGATTTGTGCCATTTTGCACAAATATCCTTAATTTACTTGAGGTTGCTTATTTCTTGATTAAAATATAAGCCCTTGTGGTGATTGTTACTTCTGCGTGTTTCAGCATAGCTGTAGATGAGTAGGAAATGCCTCCAGCTTACTTTCCATCTTATTTTTGTTTCCTGTCCTGGTCCTGCCCGCCCCTCACCCTGCCCAGCCGTGCATGGTGTAGCTGCTGGTTGCGACGTGTGGTAAGTGGCAACCACACACCATTTACTGCTTCATTAATCGAGTGTCAACTCTGAAGTCTCTGCACATGTGTTGCTGATAGGATACTTGCCCTCTGATGGAGGAAAGCCAGTCCTCTGACTGTCCTAAAAGAATCAGCCGGTCCCATCACGTGGGACTTTATTTTTTTGTAGTGGCAGGTTTAATTCTGTGTCCAAATATGGCTTTGGAACTGGCACTTGTCTCCTGCTTTGGCCTACTTGAATGAAGGAAATAAAGCCTCATGTCCAAAAAAGTCTTGATTCTTAAAGAAAAGAAGCCTTGTAGATGAGCAATACTTTCTTTGAGCTTGAGTCAGAATTGCAAAATGCGTTTTGGACTGCAAGTAGTATTTTGCTCTTGCCTTTATTTTAGAATCGTGTTTTAGCAGCGCATTGCACTTTGTGCATATCAAGAGGAACGAGTTCTTTCATATCCTCAGAAAGGCTTGAACTCTGTTAAAGCGTGGTCAGGAAAATCCTCTCAGTTCTGTGGGGATATGTGAGCCAGAGTCAGTCTGCGTGGGACAGGTCCTAAAAAGGCCGAACCAATTTGATCCCGTGTCCCATTTTTGTTGAGGATTTTGGCTGCCTGTGTGAAATCACCATGTGGTTGAACATGGAGTGATTTTGACGTCCGTGCAACTACAAATACTGACATGAGATTAAAAAAAATCCTGCTACTTGATGTTTTAATGACAGACACTAAAATGTTTTTGCCAACTTATTTCAGCTTAAAAATCTGGGAAGAAGTATCTGTAAATGCCTGGGTGGTGGTGGTGGTGATGACAATAGGTTCTTACCCCACTGTTCTAGTGCAGCACTAGAAAAACAACCCTGCTTATTCTGGTTTGACAAGAAAAGAAAAAGGAATAGTCCCTGTCAAAATGGAACCCAGAGGAAGCAGCTTTTTTCCTGGATTTTTGGAGGATATTACAAAGTGAAACTTGATGGCGGGGATGGGGGGGAAAGTCCTATAAAAATAATTGCCCACTTTAAGAACTGAATGTTAATTACAGTGCAGTGTCTCATCTGATAAGGGAAGCAGTGTGAGAACTTGAGGCTCTCCTTGCACTATGTTCAGAAATACGCACACCTCTCACTCCAAATTCTGTGTTCGTGGAGCTAACGAACAGTTAGCAGTTAACGATCCGCTGCTTCTAGAGCAGCGGGTGTGAAAGGGCTTTCAGGTTGATGGGGATGTGGCATCCATGACCGGAGTGCTGTTCTAGGGAGCTGAACGGCCGTTTTCGGGTGCTGATGTGCTGCGGCTTTGCCAGCTGCCTCTGGCCCCCTGTGCCTTAGCCGTGGTTTCATAAACAGCCTTTGGGACTCAGCGGGGCCCCGCGGGTTTGGGAGGTGGGGGAACACGTGCCACTAATGCTCTTCTGATTGACTTCCATGTCCTTTCTCGAATTGAAGGATCTGTCAAATTAGAGGATGCTATTTTTATCAGTACATTCAGCATAGTTTCAATATCTCCCTCACTGTTTGTCCTTTATATGTTGAACTTTGTTCTTGATCCTTTATATGTTGGAATTTGCCTCGGATACTTCCCATTGAACCACTTCAGGAGCTGCCACGTGAGAAATCTATGCTGTGTACCCATTTGTACTGTAAAGAAAGCAGTGAGCTGCCTTTGAATTCAATGAGATTTTCAGATCTGTACATTGTTAAAGAAAACCCAAGTTTTGGATTGTCTTAAGAGCAAGCATCTGCCTTGTGAAAAGCAGAACTGGTTTGTATTGTAACAAGTGCTCTTTCAATAAACTATGAAATACTCTTGTAAGTGTCAGACTTGTGTCAGTGAAATGGAAATGAAACTTTAATGTAGGCTTGTCCTGAGTTTATTTTTTGTCTTGGGGTTGAAGTTTTTCTTGCAGAGTTGAAGAGGTTTCTTTAATTGTCCCTCAGTCTGATTATTTTAAGTCCGTTCACCCTGATTTTTCATGAAAAGCAGCCTATGTGGATTTGTGTCTACTGTTGCAGAGTGTATTTTTTTCTTTAAAAAAAAAAGCTTTTTATAGTGCAAGGGGATACAAACCATACTTGTCTTCGGTGCTGTACCATCCCGTGTGCCGTTTGTTTAAATTCTGGAAGAAAATACAGAGCTGGTTGTTCTCTGTTTGCTCAGTGAAGACAAAGGAAACTGACTATTTTATCTACCTTAAATGCAGGAGGGAATCACACAAACTACAGACATACACCTTTGTAGACATCACATAGAGCAAAGATTCGAAGTTGTTGTGGTACCGTGTTCTGCTTAAGATGCTGGTCCAGTCTGGTCATGCAAAGCCTGGCCTAGTCTGAGTGTGTGGTGTTAGTGTGGACTCAATAAAAAGTGTCTGCATATGTTAAACTTTCCTTTATCTAGGTATTTAAATGTACAGAAGCTGCCTGGCTCGCAGGTAGAGAAGACAAGGAGCAGGTCTTTGGTTTGAGTGGCTCTAGTGTGCCTGGGTTTTCGTGCTGGAAGTGGAATTGCCACAGTGAAATACTCCTGAGTTTTGACTCGTCCCTCTGCAGCTTTTCAGTTTCTCCAAAAGAATCTGATCCAAGATTCTCCTTAAACACAACTCAAAGAGCTTTTCCTTTCTTTATTTCTACAATCTAGCCACTCAGAATAACACCCTGAGATTATCTTCTTCGGACTACAGGAAAATCAGTTATTTTGCCTTTCAGTGGAAGTAAGAGAAGCTTATTTCTGCCACTTCACATCTGACCCGTTTAATTTTGGTTTCAGATGTCATAGTGTTATTTACACAGATGGGGGAAAATATCGGAGAGAGCGCCTTTATGTTAACGAGTTTTTAAGAGTACACTGGGTATTTCAAAACTATAGGTAAGTCTGAAACTTCCTTAGTGAGTCTAGAGTAGTTTTTTGGTGGATCATGAATTTCAGAAGGAATATCAAAAGAAAGCACATATGTTTGTTTTATCTGTAGTTCTTTTGCTGCTGGGCTGACGTTTCCTTACACTGTCAGTATGGAGCCGCCTTAGAGTGAATGGAGGAGACACAAAGGAAGAAGGAGGAACATTTTAACTGAATACAATTTCAAGAGGAAACCAGATAATTAAAATGCAGCACTCATACAAAGACCATATACCTTTAGTAGTTCTGTTTTCTCTCCCTAATGGTTCTGGGTATTGAATTAATGGTATTGAAAATTCCGCACTTTGAGGTGGTTGTTTCTCAGAGCGTAGCTACTGGTTTTTAGTGCTACCTCCAGGAAATCTTCCTTAGAAACTTAAAGGAGCAAACTTCAGCTTTATCTCCTGACTGAACTTGTCTTAAATTTGACACAATCGCACTGTGGCAGTGTTAAGTACGATACTTGGCTGTATGAAACCAAAGTCCTGTAGCTGTTGAGATGGTGTGCTTAAATAGGATGGGAGGAGAGTGTAAAGCTTTCCTTGTATAGGGCTGTTAGACTTCTGAATGCATTCCTGGAGAAGAATTTTAGCATTTGGAGCTGTGGAAGAGAGAAGGAAGCCAGTTTAATTTGTGTAATCTGTGCAAAGGATTATCTTCAAAAAATCAAATACAGCAGCGAGATAGGCTCTTGAGACCTGAAGCACAGTGACTGTGTCTGTTCTAAATATCTTGAATTTGTATTTGTTTTACCAGCAAATAATCAAAGGGTCTCTAGGTCTTAGCAGCATTTCTTTCAAGGCATGATTATGCTGGACAGGAAGAAAATGCTCCAAGAGCAGAAGGGATTGTTGAAGTGCTCCCTGTGGGGAGACCTGCACAGGCTGCTCTGCCCACTCGCCAAGGCGGTGGCGTTTTGTTCACCTCCTGACACGTGAAATACACGTGGGAGAGCGCGATACTTACATCCCAAGAGGAAAAGCTAATTGAAAACAAAATGTCTTTTTCTAAAATCTGAAATGAATTTTTTTGTATCAAAAGGCAAATCAGTGGTGCTGTTAATACTTCTGTTTGAGAAAATGAAGACGAATAATCATCCTCTTTTAAACTTATTTCTGTATTTTCTCTATTTCTGCCTCTTTGCTACCTTCCTAAAAGCAGCAAGCAGGTCCCCCAAAATCCCTTTTTTCCAGTCTTGAGCAAAAAAAATAAATCCTAAACCTTTCCATCTTACAGACACTGAGCATGTACGTATGATGATTTTAAAAAGCAAGGCTGCTATCTTAATCCTATCAGCCGCTGTCGTCTCTCTTTCAAGGACAGATGTTGGTGTGACCTCTGAGCGTTAATGGAGATGTCTCTATGTGTTCTGTCTGTCACTCCTCTGAGGTGTGAGTCTCTCTTCGCTGCTCTCCTGGCTTTTGTCTGTCCTCCTACACGGTTTCTCCTCTCTCCCCGCAGGACTATGAGAGTAAACTGCAGGCCTTACAGAAGCAGGTAGAGACACGATCCTTGGCAGCTGAAACAACCGAGGAGGAAGAGGAAGAAGAAGAAGAAGGTGAGTTTGAAGCTGAAAATAATTTGGCTACAGCCAAGCCTAAAGGAATAGTTGCTCTAGTATCTTCACAACAGATAGAAAACTCGCTTTGGAAAGCTGTGAAACAATAACGTCTTATCCGTAATCCTCACAGCACGGAGATGTAAAGTACCTAGGATTAGAATAAGTTCCACATAAACAGTAGATATAAATCCCCAGATTCAATTGATGCATGAAATATGTTAGTGTAACTACAGTATTTGATTTGGTGGTCCTGAATTGGAAGGAATCTGTCTTTTCTTGGCACTAATGGAGTTCGAATGTCAAACCAAAATAATATGTTGCCTTGTTTTGACTTTGCAGTTTCTTTTCTTGGTAGGAATTCTTAGACTTCATGCTGTGACATGTCTGGATAACCCCATTTCTGGACAGTGGATACAGTTTATTATAGAGCTTATTATTCCTGTAATACTTGCTTTCATTCCACTGTCTCAGCGTTTGGCTGTAATGAGTAATTTAAAGTCATAGGAATAGAATCTATCTCGTTTTCTCTGTTCCAAATCTCCTAGTTGATCATTATATGTCCAGTAACGGTGGTGAGGATGTTTGGATCCAGTTTTTTCTCACTGAATAATAAAAATCCAAGTTTCTGCTCTTCTCTTCCAGCAAAGGTGTTGAGAACCTGGCGACACAGCAGCAGTGTTAGGCGCTGCAGGGGTGGTTTAGAGAAGAAGCCAGTGTTTGATTTCTCTGTTTCTCTGTCCTAGTGCCCTGGACACGACATGAGTACGAACTCGCGCAGTGGGCTTTCAGGAAGTGGAAATGTCACCAGTTTACTTCCCTGAGGGACCAGCTCTGGGGAAACGCAGTGTATCTGAAAGAGGCCAACGCAATCAGTGTAGAGTTAAAGAAAAAGGTAGGGACATACAGAGTAGCTTTTTGAGTTTTCTGACTCATCAGTTTTGACTGCATAATTGTGCTTCAAACAGAGTTACTTGCAGTCTTTAAAGTTATGTGTCTCTTGCTTGTTAGTTTGGACTTTAGAAGGGTTTGGGAAATCAGGAGTCTCTGACTCAGACTTCTGAATGATCATCCCGTGCAAATCTGGTTGATAGATGCTCCTCTTCTTCGTTTCCCTTATGCTGTTCCTGTCAATATCATAAGCATGTGTACATCTCTCCAGGGCCCTGTCTTTTCCTTTTTGCTTTTAACTTCATGTGGTCATTCATCTTATCAAGAGAAGTGGGTGCTGCAGAATCCGCTGGGTCTATAGTTTTCCAGACCTCTGCCAGCTGTGGTGATGAAGGCAAGATGCATGTTCTCAGCTGTAAAACGTTCGATGCCATTTTGAGGGGGAAAAAAACCCCAGACGTTAAAACCCCCCCCGAATCTATTCACAGAGATGAAAGTTGAACTGGCTTCATATATTGCCTTGGGTTAGGTCTCTGTCCCCTTTGTGATGCTATATCTGACTTCGCAGAGCTAAAGTAATTTCTGTGTTTCCATCCAGGTGCAGTTTCAGTTTGTCCTGCTGACAGACACCCTCTACTCACCGCTGCCACCAGAGCTGTTGCCCCCTGAGCTGGAGAAGACCCGGGACAACAGACCTTTCCCCCGCACAGTGGTAGCTGTGGAGGTCCAGGATCTGAAGAACGGAGCAACGCATTACTGGTCCCTAGAAAAACTCAAGTATGTAAATATTACTGGAGAACAGACATCGGTGTACTCCACGTTGCGTTGTCTACTGTTGTTATTCGCTCCCTGTTAATTTTTAAATCCCGCTTTCTTCTACGCAGGCAGAGGTTGGACCTGATGCGCGAGATGTACGACAGGGCTGGGGAAATGGCGTCGAATGCGCAGGATGACGGTGAAAGCACAATGACGGGCAGCGACCCTTTTTACGATCGGTTTCATTGGTTTAAGCTGGTTGGAAGGTATGAGACAATCATCTCAACTGTTGGGTCACTGGTAACTCTGGTCAGTTCTGCATGAACTTAGGATGTGGTTATAAACCCTGTGGCCGCTAGCGTTAGTTGTGTGTGGTGTCTTTCAGGGATTTCTGACTTAGAATATAGTGAAGAGCAGAAAGTGCTCTTCAGAATGTTGCCAGTTCTGGTGTAACATTGTAGGATCTGGTTTGACTGATCCCTTAGTAAGTTATAAGTTTAGCTTTAAGAAAAGGTAGCTGGCTAATGCTGTCTGAAGTCACTGGAGCACAGCTGTGGGAATACGAAGGACACTGGAAGCTGAGGGGAACAGTGGCACAGGGCCTTACTTACCTGTGTGGTTCAAATGGTTTGGTCATACCCTTTAGAAACACCTAACACCCGATGGGATTCTTTAGTATTTCCTGATGTCTGCTGCACCTTCGCAATATTTTTAATTACAAAAATGCCACATGTTGGAAATAAGAGTTGTAGCTCTGAGAAGTAGATGTGCTCTCGATATCTGTACGTCTGGCCATGTTTATATTCATTTCTCATTTGCTTTCTGCTCAGTTCAAGGACGCTCTTTTTCCTGATTTTGTTTAGCAATCCCTTCCCTTACGTTTCATTGCAGTCCAGATGGTCTGAAGCCTTTTCTTGTTGTTCAGGTGGTCTCTGTGTTGATGGCAACAGACGGCTGTTAAATGAAGCTTTCTTCTCTCCCCTCACTCTGTTAATCGGTATTCCGTTAACTGATATCTAGCTCCCCCATATTCCACGGCTGCGTGAACGAGCGCCTTGCCGATCGCACGCCCTCCCCCACTTTCTCCACGGCCGACTCCGACATCACTGAACTGGCTGACGAGCAGCAGGATGAGATGGAGGACTTTGATGATGAGGCCTTTGTGGATGATACCGGCTCCGACGCTGGAACCGAGGAGGGATCAGACCTCTTCAATGATGGGCGCGACCCGTTTTACGACCGATCCCCTTGGTTCATTTTAGTGGGAAGGTTGGTGAGGTTACTGTGAGAATGGCCAAAAGGGACCAGCTCTTGCTGTAGGCTGCAATGGCTTTGCCTTGTACTGCATAGAGTATCTCTTAAGCCAGCCAAAATACCTATACACATAAATTGGAATTGCCAGAGAATGAGCGTAGGGTAACATTGTTTTAAATTCCCATGTCAGAGGCCATGAAACCTAAATAATAATGGAGAAAATAACCCTTAGATGCAACAATGCAAGACTCTGCTCTCCTCTCTTCTGCTCCCACTCCCCTAGTGATGGTTTCTTTGCTTGTTTGACCAGTCTGTAAGCCAATCTGCTTGTTAAAACCGTAAGGGGAGTGGTTACCATGGTGTTGTACAAAAAAGGGGTAAGACTGCATGGCTGGCAGAAGGACAGAACAAAGGAGAAGGGACCAGAGCTTGGCTTCATCCTTTTCTGTGACCGTAAGCAGGGACGGTCAGGAAGGCAGGATCTTTTTGCAGTTTCCTCGAATGCGAGAAGCTTGATTGTATTATTTGTAAAAATGGGGGACTGGGTTTGTCAGTCTTCTGTCAAGCTTTTAGATCAGCTTAGCTGTATTGTCAAACCTCATTCTTTGTCTTTAGTGGAACTATTTACAAGTTGTGACTAAAACTTGGAACTTCCTTAATCTAGTCTTTGGAACAAAAATCACTGTTACTAAAGATGCAAGAAATTGCATTACTCCTCTTTGATCTCTGTGAATTTGCACCCTTAGCTGCCACGTCTGATAATGGGTTTTGTAAGATTGAATTCTTTCAGGATAATCTGATCCACAAGAGTCAGTTTGGCAAAGCTGCCGTATCTGGCTCGGGGGTGGTTCAAGTCAGCGAGTTAGAGCGTCCGTGCGCCGCCGGCGATGGCCGGGACGGCGTTTCGTGGCAGCGCTGGCAGAGTCGGCGCGTTGTCCCGCGGTGCGTGGGCTTTCACAGCACCACCTGCGGTGCTTGGGAAAAAGTCGAGCTGTTCACCTTCATTTCACAAACTCTTCAGGAAGCACAGCACAGGCTGAGCAAATACGGTGCATAATGGAGGCGGTTGTGCTTCCTGGCAGTGACACAACTTGCTTCCCATTTCTGTGTGTTGAAGAGAATACTGAGCCCTGTGTCTATAGGCGATTACGGGTAGTGGCCTGAAGCATGTGTGCTGCACATAATGGGAGCTCTGCTTGGCTTGGAAATTGTAGCGAGGAGTGACACTTAGTTTGCATTATCTCTGAGCAGGCAGCTGAATGGCTTTTTCCCAGTTGTTGGTTGCTGTTCTCTGTTTCTATTCCCGTTCTGTTCTGCCAGCAGAACGCTGCCGGACTGTTTAGCACCAAGACGCATTCAATTTATAACAAAACCAAAATTCCTGGAGAGGGGGTCATCAGCAATAATGAGTCAGGTCACAAAGGAGAGGAGGAGAAGGAGAAATAGGTCTTGTAGTTCTCTGACTCCCTGGGCATCACAGTGTTTTTCTTCTCTCCCTGTGCTGTGACTCTTTGGCTTGTACTATAACTATTAAGGAAAAAAGAGCTGGTCCCTTTAGACATCTCTTCTGGCATGTTGGGCTGTCTTTAAGACTGATTTATTTAATACTGTGACATATCAAGCATTTGCTATGTTTTTAAGGGAGGTGGGAGAGTACTATGGGATATTTTATTTAAATCTTGAATTGACGTGTTTATTTTGAAAAAACTCCATCATCATTCTGAGTTCTCTTGCTTTTGTTTCTATTTTCTTTTATTTTTTCAAATTGTGTTTGTTAAATTTCATTTCTGGTTTTGTCGTATGCCATTTTACCTCACCAATCTTTTCGCTAATACCGCTCCCCCCTTCAGTCTGCTGGGCTCAGGTGTAGGGGACACTGAAATGTGGGATGTATGGGGAGTTGGGGTCCTCCCAAACGTGGCAAGAGGAGGAGGAGAACATTAAGATATAATTCACTCTTACCTCGGTACTGTCTTGTGATGGAGCAGATGGGAAGGCACTGGAAAGCAATATTGCTGCATAAAGCAAACGTGCTGTTGCTCTCCAGTCTACAGAAGAGATCCAGCGTTTTCATCACCACACGGGAAGCTTAAAACTTCTTGTATGATGTCCTTTTCTTCTCTAAGTTCAAACGCTCCCAGTGGGCTGAGCGACTGGGTGGAAGGAGGTTAAGGAAGATGAGAAACATCTTTTTCCTTTGCAATTGTCATTTTACGGAGGTGACCAAATTGCAGTTGCTAATGAAGCTGATTGCTTTCTCATGTGTTGGGCAGCAGCTTCAGAACTCAGCCATGCAAATAAAACATATCTTTATTTTCCATGCAGTGAATGCTTTCCCTGCCACTGCTTTGGCTTTGAAGCAGGAAGGTTTCTGTAATGACTTGCCTCTGTTAGTTAGTGAAACTGCCTCTTGCTGTATACAGATCAATGTGAGGCTATTTAGGTTCCTTTCTGTTGGGGAAAAATGTCCATTCTCCTTAACTTCAAATGTGGTTTTTCATGTTGACCATATAACTGCATACCTTCCCGAACTCCATCCATATCATGTTTTCTTAGAGAAAAAAAGGTAAACTTCCCGTTTTCTTCCTTCAGTGTAGTCTTTTCTGCCTTCCGCTGCTTGGCCAGTGCCTCCCTCCCTTCGGAGCAGACTGAAAAGGAATTAGATCCTAATCTTAGTCAAGTGTTACGTTGCAGTTGGTTTTTGTTGTCATATGGTTTCCTTCACTTTTTGTTTTGCTACTTCAGAGCGCATTAATCATCTTCTTCTCTATTGCGTTTTGTCACCACCTTGTTTTATAGTAGTGTTGTATTTGTCTCTTTGGTTCTCAACTGACACTTGTCATTTCAAGACAATCCATGGGAGTGGGCACCTGAACCCAAGGAGAACGTATCCTTTCGACCTTTGGTCCTGAGCGTTGTGGCACGAGGAATTGAGTTTTATTAGTCTTGCTGTGTTCACGGAATAAATTCTACAGCTGAGAGGCAGTGAACATCTTTATTTCTCTGTCCTCTTTTGTCGTGCAGGACTTGCCCTATGAATATCAAACAATAACAGTTATAATTTGAGGATTTAATTATACTTCATAAGAAAGACTAATAAAAAGGACTGCAAGAAGGAAATCCAGTTAAATGACTAGTCTTTAGTATAATTTAATATGCATAAATTCATAATAATTACGTACATAATTGGTTAGTCACTTTAAGGACTGGTAAAATTATTAGTTAAACTTCTATGCATCTCAGTGTTTTTCTGAACTCAAACAGCTCACTTACAGCCTTCTATTTTTTCCAGTTGTTGAGAGCCGTTCGGTTTCTGACTTCTTAGGCTTCTCAACATTAAAAGTTTTGCTCAAGCTCGTCACACCAAAGCGTATTTTTCAGAACTTTTGCCATCATATCAGAAACATAAAATAACTTAATAGTGTTAGTCTAACTTTTAATTAAAAATCTGTACAATAAAACATGTTAACTTACTGTTCCAAAATAGACCCTGCTTGTATATAACTTTACAAGTTAGCGTATGGCAGCCGCAATACTGCTTTTCCTATTGTAAACTGTAATTTTTTAGCGATTGCTCCAGAGTACTGTTGTGGTGTTTTGTTGGTTGTATAGTTTTTAAAGATATAAATGTAATACTCCAAAAGCTATTTAGCTGTTAAGACTCTGGGTCTTCCCCTATCCGTGCACTCAGTGAATCTTCCCAGACAGTGGAGGTGACTTACGGTTTATTAGGGATTTCTCATTACTCTGTATGCAGTGTTACCAAACCTACATAGAAGAGAGAAAACATTCAGTCAGTCTCTTTTGAAGAGTGTTTTAATAGGTTTGGTAAAATATTTAAGTCTGTGTGAGCACAGTAGATCTATACCCTTCTAATTTATCACTTCAAGTTACACTCATGGGGTAGTAACTCCAACAATTCTTTATAATCAGTAGTTCCTTAGTAGACTTTACCATCCCGCTAACAGCTCCAACTGTGGAACATTTAAAAATTACCTTTTACGAAAGCGTCATCTTAAATTGTCTCCTTCGTACGGTTTGTAACTCACTAATACAGTGCTGTGTCTCCGGTACGCTGTGGTTCAGAGTGTTCGGTGGCTTCACCTGGTGCACAATCCGCACCCGTGGCCACGCTGCAGGTCGAGTAGCTGGAGTAAAGTACACTCTGAGGATTTGAGTGTCCCACCAGCAAACCGAACGCTGCGGGCGGGATTTGCGGACGATCACCTGATGCCCTTTGTGTTTTGTTTTCTTCCTCTTACCAGAGCGTTCGTCTACCTGAGCAACCTGCTGTACCCGGTGCCTCTGATTCACAGAGTAGCTGTTGTTAGCGAGAAAGGAGAAGTCCGAGGATTTCTGCGAGTAGCAGTGCAAGCTATAGCAGGTGAGAAACTCTGACAGCTTTACATTGCAACTCCTTGGTACAATATGAGACCTGAATAGTTTTAGTGATGCAAAGAACGTTTGTTCTTAATCACAAAATCACAGAATGTCAGGGATTGGAAGGGCCCTGGAAAGCTCATCCAGTGCAATCCCCCCATGGAGCAGGAACACCCAGATGAGGTTACACAGGAAGGTGTCCAGGCAGGTTGGAATGTCTGCACAGAAGGAGACTCCACAACCCCCCTGGGCAGCCTGGGCCAGGCTCTGCCACCCTCACTGAGAAGAAGTTTCTTCTCAAATTTAAGTGGATCCTCCTGTGTTCCAGTTTGAACCCGTTACCCCTTGTCCTGTCACTGGTTGTCACCGAGAAGAGCCTGGCTCCATCCTCCTGACACTCACCCTTTAGATATCTGTAAACATGAATGAGTCCCCCCTCAGTCTCCTCTTGTCCAGCTCCAGAGCCCCAGCTCCCTCAGCCTTTCCTCACACGGGAGATGCTCCACTCCCTTCAGCATCTTGGTGGCTGCGCTGGACTCTCTCCAGCAGTTCCCTGTCCTGCTGGAACTGAGGGGCCACAACTGGACACAATATTCCAGGTGTGGTCTCCCCAGGGCAGAGCAGAGGGGCAGGAGAACCTCCTCTTCTTTTGAAACTTTTTCATTGGTGTGAATCACATGGACCAAGCATGAATAGATCTTGAAATGCTACTGATTAGAGGCTTTTAAAATGATGGTGTTGATCGCTGAAGTTTATACCTGGCAACTAATGCAACACTGCTTTTGAAGCCAGTGAAAAGGCTAACTAGCGTCAGTAAGTCTAAAAACTAAAAATAAAGCAAAGGTTTTCTTTCTAGCACACAGTATAAACAGTGGACAAGGATATACGCAGGTTTGATAGCTGTGGTGACTTGCAGAAAAGTTAAATGTACCAAGTGTTTGCTTTTCTCAAACTCTACTTTTAAATAATGTGTGGAAATGTGTTCCTCCATTGCTGAATAGCACGTGAAGAAGTTCCTGAACTGATGGCTTTCAGCACAGTATAAACAGGAATCAGCAGCAGTTTTCCATTTTGTTCCCTCACTAAAATGTGTTGAGACTTAGAAGCTGCTTTAACATACAGTTTAACCACCAAGACTTACCAGCTTTTCAGACGAGAAGTGTAGGTACATGTGTGCCAGAGCTTAACTGCAGCGCACTAGTCAGCTGCTAATATTTCATCCTTTCCTGTGAGGTGAGCTAGTCGAGTTTTACTCTTGGTAGATAGCCATGTCTTATTCATGCTGGTGAGAGAGAGCACAGATGCTTCCCATAATACGTCCTTCCCAGCAGTGGCTAACTGCCAGCGTTTCTTTATTGTTTAGGTAGGGTAACCCTGGAAGTTTCACTCTCCATGGGAACGTGTAATGAAATCTCAGACTCTGAAGATGTGTAAGAATCACTCTGGCAGGGACTAAAACAGCGAGTGAAATAAAATCTATTTTAATGTGTACAAAAGTCTCGTTTCTAGTTTGGTTTGGTCTCCTTAGCATTTATCAGATATTTCCAAATGAGTACTCTATTTATCCATCCAAATAAATGGAGTCGTGGCTAATAGAAATTGAGCTGGGGACACCTCTTGAAAAAGGCCCATGGCATTACTTGGTCCCTAAGAGAAGCTTTGGAATACATTCTTAGTCTTGAGATTTGTCCTGCAAGCATGTATTTCTAGGGGGAAAAATAGCTGGTGTTTAACCAGACCTCGTTGTTACTCTCACAAAGAGAGATGAAATAGATTGTACGGACGGTGCTGCCTCTCAAACTCACAGCACAAACTGGTGAAGCTTTGCTAGTGTTACTGCTTGGGTTATCCTACAGAATGTGAGATGGCAGTTTGAATCAGTGTAAGTATGTGTCCCCGTGTGGGTCATTGTATTATGAGTTATTAATTTACCTCAGGTATCATAATCAGAAGTAAATAAATAAACACAATGAGTATTAAAGTTTTTTTTGCTTCCAAAATTCTCCGAAATGTATTCATGGTGAAACTTCATAGCTTCTCTTGTTCGGGATGGGTAGATTTCTGTTGTCATTTTTTTCCAGCACTATTCTAATATGTTATCGGATCACTGGAATGAGGCCTCTTATGCTTTACGGACTGGTTTCCGTTGTAATCAGAGTTTCCGTTTCAGTAACTCTGAGGGTTTTTCCCTTTCCTCCCCATCATTTTTTTAATATTCTTTTCTTTATTTTAGCTGATGAAGAAGCCCCAGATTATGGATCTGGTATTCGACAGTCTGGCACAGCTAAAATTTCATTCGACAATGAGTATTTTGATAAGGTAAGAAGTCTTAAAATTGAGTTAGGTTTCTTTGCAGTAGTTTGTGCTTCTAAATAAAGAATAAGTATTGTGGGGGAGGAAGGAGATGGCAAAACCAGGAGCTGCAGGAGTCTGTTACGTGACGCTACGTTTAATTTTTCAGAGTGATTTTTCTTCGGTTGCAATGACTCGCTCTGGACTGTCACTGGAAGAATTAAGAATTGTGGAAGGACAAGGACAGAATTCAGATGTTACCACTCCCCCAGAGGAGATCAACAGAATGAATGAGCTGGGTAAGCAAGAAAGATGGAGTGGGCTTGGAGAACTTAAGGGAAATCTGGGATACTTTCAGTCAGCGATAGAAAGCAATTCTGACTGTCCTTCAAGAATATGAGAGAGAGCGGGAGGTGTAACCGATGGGTTGCGTAGGATAGATGCTGGAGTTCTTCATTTGAAGAATTGTGCAGGAAAACTGTTCCCCGGTATTTGCATCTTTTGATTATCATCAAATAATTTGGGCTCAAAAGAAAAACAAAGTTTGATAGGAATAAAGTGTTGTCTGAATGAACATTTTAAGAAAAGGAGGGTTAAAAAAACCAAAGTTGTTTCATGTGGTATGTTTGTGTCTCCCCAAGACTTGAAGTCAGCCACTTTGGATGGAAAGATGACTATGGAGGGATTCACTGAGGAAATCGGTGACCACTTGAAACTGGGCAGTGTGTTCACCTTCCGTGTGACCGTGCTCCAGGCCAGCGGCATCCTCCCTGAATACGCAGACATTTTCTGCCAGTTCAAGTAAGAACCTGTCCTTATTTACATTACTTTGATAGAGAGAGCTTTTTGAATCAGTGACAGTGTGGGTGAGCAGGGAAGAACACCGTGTGGGTTACTGGCATTCCTGTGGCGAGCAGCGCCTGCTTTGTGTTAGCATGGTGTTAAGAAATAAGGTTTTGCAGAAAGGAATTTAAGAATCAGAGTGGACTCTTTAACTGACTAGTCATAGGTATCTCAAGTTTTTGCTTGATAATGGCGTTTAATGTGAAGAATTCAATATTAGATTGTACATATGTTCAATTGGAATGAAAGCTATGTGGCCCTTAAGTAAATCAGTAGCTCTCAAGTGAAAGGGTTCTTTGGCTTAGTTTCTTAGGCAAGAGAAAGGAAAATGGGAGTAATAAAGACACAGAACAAGTACAGGAGTTGTGGTCCCAGAGACTAGGGTATTCCTAACTTTAGGCCATCACTCAGCTCCCTGTACAGTTCTAGCAGAATAAATTGATGGGTTTCCTTCCAGTGTTGGGTTCACAGCACAGCAATTCTCACTAAACTGTTCTGTTGTGGTTTATTTTTGTTCCTTTGTTTTTTAAAGCTTTTTACATCGGCATGATGAAGCTTTCTCAACAGAACCTCTCAAAAACAATGGTCGAGGGACTCCCCTTGGGTTTTATCATGTTCAGAATGTAAGTAAAACTTTACCTGGATAGTACATGCCTGTTTTAGCACTGGAAGTTGTGTGTGTCCTTCATGCTGAACTCATGGGAGGTGTATGGGAAATTGGAGCAAGGGGAATTATTAAGAATGGACAGTGGAAGGAGTGATCATCTGAATGATGTAATCCCCGATGGATAACAAAAGAGAATGATTCAACCCTTCTGTTTCACCTGTGCTTCCTGCTTTTGAATTCCCTGTTTCCTTTCCAGGATGTTCAATGAAAACAGTCTAGAATTCAGGAAATAAAATATGTGTGAACAGCAGTGCTCATGATCTCAAATGAACTGAATATATCTCTTTTTATGAATTGTGTAATCCTTGGTTACATGTAGCCTCCTCTTCTACTTAAAATGCCTGATATTGAGGCTTTCATTTTCTCCTTTATCAGAGAGTAGCATTAATGCCTAAACTGAAAAGGAATGCTGTTGTTTTTACTGTGAGTGGTGCTAAACCATATGAAAAATACAGACTCCGAAATTCACACTTACAAGTTTTCCTTTTATATGTCTCGTTTTCTTTCCTTGCTTTGCCTAATAGATTGCTGTGGAAGTGACGGAATCGTTTGTGGAGTACATCAAAACAAAGCCTATCGTGTTTGAAGTCTTTGGCCATTATCAGCAGCATCCTCTCCATCTGCAGGGACAGGATCTCAACAGGTATCGTTCACTAGTCTGGCCTAAAGGCCTAGAAGTGTTCACTCAGGACAAGTGTCAGGATGCGTAAGGGTAGGACCCCTGTTAGAAACTGTGAAGACGACTGTGTAGAAGCTGTTGTCTGCATTGCTTGGCCCGATTTGTCCTCCTGCTCAAGGCAGCAGCTGCAAAGAGGAAGCACGTGCTGCTTTTAAGAGGAAATGCCAGATGAGGCTTGTTCCTTTTCCTTGGGCTATTTTGGGAAATGCCTGTTACCCACTCAAATTTTCAGTGCAGAATGTGGGTAGAGCAGTTTGGTGGGTTTTTTTTTTTACTGACAGCTAGGATTAATTACGTTAGAACAGGAAAAGGACAGAGGTTAGTTTGAAAAGTGTGCTGAGAACACTTATTTTGCTGACAGGTGGTACTTTCCTGTCTTCATGGGATTGCGAGGATGTTTTTAGAGACAGAGATGGGTAGGAGGACTGTACCGGGTGTATGTGTATGCTCACGTGCATGTGCGTATATTTGTGTATATTTGATGCCTCTATATTGATAACTTTTCATTTCTCTGTAGCCCTCCACAGCCTTCCCGAAGATTCTTTCCTCCCCCTATGCCGCTCTCAAAGCCAGGTGAGAACAGTTCTCTAATTCCGTATATCGCATCTGCTACTGAAAATGGAGGTTGTAGTGTTGTCCTGAGCTGTTCAGCGCACCAAGAAATGTAACGAAGTGAATGTTGCAAAGGGCATTGGATCCATCTTTAGCTGTTTTCCTTTCCCTGTGCTCTTTTCAACCTTCTCTTGCGGGAAAGTGCTTCTTGGTTCATTAATAGGTAGAATTTAATTCCCGAGGTGATGAGATCTGGCTGTGGCTCTTCAGGTGCTTCCTGAGCACGTGACTGGAGATTGGCTTGTTCATTGACCACTTCATCGTTTTGCTGTCTAACATTCGTGTTCAGTGAGTCAGTCTTGTTGAAATGATCCTTGGTTTTCTTTGCTTAATTGTAATAATGCACGCTGAACTCCTTTGTGTTGGTTTTTTTCCATTTCACCTTTTAATTTCTTCTTCCTCCAGCTTTTTTTCTCACCTGCATTTTTCTACCATCCTCTTTTTTTTGTGTGTGTTCCATTCCCTTCGCAGACCATGAAAGAAAAATTGAGTTGATTAGGTATCTTATGTCTGGCTATGTAAACGTGCATGTGCTGAACGCGCTGTCCGAGCACGCCAACGTGCTTGCGTCCTCTGCTGTGGCTGCTTTCCAGGACGGAGCTGACCAGCTGCCACCTTTTCTCTTTCTGCCTGTTCCCAATTGTCAGAGTGAGCGGGCTCCTAAACGAGATGGTTAGTAGCCAAACTTGATCTATGGTAGATGTAGAAGTAGTTCCAAAGCGTGCTTCAAAATTCCTTTTCCCTTCTCGTTAGCATGTAGTATTCTTGGGACTAGAACCTGCCATGGTTGTGGTGATGAGCGGATGATGCTGTGCAGAAGTTTAGGGTTATTTTAGATAAAACCATAGAGGGGGTCTATAAACTCCAGAGTGCTAGGTATCAGATTCTTCTGTGTCACTGGATCTATTCCCTGAAGCCTCCGGGGCCTCTGATTTTTTGGTGTGCTTTATCATACTAGGATGAGAGGTGCTGCATATGAAAAACCAGCCACTCGTATAGGAGATGCTCTGCAGCATTCTATATAGGTTTCCTTTTTGCTCATCATCTTTTTTTGTTGCCACTAGCAATGCTGTTCCTCACTTACATTTGTATTTTCTTTTACTTAAAAACCAAAACACTGATTATTAATTGTGCCAGAGCAAGTCCCTGAGAACTTCTAGAACTGGCTTTCGTATTTAGTTTAATGTGTCTTCCTGTTGTTTTTCTCTTCTGATGCTTTTGAGTTTCTCTGCTTAGCAATACACTTGAGTGACTTGTGTGTTTGATGTTCCTCTTGCAATCAACAGCACTGAGTCCAGCTGTAATGAGTTCACGTGCAGCTACGTGATACGATGGCTGTAAGAGTGACTACCCTGAGTAATGAATGGGAGGAGTCAATGGTGGTGCTGAAGGCTACCTGGCATGATGGAGTTGTGTTCTTGTAAAAAAGAAGGCTAAAAATCACTTGCAGGGTTACAAAAATACCTGTCAGAGTACATAGGAACTGGGCTTTTAAAATGTGCCCATTTACAAAAACGACATGAGTGAACAGATGGAAGTCGTGTCATGATAGCTATTTGGGTTAGCTCGTTACTTTTTTAACATGGTTTATCCCTATATTTGTATGAAAGGAATTAGAGAGGATCTGGCCAGAAGAAATCACGAATAGCAAAACATAAAGATCCCAGAAACACACTCGGGCAGGATTATGACTCTGGAATAAATCTTATTCGGCCTTCTTACATACAGGTTATTTTATCTAAACTGGTACAGAACACTAGCAATTTGTAATATGAAGAAGTGAAGAATGAAGTTTTAAGTTCTTGATTTATGTTTTTTCTTGTGTGGGAAAGCAGAAATGCACTTTATGGGTGAGTAATGCTGCAGATGAACAGACCTGAGTAATTCTAGGTCACAAACTGTTAAGCATAAAGTAACTGATGCACATTTAAGGAAACTTTCTGAGCTGGAAAGACTGCGTGTTTTTACAGGCTTTTTGGATACACTTTTGTCATTATTTAACTCTTTTTTTTAAACCTAGTAACTTAGATTTAAAAAATAACACTTTGAGAAATAATGATTCCTGATAGTGACATAGTTTTCAAGGGGAACAATGCGGTCAGCATAGGTACCTAGAATACACAGGATCACTGAAATGACACGTTTCTGTGAACGCTAGGGTGAGTTTTACTTGTTCAGCCTTTGTCACCCATTCTTTTTTTCCCTTTTTTTGCTTTCTTTAAGTGCCAGCTACAAAGCTAAATACTATGAGCAAACCCAGCTTGGGCCAGAGTGTGAGCAAATACGACCTCCTCGTGTGGTTTGAGATCAGCGAGTTGGAGCCAACAGGGGAGTAAGTCCAGTGTTCACCTCTTATTTTTAAGAACAGTGGTTTGCGGGAGTTTGGTCTTTTACCCTTTGTTCTCTTCAGACCAGGACGATGTTTAACAGTCGTTGTTGGGTGACAATCTTGCTTATGCCAGCCTGGCACCTGGCTGGGTTGTAGTGATTTTATGTTCACTTCTGCCACAGAGGAGGTTTTCCCCTGACAGATCTTTAGGGATTAGATTGCGATACGAGTTGCACAGAGTTTTCCAGAAGTTCTAGAAGTACAGTACATGATACTTCTATATTTCACTGATACTGTGCTGAGCGTCAGCAGAACCACACTTATTTCTTCACGTATTCTGTGAAGAGGTGACTGTTGGCAGCAGAACGCAGAGGGAAGTTGCTGTGCTGGTGTCTCTTTCCTGCCGACTGATTTTGCTGTCTCACCAGGTACATTCCTGCCATTGTGGACCACACGGGAGGTCTGCCCTGCCAGGGGACGTTCCTGCTTCACCAGGTACTGAGGGAGGCTGTAGGACAGCAAGTTTCCTCTGTGTGGAGGGATTAGAATGCTAATGACGGGATTGTACATCTTTCATGTCTTCTCCTTTCCCACACAGCTAATGACAGCTGTAGGGTCAGTCTCTCTTCAGTCTGTACTTAGTCTCGTAGCTTTGGGCTATGAGGGGAGTGTTTGGCTCCTCACATGTTGCTGCTTCTTTTGTTTATTAGTGTGCATCCCATTCGTGATGCCTTTTAAAAAACAGGGAGCTTTGGGAGCAGATTTGTGCCTCCTGCGTTCGCCACCACCTCTGCTAAGGGCACAGGAGGATCGTGTGGACTCAGCTTTCGTTGGTTCTTTCTCACTGCGTGTGGCTGCGACAAAATGACCATGTCTCAGTGCATTTTAAATGCCTGTAATAATCCTTAATAATAATTTGTCTTTAGCTAGATTCTACAGATAATCCTAGTCAAATATTGTTTACAGGTTTATGTTGTTTATTATCTTATTTGCTTCGTTTTTGCAGTATAAGTGCAAAATAGATGATGTTTTGGGGGGCGTGTGGGAATACTTCACCAATGTGTTGTTTCTGAACTCTACCAGGGAATCCAGCGTAGAATCACAGTCACTATTATCCATGAGAAGGGCAGTGAGTTGCACTGGAAAGACGTGCGAGAACTGGTTGTAGGTGAGTATATTGCTTTGCGTGTTACTGTACAAGAAAGAAAAAGTACCAATGGTAATTTCTCTTTGTATCAGATTCTGTTATCTTTGTGAGTATTGACTGGGAGAGGAGGATTTTGAAAAAGATACGGAGGAAAAACCGAAGTTTTGCAGCTTCCACTTACAGCTGCTTGTTAATTACATAGTGTGAATTTGTATTTGAGAGAAGAAATTCCTTCCGTGTTTCAGGTTTAGTTTTAATTGATTCTTCTTCCTACTATTTTCAGGGCGTATAAGAAATAAAGCAGAGGTAGATGAAGCTGCTGTGGATGCTATTCTATCTTTGAATATTATCTCTGCAAAATACCTGAAATCCTCTCACAGCTCCAATAGGTAAGTGAATAAAGTGAGCACGCTAGCAGGAACCTAAAATTTCTTTGACCTCTGAGGTACTGGCAGGATGTTTGGAAAGCTGGGAATGTCGCTAATTATTAAATGTAGAATTCCATGGGTACAGAGCACACAGATAGAGTGTGAACGTGACCATGAGTTCTTGCTAAAGCTGAAGTCCGTTAGTCTACATGGAGGATAATTCCTTGATAATGCATTTGAATTGGTTTCTGTGTGTAAACACCATGAAGGGAAGGTGGAAAGGAACAGCTTAAGGGAGCCTCACAGTTTAACCCAGAACTTTTAAACTGGCATTAAGGCTTGTTGGTAGACTACAGCATTGAAGTACAAGAGCAGTCTCGGGGAACGTATTTATGGATGCGTACATACCTATGTTATTCCTGGAATGAGCATGTGACATTTAGGCAAGAGCCATGCTTTGTAAATTTAACTTCATAATGTGTGGATTTATACAGAGGTATCAGAAATTGACTCCAGTTCTAAAAAGTGGGTGTCTGTTCCTGTACCTGCAGTGGTTTGGGTGACAGCAGGGCCTGTCTGCGAGGGTTGTGGCTGCGGTGTCTGCTCCTTAGGGTGCGTTACTGTAGAGATCCCTCAGGCTCCGCATTGTTTTGCTCCAGTGTCTGCAACAAAGGGCAGGGAAGCAGAAGCTGCATCGCGGCACAGCCGCTCCTGCGCTGACATCAGCCAAGTCACTTGACCGCTCCTGCCTCTGTTCAGCTGGTGCAAAGCAGGAATATCTCTGAAATTTAACTCTGAATGAGTGTGTCTGGAGGAGAAGGGGCTGTTTTGGAGCCTGTCTCTGCTGCGGCTGGTGACCACTGGAGGCGGCATCCTGCTCTGTGCTGAAATGGCTTCTTTCTTCCCCGTTAGAGGCCTGGACTTATAAATACCCACACAATATTAGAGGCGGTTCCCGACACCGCTCCTACCAACGGAATGTCTGCCTGCCACCTCGCGTCTGTGAACGCACACAGCGCCAGGGTTGTTAGCAGTTAGGCTCTGCCTAACTGAGAAGTGTATTTGAATTAATGGATCAGTATAACTGGAATGTTAGGAGCCCGTTGCTAGTCTGATACTACTGGATTTGCAGTTGGAAAGCCCTATACTTTCTGTCCACTAGCAATTTTGAGACATTCCTGTATAGCTCAGTAGTTTTCTATGAGGTGGGCTGCGGGAATGAAGGATGAGTGTGAGTGAAGCTGTTGACCATGTATTTCTTAGCAAAATGCCAAGGCTTAAGTTGTGGGATGAGTGAATGGCAGGTGATGGAGTGGGATTGAAGCCCTGGGAAGGCAAATGTCTTGTGTTTGCTCATTGTCTGCAGACTTGTTTTCTGGTTCATAGTGTGTGGTTTTGGTGTTTGTTGTTTTTGTGGGTTTTTACGTCGACTTGTTCTGTTCCTCTCAGCTGTTGCTTTTCCATTGTGCTCTTGGCTGCACTAACTGAAGCTCTTTCTATGTTTTTACAGGCTCTTTCTTGATAAGGATATGCCTAGGTATTTTCTGTTTGCTTCCTTTGTACATAAAGATTCTTAAAATCAGAATGCTTTATGTCCCATTTGTATAACTGCCACTTCCCTTTTAGCTTGTACTGAGTCCTGTTAGCAGCCTCTTAGCTCTTCCAGAAGTAGAATATCTTCTCCTCCTTTGCGTCAGGGCTTTGTTCGGTTACAATTCAGTGGGACCCTTGTGAAGGTAAACCTTCCTTCCCATGTAACAACTTCCTTCATTCAGCCTTTCTGATTCTCAAAATGTGCCATCAGATTCTAGTCCCTATTTGTAGTCCTTGCTATTTTCTTCCTTTGTTCTTTATCAAAGAACTAAATTTGGAATTTCTCGCTGTCTCTCTGATTCTTGCCGTGTTTGAAGTACCAAGTCAAGGGCTGAATGATTAGGTTACTTGAAATTCCAGCTCAGAATCGCACTGAACAAAAAGCAGTAGCTGCCATGTGACTGACATTCAACCTCTGTTCTTAGGTTGGATTTGCATCTGAAATTTAACCATGTGCTTGCTACCTCTTAGTTTACCAGTTGGCAGAGAAGCGCGACATGTAGTAGCTGCTGGGGCTGGATTGCAGCCGGGACCCCAGCCAGACGTGCTGCCCGCGCCGTCTGGGACCATTCGCGCTCTGCTTTCTGTGTTCTGCCTCTTTGAAAAATAGAAGACTTAAAAGTTCAATGCTCTCAATTCACCACCTCTCACTAATGCTAAGGTCCACTTGAAAATCAGTTCTAGCTATACATTGGTGCCTTTAACCCGTTTCTCCTGTTTTCTTTGCTTGGCTTGTTCTGTGCTCCGTTTTCCTCCTCGCACTGTTGGCTGTGCTGAAAGAAGTTGGGTCACTTCTGTTCTTTGTCTCCCTCTATAACCGTTCTAGCAAGTTCTGGTTTGGACAGGCAGGGCTGTATATATTCAACTTCCTGGCTAGACAAAATCCAGCAGAGTGACTGTCTCAAAGCTACGTTGGATTTCAACTTGGTGTTCATTCAGAAGTCATAATTTTGCTGAAAAGGGTGATTTGGTTCTTGCTGCCTGCTTTTTGTCATTCGTCTTTAGTGTCGTTTTCTGTTTTTCTGAGTTGGCCTTGGGCATTGGTTTAGAAGCTCTTCAGAGGTATACTTGTAGGTTTTTTTAATAAATATACATGAAGCACTTTCTTGCTTTCATTTTAGTATCACGTGATTTGGACTCAAAATGGGATGGAAGACCTCAGTGGAAAGGGGATTTGAGAGGGAAACTATATGGAAATGATGAAGAATTAATACATTCTTTTTCTGTTACCAGTGTAGAAAACTGTGCTGTATTAATGAATAAGGGCACAAGACAAAGCGACATGAAATCAGGCTGTACCTGTGAGAAAGGAGGAAGCTCATTTCCCTGAGCCCTCATTAGAGAGGAGAGAGTGTAATGGTGACTCTAGACCTGATGATTTAGCTGTCCTGTGTATGTTTGTCTCTTTTTAATTGAACAGATGGAACTTTCCTGATTGCTGGAGTAGAACTGTGGGAGCCTTTTGCTCCTTATTTTCCACCTATCAAACTGATCAAACTTCTTACAGAAGTTGTGTCAGATCTGCAAGTTTTTACTTGAAGCTGGTAGGGACATAGAAATAAATCTTTATCACTTGAATATAGGACTTATCCCTACCTATCATTGTGATTTGGTATCTGCCGCACTGTTTGAGGTAGAAGTAAGTAATCTTAGGAAAGAAAAGAAGTCTTAGCTTCAAGTATTTGTTACCTAAGCCACTGAGGGTCATAGTGGATGTTGTCAAGGACGAGGTGCTTTGCGCTGGTGGGAGGGATTCACAGCAACTCTTACTACTGAGCTTTTACTGTACTTTTTTCCAGGACTTTCTATCGGTTTGAAGCAGTTTGGGATAGCTCCTTGCATAACTCCCTTCTCCTCAATCGAGTGACACCATATGGAGAGAAGATCTATATGACCCTTTCTGCTTACCTGGAGGTTAGAGACCTGTGCCTTCCTTTTTGCTTGTGACTCAAGTGTAACTATCTGAGAGAGCAGACAGAGATAAATATTTACTGGACCGAGTGACTCTGAATCCTGAAGCCAGTGAAAATCATGACTCGTTTTCTGAGAACAGGGTGGAAATTTTTTTCCAAAGTTAACATCTTGATATCAAGTTATTACTGCCTCACAACACATGTGAAGTGAGACTGGTGATCTCCTTACCTTTCTGTGCCTTGTTTTATCTTTGTATCTGAAAATCCATTTAAATTGGAGAGCGTTACTATGTAAGTACTGCTAGTATCAAGTGCTGGCCTAGCTCTTGGCTTTGCGTGCAAGACTGTTCTGTGTAGTAAAATTATTTCACCCATAAGATACATAAAGAAATTGGACAGTTCTCTTTCACAGAAGCACATCAGAAAGCCCTTCACCAAAGACCCGAAGTAGGATAAATTTCAAAAAGCTGTCGCAGTGAAAGGGGGAAGTGGTGTAACTTGGCATAATTGTCTGCAGTCACTCATTCACTACTGTTGTTTCTCTTAGCTTGACCACTGCATCCAGCCTGCTGTTATAACAAAGGATGTTTGTATGGTCTTTTACTCACGGGATGCCAAGATCTCCCCGCCGCGATCACTGCGCAGTCTCTTTGGCAGCGGCTACTCCAAATCTCCAGACTCGTAAGTTCAGTTACAAATTCTGGTGTTGATGTTTTACATCAGCATAAGCTTTTTCTCTTGGAGACCATAAGGAGAATGTACCTTAGTTTTCTTTATTTCTTCCTTGAAAGTCTGCATAGTTACAGCTCTCCAGTCTGGTTTTGAACATGTCTTGCATTAATTTCAGTGAAACACTGAGGGCTTCTCTCTTTACTGACCCCTTTTCCAGCCTTCTGACTGATCAGCTGGGAAGAGAGAGACATTTTTCAGACGTGCACATAGATGACCCTGATCCTGACCTGGAATTTACTGCAGCAGCTGCTCTCTGAGTTTATTATGGGGTGGAAGGGAATGTGGGGGTAATGCTATTTTTAGACCTTGCAGTCTGTCCTGGTTGGTTTATGTCAAGATTAGAATTCAGATGCAGTTCTAAGTAGCAACTATGCTTAAACTTCTGCTTTAGGGACCACTTAACTAAAGCTAATGCACTTTATTTCTGAAGATAATAGTTTGTTTTGTTTTATTTTTCCTTCTCTCTGGTTTCTTGTGTACAGCAATCGAGTAACTGGGATCTACGAACTAAGTTTATGCAAAATGTCAGACACGGGAAGTCCAGGTAAGCAGGGACTGGCTGTCCAGGGGATGGTGATGCTGTAAACTGAAAGATTGCAGAAAATTTCATAGACAGAATAAACCCTTCTGTTCTGATTGGAATCAGTTCCTGTGTTTCGCAGGAGCAATGGAACATTGCTGTTCCCTGAAAAACTTAAGTAGGCTTTTAGTTTCAGCTTGGGGCTGTGATTACCATTGGCGAACCAAGGATTCACTGAAAACTTTACATTCTCTAATTGGTAAATGTTTCTTAGTTGCATCCCTCCGGCTATGTTTTTAACATGTCTTATGTTGTTGTTTACTGCTCAGGAATGCAGAGGAGGAGGAGGAAAGTCCTGGATACATCTGTGGCCTATGTGCGAGGAGAGGAGAACCTGGCAGGCTGGAGGCCCAGGGGCGACAGCCTCATTCTAGAGCATCAGTGGGAGCTGGAGAAACTGGAGCTGCTGCATGAGGTGAGTAAAGAGATGGGGAGGCTGAAAGGGGAAAACATTCACAATTGTACCTTTTGAATTTGCCTTTAGTATGCGCACTGTGAGACCTTGGAGCTGAACAGTTTCCCAAATGGGAGTTTGTTCTCAAAGTCAAGATTTAAATAAATTCTCCAACAGATAAGATGGAAAGTGTGGGACTGGCTGCTGAGTAGAATCTTCAGCTCAGAATCTCAATGTATTCAACAAAGGCAGATTTGACTTCTAGTGCCATTGTAAACTCCCCTCCTTGGGGAAAATGTTTACTGGTATGAATCTTAAAAGAATGCGTAAGAATTCAGTGCCTGTAAAATCCATATCCTGGAGCAGATGATACTGATTTCTCTTCTTAACAGGTGGAAAAAACACGACATTTCCTCCTGCTTCGTGAAAAGCTTGGTGACAGCGTCCCCAAGTCCCTGAGTGACTCGTTGTCTCCCAGTCTGAGCAGCGGAACCCTCAGTACCTCCACCAGCATCTCCTCACAGATTTCGACTACAACATTTGAGAGCGCTGTGACGCCCAGCGAGAGCAGCGGCTACGACTCGGCCGATATAGAGAGCCTGGTGGATCGGGAGAAGGAGCTGGCCACCAAGGTGTGTGACGTGAGAAAAGCACCCTGCGTCTAAATTGAGGTTTGAAAGATAATTAAAGATTAATGATGAGCTCCTTGGATAGCATGGTGAATATCCAGTATTGTGTGAGATTGCTTTTAATATGCTCTATAGTGGAACAATATGTTGTCACCAGCCAGTGCTGGTGGCCAGGTTTGTGCTGTGGCACAAACATTCCCCTTCGTTAGTAGCTCTGTAAATGAAGCTTTCTAATTTTATCAAGGGAAGCGATTATTCCCCTCTTCTTCTCGTATTTTTCACAGCAGTTTAAAATCGGTTTATTCTTTCATGAGCTGCCAGATGTGTCTTGGCAAATTGCCTCTTGTGTTCAGTTTTCTCTGAAAACGTAAATGTAAAATTATTTTCTGTGTGTTGTTTGTTTTTTCCCTCCTGCCTTAGTGTCTGCAACTTCTTACTCACACTTTCAATCGGGAATTCAACCAGGTGTACAACAGCATCAGCGATTGTAAGGTAAATATTTCATGCGATACAATGCGCTGTATGTGCAGTACAATAGCAACATACTTGTAGTTTGTGGAATCTGTTGATATTATGAAGAGACAAAACACTTCATATTGATTTTCGTATTGATTATGGACTGAACACCAGCTACAGAAAACCTCCCCTGTAATATTTTACCTGTATTTGTCCTTGTAGCTGTCGGATATTTCTCCCATTGGGCGGGACCCATCAGTGTCCAGTTTCAGCAGTGCCACCCTCACACCTTCATCTACCTGCCCTTCTCTGGTGGATTCAAGATGCAATTCAGTTGATCAGAAGTAAGTATAGGGTATTAATGGAAAAACATTACATCTTAGTGCTTCACAAATCTGTATTTGCTGTGCTTTCTGGCATACAGAAAGTCTGGTCTGAAGGATGGAACTTGTAAGCCAATCTAGGCTGTAGAGATGCACTTTAAATTCCACTGTAACATCCAGTTGGCTTGTTGTGATTTACTTTTCTTTCTCCACTTTTTTTAAAGGACACCAGAGGCAAATTCTCGTGCCTCCAGTCCCTGTCACGAGGTGGAACAGTTCCAGCTAATTCCTGCAGTGGAAACTTCCTACCTTGCTAGAGCTGGAAAGAATGAATTCTTAAACCTCGTTCCTGATATTGAGGAAATCAGACCAGGGTAGGTTTTCTATGTAGTGTGATCATGGTCTCCTGAGAGCTGTCACCAGGGCTTTCTGAGGTTTGTAGCTTCTTTGCACCGTTTAAGGAAGGTGAATTAAACAGGTGATAGCAGAACTGCAGGGTTCTGTGTGACGGAGGCAGGACTGACGAGGGTTGTGTCGATATTTGATCTCTGCAACTTTCATTCCCTGCATCTACTTAATGAACAGGATTTCCAGTGGCTCAAACATGATGTTTATTACCATCAAAACCATGAAGTTCACTGAAGGACAAATCTTTGTGCGTCCATTTATTCATCAGACACTTGCGGAGTTCTTGAAGACAAAATTCAGCTTGCTATAGAAGAACTTTTTCATAATACTGTTGTAGACAAAACATACTAAGGACCAAGTGTCTTGTACAGTGTTTTGCAGTTCACAGGGATGCTCAGTAGGTGCCTTATTTAGGGGAAAAAGTATTCCTGTTTATCTGTGGGTTTGGTTTGATTATTTTGCTTTCTCCCCAGCTCTGTGGTCTCAAAGAAAGGATACCTCCACTTCAAGGAGCCTCTCTCCAGCTCCTGGGCCAAACACTTTGTGGTGGTTCGCCGTCCCTATGTTTTTATTTACAACAGTGACAAAGATCCTGTTGAAAGAGGACTCATCAACTTATCCACAGCTCAGGTGGAATACAGTGAGGATCAACAGGCGATGGTAAAGGTCAGTCTGAGCGCTGTTGTTTATTTCCCCATAGAGCAGAAACGTTACAGGTGTGACATCTCTAGTCTGAGGAAAATGCATCTGTGTTTTGGAGAAACGTTTGGCATCTGATTCTGCCCACAAAGTTCCCAGTTTGTTCCTGGTTTCTTATGTTTTGGACACAGTTCTACAAGAGACCGACTACTGTTACACATCATATTTGCTTTTATGAGCGTGCGTTGGTACCGTGACCCTGTGTGCTTGGTTTTCGTAATTTCATTTGTGTGGTCTTTTGTGGTTTTAAAACAAAACACACAAACATCCTGCAAGGAATCAAATCAATTTTATTGGTCCATCTCAGCAGCTCTTCAAGTCCACCCTCATGAGTTAAAACTGTGTGTTGTAGAACCATGTTTTGTCCCAGTTGACTGACTAATAAAATGAAAGACCTTAGAAATGCCATAACAAGCTCTTCCTCAGCGAGGGATTGTGCATCTGCTTCTGTGCTTGTAGATGTCGGTATTTACATTGTCCTTAATATTCCAGACGCCAAACACGTTTGGTGTGTGCACAAAGCATCGTGGGGTCCTGCTCCAGGCCATCAACGACAAAGACATGAACGACTGGTTATACGCCTTCAACCCGCTCCTGGCCGGCACGATACGGTAAGAGGCAGCTCCTGCAAAGCGTGAAGATTGTGAGATAGTCATAAGCAATTAGGCAGCTGGTTTGTGACACAATGTCATCTTGTTCTGGAGGATTTGACAAGACGGGTGAACTGAGGGAGGGAGGAGGGCGAGGAATTAAGACAAAAAGGATCAAACAAGGCGTGTATTTCAGGAAGTGCGGTGGCTGTTGCTTTGGCTTGTGACATTCTAGTTGGAACACGTGTGGTATGCGTTGTGCAATGCTGCGTCTGGAGGCCACTAAATGGTTTCCTTGCATAGCTGTTTTACAAGTTTACAAAGGTTCTTACTGCCCCTGCGCAGGCAGGTCTGGACGGTCTTTTCATTCTCTTGATTGTAAGCCAAAGCAGAAATTCTTGTTTCTGCCCCTTTTTTGAGCTTCTCCAGAAGCCTTCCCTTTAACACAGGCGACAAACATCTGCAGCTTGGTGGGGAGATCTTACTATGCTATTGCTATTAGTGTACAGCATCAAATATTTTCTTAACAGTGCAGTCCTTAAAAGCTACTGTCCTTCTTTAAAGGAGCACAGCAGAAGAGTGAGAACTTTTATTATAGCCCTTGATATGTCTTACTTTCTAAGCATATGGAGTAAATAGGACTATACAAAAGGCTTTTAAAAAGGTGGACAAACTGTGGGGAGGGAAGAACAATAAACTCCTGAATTCAATTAAGACTGTTTTACTTCTTTCTTGCACAGGTCAAAACTGGCTCGAAGACGCACGGGCCAGCTGAAGTACTGAGTCCATGTAATGTTCTCATCTGTTCTCCCTAACTCACCTGATGAAGTGTTACCTCTCATTTTCTCTTTGTGATTCTTGACAGTTTCTCTTGTATGTAATCCTGTGGCTTAACATCCCCTCCATTCAGCACATTTTCTAGGTATTCTAACCCCACCTTGTTTCTTTTCACTTGTGCTGAGAATCCTACTAGTAGCATGTGACCAAACGAAAAGAGAAAAAAAGAAAAAAAAAAGGAAAAAAAAGAAAAATCAAAAAAAGGAGTGATTATGCACGACTCTAAAAAGAAAAAAAAAGTTATTTATTTTTTTCTTATAACAATTGTTTTCCCATTCCAACTGACCTTTTGGTATCTGTCCCACTGTCCATTGTTGTCTGTCTAGACTGCTGCAGGTTTCTCATTCGGTTTGTGACTTGGCAGTAGTCATTGGTTCCCTCAGGGCAAAGTTCTAATGCCAGGGAAAGAGAAATTCTTCTACGCAGACGTTACCCAGCCAGGAATTGCAATAGCTCCTCAGGCTTTCTGGATCCAGCACTAATTTAAACTCTGTTGAAAGCTGACATTGGACAAATCTATCTGGGCAGACTGGATTTTGGACTTGGTGCAAGTTCTTGAGTTTCCAGGGTCCAAGAGGCATAAGCTGGAAAAGACAGGGAACAAAGCAAGAGGGCCTGGCTGCAATGATCTGCCCTTGAACTCTTGCTGTGGGTTGCAGGTGAACAGCGCTTGGCTTTAACTCTTTCCGAAAACGTTAACACTCGCTCCTCTGAACTGGGCTGAGGAGATGGAACTGATGTGAACAAAAATAAACCATGTCACTGAATCTTAGATATAGTACCTAAAGTTTCAGATGCTCAGCCTCCTGTTTGACAGATGGAGAGTGTTACTGGAAAGCAGAGCAGTGTGCTGGTTCCCGGGAGCTCTCAGGAGGGCAGCACCTCTGCTGCTGGGCCTGACTCCTCAGTTCCTGGAGCAACAGTTCTCACCTCTTGGAAGATATTTATGGTTGTCATCAGTGTGTTGGGACAGACTACGGCATCATTCTGAAAGGCTTCCCTTGTCCGTAATACCCCGGTGACATCCCAGCTGCTCATGGGGAAAGCATCCTCTGTCTACAAAATACTTTCTAGACCCAGCACTTGCAGTATTCTCCAGAGAACAGCAGGACACTTTCACTTCCTTTTGGAATAACTGTTGAATGTCTCCTAATTTCCCTGCTACAATTTTCATCAGCTAAAACCCCCTAGTTTTTAACTTCCGAATTAATCCTTCCTGGAGGATGAATCAAGCAGACTCTGGTCCTGGTCAGTGGGTGTAGTGATTGGCTTCTTGGAGATCAGCTGGGTGGTGGTTGTTCTTGACCTACAGTGTAAGTTCTGGTGGCCCAAGTTTTGGTCCTTGCCTCAAGAAAGGAAAGCAGAATGAACTTCCTTTCTGAGAGGTGAAGTCATCTTCCTTAGTTGGGTTTTCAGGGAGTTTGGACTTGTGTTTGTTTCCTTTTACTGTGTGTCAGACGCCGTTCTATATTTTCTTGACTTCCCTTGGGCACTGGCAGGGCCGGCTGTGATCCTGGGGAACGTACAGGAATTTCATCCTCTCAAGGGAGAGGGGTAAGGGTTTTGTTCCACTGTTACACATCTAGGGAAGCTCCAGCTCGAGAAGGTCCTTTTGATTGAGCTCGCTCATCAGCAGGTCATGCCATGCATTGGAAATTCTGTGGCCAAAAGCGTACGTGGGACTGGCAGCAGCTGAGCAATTTAGCGTTATGGGGTTTTCATTCCTCAGTGAAGTGCAATGCATAAGGAGACCTCCTAAAAGCGTGGCTGGCAAAGGAGCGGGGAGATAGAGTCTGACACTTGCCACGACCTCTCTTTATATATTTCAAGACAGTACTCAAGCTAAATCATTATCTCGTATGGTCCTCAGATTTATTTCAGAACTGGAAGCCAGAGTGAGGGGGCATCCTGGGGACCCAGGAGCATAATAGGGATGATTATTATTCTCTTTACTTTTAGTTTTGTCGTCTTTAATTGTGTGTGACTCTAAATACAGCGACAATATTCCTTTGTTACGCAATGGATGATAAAGCACTTGCAGTGTGTGGATCAGACAGGCTGCTCGTGCTGCCAGAGGGCTCCTCAAGCTGGTGCTAAGCCAGGCTCAAGAATTAGGTTCATTTTAAGCAGTAAGTTCTTGTTGCCATCACCACCGTTTATGAGAGCAGAACCAGCTTGAGGAGGTGTAGCAATGCAGGTGGTGGTACTTTGTGACACACTGACAGCATTTTATTTTCTATCATTTTCTTTTTTTAACTAGAAGAAAACTAGTTTGCTAAGTCTTTGCTTTGGATAAGCCAGAAAATGAACTAAGGGGATGTAGGCTTTGCATAGGAACATGATTAAGGGATCTTCCTTTAAAAGCAGGAAGAGACAGGCTTATTTTACACAGAGCTGGAAGCATTACAGCTCTGTTGCATAAATGTTACTCTTTTATCTAAAGACTCCAAGCAGCTTCTGGTGACTTGATGTCTACGTGGATAACAGATCATCAGAAGAGCAAAATTCTATTTTTAAGCATCAGTATCTCTTAAAGCTGCATAATCCGTGACAAAATAGATCCTTGTGTGGAGTTCAAATGGGCATTACTATTTTCAGGTGTGACAAAGTCATAAAAGTTACAGTTTTTCAACTATTATTGAAGCCTACTTTGAGACATCAGTTTCTCTACTTAAAACTGGACTGAAATCAAGTTTTCTTTAAAAGGATGGAAAGGAAGAAAAAGAAGGATTTCCGTTCACTCTAAAGCTTTTTTGATCTAGCCCGACATGTTAGAAATTCCTTTTTAAAAACGGAACAAGAAGGGGAAGTGTGCCGAGCTGCCTTGTCCTGAGGCTGATGAACTTGGTTCGTGCCGTGTGCGGGGTCCTGGGGTCGGGCAGCTCTGGGGACGCGGCACGGGACACGGGGCGTCCTGCCGTGGGTCTGCCAGCCCACTGAGCAGAACCACTCGTGGTGAACCCGGCAGGCGCTCCTGGCAGAGAGCGGCCGGGAATCTGCGCTGTGGTTTGAGTTTTTACATTCCCCACTAAAAGCAAGGAGAAAATTATCGCTTCTGTCCATCGAAACTCACGTCGTTGGTATTGGAGCCTTGTGGATATTTTAAAGCTAAACTAAACCTCCTATACTGTATTTTAAAAATGCACTTTAAGTACCTTTTTAAAGAAGATTCCTCTATTCCGGGATGCAGAAGGGAAGGGAATATTATTTCCAGACCACTGAGAAAGGATTTTTCTTTTTTTTGGTCAGTGTCTGATATTCCTTATAACCGATAAGCAAGGTATTTCAAAGCAAAGACTTTCTGCTGCTTGTTATCTAATTTACAGGGATTTCATTTTATGTAATGTATTGTATATTTATACATCTGTAATTAATTGCACATTAGATAAGAAAGGATTAGCTTTGGTATAACACCCATTGGTACTATACAATCAACTAACACTGCCTATGCATCTGCATCTTTCTGGTTCTCTTGCACAACCTTAGTTCGTGGTAGTTTCTACTGTGGTGGGTGTTTCTGTTGCAGATGCAGCTGTTAACCTGCTGCTCAGAGGAAGGATTCTAACGCTGCTCTGGAACGGTTTGCTGAATGTACTTTAAAATGGGTCTCTAACGTGTGTGTCGCATCTCTCCGTTGTGGTTAATAACCCCGATGTGTGGTCTGAACTGTACTGTATGTAGCAGGAATGTATTAATTTTGTACTTCTTGTTTAAAAACATCAGCCGTTCGAGGACAGGATTGACTCTTTTTTTGTTGTTCAGAAGGCCATTTATGCGTTCTAAGTATTTGAAATCAAAACTCGTCCAACACTAACCAGATGGTTGTGTCCAACGTTATTTGTAACAGTCTTTAAATTAACAGGACCGGCTGTGTATTCAGAAAACTGAGGGTACGGAGGTCGTAAGTCTTGAATTCTGATTGTTGCCAAGTGAATGCTGATCCTGAGCAGCACTGACCTGCCTCTTGCTTGCCTTGAATGCAGGGACCGGGAGCAGAGGGAGCATCGAACCATCAGCACTTCCCAGGATCAGTTCTTAATTTTCCACTCTGCTTGTTCATACTTCATGTGCAGTTGATCGAGGTTCTTGAATTTGGACATTACACATGCTGTTGCACTGAAATACGTTATTATTTTTTTTAATTGCGGTCCCCATTTCCCTGTTCAATCTCTGTACACAAGGTATACAAGGTATATGCAGTATAAGTGGCCTTCTTGAACAAATCTCTTTGCAAACTGATTTCATCCCAGCGAAGGAGTGTATCAGCAACACTGTACATTAATTTCAGGTTTTCATTTTCTTATTTTATTTTGTAAATATATCCGATATTTGAAGCTTGAGTATACAAAATGTAAATATAGTTCATGTATTTGTACTAATTCTGATCCATTTGCTGTATAGCCTTAGGTGTGCAATGCAGATATCTAACTGTGTATGGTAACCTTGCACCACTGAATTGTTAGTGAACGAGGTGAAACAATAAAGGTACAACCAGTGCATTAGCAGATATAATGTGTGCTCTGTTTCTTATGATTTAATTACTAGTATCTTACATTGATTACTTGTTTTCAAAACCTGTCCTGAACAAGTTTATGCTTTTGTGGAAAGAAATTTGTCTGTTCTTGAGCAAGATGAGAGGCCCTTCTCATCCTTCCTCATCCTTTTCCCTTTGGTATGTTATGCAGCATTTTAAAGTAGATTTTTAAGCTTTCAAAAGATTCTTTTGCTTGAGAGATGAAATCAGGGTGTCATAGTGCTGCCATACTTGCTTATCTGGCCCTGACTTAAAAACTACAGGAAGCATATGAAATGAAGCCACCGAAATGTAACAGCGAAGTCTGAGGCACCTGCTCTGTGGACAAAGATGTGCTGGGAAATCCCTGCGAATCCTTCTCGTCTGCGTCTGAAAGTGCAAAGTTCTTTGTAGCTTTTAAAAGTGGTGACGAGGAAACTGGGCAGGGCCTTCGCAGAGCGGTTTGGCCTCCGAGAAATGGGCCACCACTTGCTGTCAAACACCTTTTGTAACCGTAAAAAAGCTGCATGATGGTGAAATAGTTTTATCAGGCTGTGGGTGCGATCTGCTCTTCATCTGTAAAGGTTATCCTGGGTGTCTTGCTGCTTGATGTTGCGGAGTCCTTATTTTTTTTGTTAGGCACTGGAGCAGCCTGTTAACTTTTTCTGGTTGCTCTTCTGGCAGCTCATTTAATACTTCAGAGGTGCCACGAGCTGTTTCACTGATACCAGATTCAAAATAAGGACTGGAAGTTTGATGGGTCAGTTTGCCGCCAGCCTTCGTGTTTAAAACGTGACTTCAATCCACAGTGATCCTGCTTAGCCTGTCAGTTTTTCTTGATGCACCCGGCTGTCGCGGAGCAAAGGTGTGAACCCAGCTTGCTTAAACCTTCATTTTGACGTCAGTGCTGCCCGATTTCTAGGACGCCTCGAGGACAAACTGATACCAGTGATCCCCGAGCTGAAGATGTTTCAACAGCTGCATTTAGGGCGATGAATGCTGTAATTAAAGGAATAAAAAGCTGGTGGCAGGCTGCGCGCTCTCCCGCACTGCCCCTTTAAGGGGGCGTGGCGTCCCAATCATCGGCCCATGGGCGGGAGGCTGGGCTTGCCGGAAGAGCCAATGGGCGCGCTCCGCCCTATCCCGCCCCGCCCGCGCGGCTGAGGGCCGGGCGCGAGGTGCAGCCCCAGCCCCGGGAGACGCCGCCGGCCCTGCGCCCTTCGCCGCCGCCATGGCCCAGTGAGTGCGGGCGGGACCGGGACCGGGACCGGGAGCGGGCAGGACCTCGGCATGGCCGCCTCCGGGGATGTGGGGCAGCGCCGGAACCGTTTCGCGGTGGTGTGAGAGCCGGGGGTACCCCCGCTCACGGGAGAGGCCTCACAGACCGTTAGCGGCGCGGGCTGGGGGCGGGAGCCTTTCGAGCCTCTCGGCTTTGCCGAGGGGTTTCCTGCCAAACGCGGCTTTTCGGCGGGTTGATGAGGGGGAAGCGGGTGTGTCCGTGCGGTCCGCGCTGCGGGTGTGTCCGGGAGGGTCAGGAGGGAGCGGACGGGCCTGGCGGGGCCGCGGCGTCACCGGCTGAGGGGCCGATGAGGAGAATGAGCCGCGTTGCTGAGAGACTCTGAGAATATCCGGGAGCAATCAGTTCTGGAGTTACGATTGTGAAGCAGGAAACTTGTTCCTGAATAGAAATATTAACAGTCTGGGTTTCTCCGTGTGCCACCCGCACTCTGGGTTAGGCCGCCAGCAGAATTCCCCCTTTCTCACCCCAAATCTGAGACAGTTTGTGTTACAGAAGCAAAAAAACCCCGGTGTAGTGAGTGTTCAGACATGATGTTGTAGCTCAGCATCTGTTCAGTGTGGAGCTGTGACGGAGCTGGATCTGTCAGTGACAGAACCACTCGCTCTGCTCCCCGCATCCCAGTGCGATGTGTTGCGTATCTGATTTTTCTTACTCATCTAGTTGGGAGGAAATCTTGGTGACTTGAAACACGTTGGTCTCCGCTCTGTCTGCTGGGCTGCCTGGGAGCCAGAAGGGTCTCCTGCTGTCATAACCTGCCAAAGGAACCCAGAGCTTGTGCTGCAGCACTTTTTGGAAGGGTTTGGGCTGGCCCCGCAGCTGGCAAGATCAGAACAGCCTGACAGGGAGCATGGATACTAGTGTTAACGAGACTTACCTGGTGCTTCTCTGCTTCCACATTCCAGAGCTGATATTGCTTTGATTGGACTGGCTGTGATGGGCCAAAACCTTATTTTGAACATGAACGACCATGGCTTCGTGGTAAGTGAGAGAAAACGTTCAGAAAGGCTGACTTGCCAGCACTTGGGATCGGAGCTGAGCATCTTGTGTAGTTAGTGTTTTGTGGGTTTTGTTCCTTGTGATGGTCTAACGGGTGTTGTTTCCCCCATGTAGTTATAACCCAGGCTGCCCTTTATCCCCTTTCCAGAGAAAACCAGCAGTGCGTGCCTGTACTCAGCAAGCCACCTCATGTGTTAGCTATGTATGACTTTTCCCTGAAGTTTTTTTTGCACTTGGCCATTAACTGTGGGTTCCCAAGGCACTTGCGGAGACACGCTGCAGGTTCATCCCTGCTCTGTGTCTTTAGGGAAGGTGGAAGTGGAAGAGCACGAGATGTTGAACCTTGCGTATATAATTTGTGGTTTGAGCTAAAGTAACTGTTCTCTTGGCAGCTTTTATTAACGGGTTTTTTTTCTCCCCCAGGTTTGTGCGTTTAACAGGACGGTTTCTAAAGTGGATGATTTTCTGGCCAATGAGGCCAAGGGAACCAAAGTGATCGGTGCTCACAGCCTGGAAGAGATGGTCTCCAAGTTAAAGAAGCCCCGTCGCATTATCTTGCTGGTGAAGGCTGGAACTGCAGTGGATGACTTCATCAATAAATTGGTGAGGGAAACATTCTTTCTACCTGCAACTTCTTGCTGTATTTGGGGAAGTTTCCTCTAGAAGATCTCAATTATTTGTCATTAATGAGGTTTTGAATGCATGGAGAAAACTAAAATGCTGATTTATTTCTGGCAGGTGCCGTTGTTGGAGACTGGAGACATTATAATTGATGGTGGGAATTCTGAGTATCGAGATACCACGGTAAGCCTGTTTTCTGCCCAAAGTGGGTGAATAAAATACATATGATTCTTTTTTAAAAAAAAAAAAGAAAACAAAACCTGCTTATGAGCAGGCTGTAATTGTAGAAATTACGTTAGCATATCTGGGATGCTTACATTAAAATATCACATTCAAATTGGTACTTCTGAATCTTAGATGGGGTGCTGGTATTAGTCGTTCTGCTTTGGCATCCTGATCTTGGATAAGCGAATTAGCCACGCCAGAGTGAAAAACAGGTACTAAATGAGGATTAATACTTGGGGAGCTTGCAGCTTCCCTTAGGGATCTCAGCCCGTGCTTTTCCACTCAGAGGGAATCAGTTTCCCTTATGGTTGTCCATGCTTGCACCTTCACTGCCGTGACCTCAGCAGCTCCACCTGGGCCTAATCTGCCTCCCCCACATCTTTGCACACAGCGTGTATCACCTGACGCTTAATTCTGAGCCTTTTCCAGCCTCAGTCCTGCCCTTTTCTGTCCGGTGCTTATAAGGACTTTGTTTTCTAAGCATGTTTCTTTTGCAAGGATCCATGTCAAAGTGACAGGAAGTTTCCTAATGTTCATTGTCCTGTCTTATGTAGAAGCTTTCTCTGAGGTTGTCTTCTAGCATGTTTAAAGCAGAATTTAAAACCTATTTTTGTGTCTGAATTGCTAACCTTTGTTTGACATTGAAAGAAATTAAATAATGCTGCTCTGCTTTTTATTCCAGAGGCGTTGTAAGGAACTAAAGGAAAAGGGCATCTTGTTTGTTGGAAGCGGCGTTAGCGGTGGAGAGGAGGGTGCCAGATATGGTCCTTCACTCATGCCAGGAGGAGCCAAAGAAGCCTGGTAAGCATGAGCTGGTATATTCTTCTCCAGAATGGTCTGCAACAATCGTCTTCTGTTCACAGTGAGAGCCGAGGGAGGGAAGGAGGAGGGCGTGGGTGTGGAGAGAACAAGATACGTTGCCATTTCACTTCCTCAAGGCTCAAGATTTCTCAACCTAGCTGGGGTCATGGGGCAGTGCTGAGCTTTCATGGCAGGCGAACCAAAGGCAAGTTTTTCTTCAAGGAATTCACGGCACTTTTGCAAGTTTCTGCCATGCTGCCCTGCTGTTTTGTACTTCTGTTAGTGTACATCAGTGTTCATATTAGACTTTATCCCTGGTTGCCCATTCTCTCTGTAAATGTAGAAAGAAAAGGTGTGTCTGGGCTTTACCTGAGCCTTAGAATCTCGTCAGTCCCTGTGCGTTTGCATTGGCGTTTCATACCAATATCAGCCTGTTCAAATTTGATGGCACAAAGTGAGAAACAGCGTAACAGTGGTCTGCTGTCTGATCATCTTTTTGCCATGAACAGCTCAGTAAAGACAGCTTCCATCTGCCGTCTTACCTGGACTGGGTCGCTGCCCTCCCTCACCCCGGGCTGCCTTTTGGCGGGTTACAGAAGGATGCATCATACAGAAGGATTTATTTTTTTCTTGCGGTGTTTGTGTCCTCTGCCTTTCTGCTGAGGCATATTATTTCTCCCCACAGGCCCCACATCAAGACCATATTTCAAAGCATTGCTGCTAAAGTGGGCTCTGGGGAACCTTGTTGTGACTGGGTAAATATTTATTTGATACTGACTTTGTGGTTCGATCTGTGCTCAGGTAGTTTGGTTGCTGAGTCTCATGCATGTTTTTCCTTAACAAAACCAGAAACATTAGTGGTTGATTTTTTGGCTGACTGTGTTCTATTCAAATCTACCATCACTGGGAACCTATCCCATTCAGTGGAAAGACAAAGTTTTATGGCTGGTTTGTGTGGTGGGGGAGCTAAATGGGTCTGTGACCCATGTGTTTTCAGTTAGCACTGGGCTTCCGTCCTTCCTTTGGGCAGAAGGAAGCCATGGGCAGGCGTTAAACACTGCAAGTGGTGACAGCACTGTTGCTGATGGCATTTTTTTACTTTTCCTGCCAGGTGGGAGATGAGGGCGCTGGACACTTTGTGAAGATGGTACACAACGGGATTGAATATGGAGACATGCAGCTGATCTGTGAGGCCTATCACCTGATGAAAGACGTGCTGGGCATGGAGCACGACGAGATGTCCAAGGTGATCTGTATTTTTTGTCTCTTGCCCTGAGCTTCAAATGCGGTAGGGAGCAGCAAGCACGTACACCTGAATGGTTGTAGAAATTGTCTAAACTCCCATTCTACAGTTGATTTCTCCCCAAGAAGCACCTTCTTGTACAGAGATCTGAATTACCTTGCCTGAACAAAGCCAGTAAAACATTGAGCATTATAATCAAGCAGGCAAATCTTGCAGAGACCTTGTTGAATAAGTATGATGTCTCTTGAATGGGCAGCTCATGACCCCATCCTGTATGTATATATGTGTCTGTGTATACATAAATCAATTATTCTGTTGATATAGCATATAGAAAGTAAATCAATGTGTAGATATATATGTGTGTGTACACTTTTTTTCTCCCCTTCTAGGTATTTCAGGAATGGAATAAGACAGAGCTGGACTCTTTCCTGATTGAAATCACAGCCAATATTCTCAAATTCCAAGACAGCGATGGCAAACACCTCCTCCCAAAGATCAAGGACAGCGCAGGCCAGAAGGGCACAGGGAAGTGGACGGCCATTTCTGCCCTGGAATACGGAGTCCCTGTCACACTCATAGGTAACTACTTTTTCCATCTGGCCTCTCCTAGGCTTGGAAAGAGTGTTTCTTGCTTAATCTGTTAATATTCTCTTGTTTGGGGTTCTTGCAAAGATCAAGGGTGGAGGAGACACTCCCTAATTAGTCTCTGCAGTGCCAGCAGAGCACTGTTAGGTAATGAGGAGTCGACAGGGAAGTGTGTGCAATAGCCCGTGTGCAAACATTGTCCTTCTCAGGGCAGTGTGGGGGTGGTTTCACTGCATGAGCGTGACTTGCAGACTTCTGCTTGTAAAAGCAGAGTCATGCTACTCCTGCTTTTCTCTGATTTTTCCCCCACATTTTTCCTTCCTAGTGTAGAAGGAAGTTGTTGCAGAAATGGAGAGGAGCCAGTTCTGGTTCTGATGCGGTCTGTTAACCCTGCTGCAGGGAGGATCCAGGATCTCCTGAAAGCATTACTGATTCATCTCTTTTTTAATTCATGACTCGCTTTAAAGGAGGAAGAAAAGTTCAGTACAAAGACTAAAATAAACTTGATTGCTTTCATTCTGTCAGACCTGGGAAAGGATTTTTTTTCACCATTTAACAATATCATCTTCAATTGCAAATAAGTACAGCTTAAAACAACATGATTAAGAATTGCCTGAGCCAGATCAAGAGATTGGCGTTCAGGCTTTGTCTGTAGGAGCTAGGATATTGCTTGGCTAAGTCCTTAGCCCTGGCAAATAACATTTTGTAACCTGCTTAGTGATGTTATAAAACTTTCTTGTGGGCTTCTGAATACTAGTGTTGTGGGGGTATCAGATTTGTAAAACTTATTTCCCCTTGCAAGTTAACCTGCTGATTTATTCTTGATTTTAATTGCTCTTATTTTGCATGTGTTTCAAAGCATGTCTAGTTAATGTGCGTTGGCATTTATGCAAGAGCTTTTTATCTTCAAAGCATGATACAATAATTAGTGTTCATCCTTGCCTGTCCCTGGACTGCAGTGCAACACTGTCTGTCTTTTATAGATAGGAAGAAATTTTAAAGTAGGTTCTTAAAATTAGGTTCCAAAACTAAGAGCTGGTGATGGTTCCTGAGGATAAATTTTCATGTGGATAACTTGTGGCTTTTTTTTCTTTAACACTTGAAAGCTGTATCAGTCAGTATTTACTCGTGGTTACACTGGCGGTTTGGTCCCTCAGTAATGCTGTTGAAATAATTCATTTGTAGACCTCTCTTCCCCTGTGACCGTTGCGCTGTGTGTGTGGCTCAGCATTCAGCGACACACTCACTGTGTGCTTGAGGACAGGTATCTCAGACCTTAACAGCAATGCTGAACTCTCTAATCTGCCCTTTCCTACCCTGCTGAAAGGTGAAGCTGTGTTTGCACGGTGCCTGTCGTCCCTCAAGGAGGAGAGAGTACAGGCCAGTAAGCTGCTGAGTGGCCCCGAAGTGACTCCATTTGGTGGGAACAAGAAGGCCTTTCTGGAGGACATACGTAAGGTGAGTCCTTGTGCTTGCCAGAGTGCACAGCAGAGCAGGGTTTGGATGCTGTAAACCCTGGCAAGCGGCTCTTGTGCGACATTTCCTGCTTTCAGCCATCCCATTGTGCGTTGTCTAGTGCTGTCCACAAAGCATAATGGGATCAGTTCCTTTCCTGACCAAAGAACAGTCCTGAAGGAATTCAAGTCTAAGCCACAGTGGGCAGTGACAACTATAGTTGGGGTGTGGAGGACATAATTCATGCTTGCTTTTTCATCCCTCAGCACTCCCATCTTTACAATTGAAATAATAGCTCTTGATCTCTCTCTGAAAACAATTTTTCCAACAATTGGAATTGGAATTCTAGTTCTCAGATAGCTGGAATGTGGCTACTCTACTCAACCCTGCTGAGATGTGGACTAAACAGAGCATGTAGGCCATGAAGTTTCTCGTTCAGCTTTGTGGGACTTCACTTGGAATGTGATTTGTTTTTTCAGGCCCTGTATGCGTCCAAGATTATCTCCTATGCTCAAGGCTTCATGCTGCTGAGACAAGCAGCCAAAGAATTCGGCTGGACGCTGAATTACGGTGGCATCGCACTGATGTGGCGGGGAGGCTGCATCATCAGAAGGTAATTAAGATGAGGAGGTAATTGCTGAGTGGAGAAGAGGAGGCAATTTGATATATGTGGTGCTAGGCTGGCAAGCCTAGAGATTTTATTGGAAAATCCATGGAGTTAATCTGCTGATAAAACACTGAGAGGCTGTTTCTGCAGACAGCACTGCACATTACCAGATTAAGCCAATTTTCTGGTGGCTTAACTATTGCAGATTTTCTTCAGTCTTTGTTTTGTTTGCATCTTTCTCAATGTTTGGAATTTGAGTCCTGCTGAGACTAATTTCGGCACTGTAAGTTTTGGATTCTGGGCCTTTGGTGGAAGCTGTGAAATTTTACTCTTGGTTTACATGTGTTCTGCCTAGTGTGTTCCTGGGAAAGATCAAAGATGCTTTTGATCGAAACCCTGACCTCCAGAATTTGCTGTTGGATGATTTCTTTAAGACAGCTGTTGAAAACTGTCAGGTGAGTTTCCAAGGAAGGAACAGCATAAAAACAATAGTTTACAGTCTGGACTTGCTTTAGCTTCTTTCCCAGGAGTTACCTCACAAGTATATTCAGACTGAATATTGAAAAGGTAGAGAACATCCTTGAAACCTATTTATACAGCATCCTTAATCCCAAAGGTGTCGTTTAATGTTGCAAAGTGTATTTGTACCATCAACGTAAAAGGTAATACAGGAGCAAAGAAACATACAGTCCTTGTTGTGTCATGGCTCTTTGACACTAGCCAAGCTACTCTTAGAAACTTATGGTTTCCATTTTACTATTATAGAAGAGCCTGTGGCAGAAATGTAGCAATTCAGAAAAAAACACTGTATCAGGAAAAAATGTCTGGCCTGTGTGAACATTCTCATCCCTGCTTTGTATCTTGTGCCTGCTGTGCACTTGGATTTCAGTTGCATAGAGTGTAAAGCTCTGTTACCATTGTTTGCAGTAGCACCAAAATAACAGCGTTCATTCGTTAGACCTGCATCTGTCCAAACAGTGTCGTGATTTGGATGGAGTTGACAGGCAGAACTAAATCCAGATTATATGACCAACAAAGAAGTCATATTATCATTAATAATTCTTTTAGCTGCAGCTGAATATTCCGTGCGGGTCACAAAATCAGCTGTACAGTTGCTGTGAGGATGATCCACATCTGTTTGAAGTGTATGCCCTTGGGCAGGCATTGTACTGTGCTTGGTTAGAGATCCTGAAAGTGCCTCAGTGTTTGCTCAGTATGTTCCCCGCTGTGTGTGCGCTTTTGGGATGCACCAATGATGTGAAACAACAGCATCCTTGCTGGAGGCTGGGAGTTGATTGCGTGTGAAGTGTATGTCTGCACTTTCATTGTTCTGTTTGCTAACTCTATCTTACCTGCCAGTAATTTGGATTATGTAAATTATGTAAAATCAGGAATCTGCTGCTGTGTTTGCTCAGTCTTGGTCATAGATTTCCTATAGCATGAAATAGCACGTGTGGTTATACTAGAATAGTTCGTATGCCTGCACATGCCTCTGAGCAAGCACTGAGTAGTTTATTTTTCTCCTTGCCTCTTTTCCTCTCTCCCAGGACTCCTGGCGACGTGTAATCAGCACTGGAGTACAGATTGGGATCCCTATGCCCTGCTTCACCACAGCGCTTTCTTTTTATGACGGATACAGGCATGAAGTATTACCAGCTAACCTGATTCAGGTATTGCTATTTAAACACTGGTCTAGAGGCCACGATGGCACTAATCACTCCAGCAATGTGAAGATAAAGCCGCAGATTGCCCAATATAATTCTGTTAAACCTGAAATTCATGGCAACAAAATACTATGACATGTCTGGATGAAGAACACCAGAGGTATAATGGTGCCCAGCAGGTGTTCATGTTCCATCTGTGAACCAAGAGTAATTATGTATTTGAATCAAAACACTTTATAAAGTATCTTTGAACATTTGGAGGTATGTAGGTGCTTGTTTTTTAGATCAGTGCCTAGCAGAAATAATACCCTTGTCTTTCTACAGAACTATCAATTACTAGATATTAGAAAATGTTTCATTGTGGTGATTTTGTTGATAATGAAAAAATAAGTTTGAATGTTAGAATACTAGAGTCAGACCTTATTTCTAGTATTCCTATAGTCAAGTATCAGCAGGTGCAACTTCTAGTACTCGTGTGACTGTGGTATTCACGTGTCTGTTTTGTCTGTGCGTGTTCTTGTTGTAGGCTCAGCGCGATTACTTTGGTGCACATACATACGAATTATTATCGAAGCCAGGCGTGTTTATCCATACAAACTGGACAGGCCATGGAGGAAATGTGTCCTCTTCCGCCTACAACGTCTAATGGAAGTATTTCCTCTGGAAGCCAAGATACTGTAGATCTCAGATACTCCTCCTAGAATACCACTTTTTACTGTACTGTGCTAGAATTTGTGTTTTGACACTTTTGTAATAACTCGTGGGTATATTTCATATATATATATATATATAATGTAAGAAAGCTAAATAAACTTGCTTATGAAGGCATTGAGGTGTTTTCTTTCCACTGTTTAAGCTAAAACTGGGTAAAATGTCTTTGTGCAGTACTTGATAGAATACACTTTAAAACTATAATATTTTTGTTGTGTTATAGTGCATAAACTCATAGGGATCAAGATAGAGGTGGCTGCATTTCAGTAATTGCTGAAGTGGAGAACGTCAGACAGCACAGTAACGCTACACAGGATTCCAGGGAGGTAAAGGCCTTTTTGGTTTTGGTTGGCATTGTTGGAGAACCAAGCTACTGCCCGTTATAAATAGAGACCAATTCCCGGCTGTCCTCACACGGCAAAGCCCTTCGTTTTCCTGACGGGGACAAAAACAGCTTCACACGCCCCGTTCGGCCTCAAGGCGGGGGCGCAGGGCCCGGGGCCGCGGGGGAGGCCCCGGGGTGAAGTACCGGCGCTCCCCGCGCTGCGCCCGCCCCGGCCCCGCCTCAGCCCCGCCCGCCGCGCTGGGCGGGAAACGCGACCGGGCCGCTGAGGGCCGCGCTATGGCGGCGGAGGCGGAGGACGAGGAGCGGCTGCTGCTTGCCCAGGTACGACGGGGCTGCCGCCTCCTGCCCGGCCCCGCAACCCCGGCCCCGCAGCCCCGGTCCCACAGCCCCGGTCCCACTCCCACCCGGGCCGGTCCCCAGCGCCACCGGGGGAGGGCCCGCCGGGACAAGATGGAGTCCGCGGTGGGGTGTGTGTGGGACTGTAAGCGGTCGCTTATGTTGCGTCCTTTTAAAGAATTTACACAAGCGTGTGTGCAGAGAGCTGACCCATCGCTGCTTGGATCCTTGCAGAGGCTGAAGGCCGCGGTTCACTACACGGTTGGCTGCCTGTGTGAGGAGGTTGCGGAAGATAAAGACGTGCAGTTCAGCAAACAAACCATTGCAGCTATTTCAGAGATCACCTTCCGGCAGTGTGGTACAGAAGTTTGCATATTATCTATTTTGTTCAAGAGCTATTGCTGGAGAAACGGTGCTTTAAAAAAATATTACTGGAATTAGGTATTACTAATGCATCGTTTCTTGCATTACATTTTTAGAAGTACAAGATTTTCAGAGCTGCAAAATGCATTTAAAGGCTTGTGGAAATACTGTGTGGGCCACCTGCCTGTGCAGAGCGGCACATGAAAACAAGTTACGGTCACTTCTCCTGACTAACTTGGATTATCTGCAGTTTCACCATTTTAACAGCTATAACTGTATTGTACATCTCTTCTGACTCAGTTCCTGGTTTGAAATATGTGGTGTCTTTGTTTTCTCCAGAGAACTTTGCAAAAGACCTCGAAATGTTTGCCAGGTGGGTACTGGGACACTTGACTGTTACAAAGCTTGCTTTGTGTTCAGCTCCAATAAGTATATAAACTTTAAAATGTGTCTTGTAATTTAAAGGATTCTATTGGTTAATTAAATAGTGGCTGGGAAGTTAGGAAATAGATATTCCCCTGTAGGTTCTTCCTGATCTTGGAAGTTCATTTATGTGGTATATAAGTGATTGTTCATATTATTGACTTTAGGATGTAATTGTCAAATGTATTAATACATAACAGCACTGGAAGGTTTGGGAGTGACAGATGCTTATTAGCATCTGAATTAGCTGCTTTATGGCTTCTTACAACCAATGGTGGCAAACACATTAAGCGATATTTTTGTGTTTTATGCAGGCATGCAAAACGAAGCACAGTCACTACAGAAGATGTGAAGCTCTTGGCTAGAAGGAGCAATTCTTTGGTGAGATTCACTGTAGTTTCTTTCTCACAATATGCTTAAACCAGTTGGTTAATTCCTACGAGCGGTTGAGTGATGGCCATAGGTAATGAAGCAACTGTTGCTTAAGCAATTTCAGTGGCTTGTAGATGATGGATGGGTACAATCCAGTGATTTTCTAATTTTCACCTCATTCTCCCTCACGACACTGTGCCTCACTGTGGGAACACAGATCTGATTGCAATTCAAGCCACAATGTTCTGGTTGCAACAGGGCTGCTGAGGTTCCAAGTACAAAAGTGCAATAAACAGACACGTTACAGCACTGTCAATCTCAGAAGTAGATCACTGGGGTTTTTTCTCAGTAGATGACTGATGAGTTTATTGTTCTCAGCTAAAGTATATCACCCAGAAGAGTGAAGAGCTCGCATCAATTAACATGGAGCAAAAGGAGAAGAAGAAAAAGAAGTCCGGTGCAGCTAAGGGAGGGAGAACATCTGGGGAACAACAAACAGCTGTGACTGAAAGTGAAGATTCCAACATGGCATAATTTACCTTTCAAGTAATGTCTCTGGTAATTTTCTCTTACTACCCTGGAGGAACCAAAATTAGCAGTAGTAATGAATTCTTAGGCTTCTAGGTGAATGTGATTAGTTGGATTTTTTTGTTGCAAAAATGAAAGGTCAGAACCCAGTAAAGTTTACAGCCAAAATGCCTTAATGGCTCACAAAAAGGTATCTTACTGTTATTAAAAAGAAAATCCTTTAAATAAAGAGTTTAAAGCAGAACATTCTCACTGACCGTAATACTTTAGTATGTGCAACTCCTTCCATGTTGCTCCTTGGTTTCTCCCGTAATCGTTTTACTTCCTCCTTGCTTCCACTTTTGATACTTTTGCTTGGGTAATTTGAGTATGTTATTTTTGTTTTAATAGCCATATCTCCCACTTGTTGTCTTGACAATTAAAACATTGCCAAGCTGAGCTTGAAAAAGGCAAAAGCACTGTAACTGTCATGGCCTATAACATTAGAGTGCAGAAGTGTACATCATAAGAAGTGATTACTTGCCCTGGCAAAGCAGACTGACCAAAAGCTGACTGCGAGCTTTCCCCCACAGTCCCACATTCTACCTAAATACATTGGACAGGCTCAGTACAGAGTACTTCTGTATTGAATTTCTTCTTCCTATATCCTTAAGCTAATACTGTATTTATCAGCGCATTCTTTAATCATAGCAGCTGGTGGAAATATCAAAATTGGTCCAACAGTAAGGTAAAAAGGTTTTAATGATATTAGAAAAGAAACACTTCAGCCAATTTAAAAATAAGCCCATTAATATTAAAGCATCATGATACTACACAAATGATTAGGAAAGTGACAGAGACAGGCCAAATATCAGTCTGCTGTCCCACAGCCTTACAAAGCAAGTGCTTTCACCTCTGCTGAGTTTGACAAGTTGCTGCTCACGCTGCACCCAGGAAGGAGCTGCCTGGGGCTTCAGAAGCTGGATCCGTCATTATGGGATGGAAGCTTCTGGCTCCCGACCAGATATTCAATGCTGAACCCTTACATGCTGTGTTTAGCAATACCATTGTTCCAGTATTCTGCAAAAAGCCACAATCCCTTTGGTTACACATGATCTGAATCATTGCAGGACTTTAAGCCTCAGGACAACGTCCAGGTTTTAGTTGTCTATAGCCTGACCACAGTACAACCAGCAAACCATGGTTCCCAGGATGTATCTTTGCTTGTATTGATTCTAATGCAAAAAACGCCACCCCAAAGCCACAATTGGCACTAACTACAGTCTTATTTTTTGCGTTTTGAACTAAGCCAGTCTTCCAAGGGGAGTGTTTTCTTGCCCTTTGACATGCTCCTTAGGGAATGCAAAGTCTGCACTTGCTGGAGACGCTTGGAGAGCTCCTGATCACAGGCTTGCTGCAGAGCTTCGGCTTTCTGCTTGTCCCATCCCAGGGCCGAGGCCAGGGCTCCTGTGTCCTCTTTCACGACCAGCTGTGGCAAGACACATCTGTAAGAATCTTTTCTACTGATGCTCCTCCACCGCTACCCCCTCTACCCACGTTAAGAACAGCAGCAATGAGACACCTGTTCAATACCGGCGCTTTGGTATTGCAGATGTTGCCAGCTTTCATCATCTATCCCTTGGGCTATTGCATTTTCAATATTCTACCAACACTTGGAGCTTGAAGCTATATTCAGATGTTCAAAGGAACAGAATGCAGGTACTTAGTTTCTACAGCAGGGAAAAGCACCAGGATTAAGTTCATAGTGTTAGAACATGATTTCTGATGGTTAAATTTACCTAGGCTGTCCTTTCCAAGCTGTGGCTTTATTTACACTGTTTTCCAAAATAAGGAGTGCTTCTTTTTTTATTTGGGATGTATAAAAGAAACATATCTAGCTGCATCTGCAAACAAAACAAACTTGCTGTTAAGACAGCTGAAGCACTGGCTGACTGTGATTTGGCAGATATCAAACCCAAAAGTATTTTGTGGCTTTTCAGAGGAACAGACCAGAGTATTTAGTGTAGTGTCAAGTGTGTTACTGAGGAAGAGAAATAGATTAAACCTCACCACTTTGAAACAGATACATTGAGATTAGAGCCTCCAGAAGCAAGGACAGCTTGCCATGTAACCAGAAGATGGTTATGTCATTCTCACCCACCTCAAGATCTTGACTGTCCAAGCAGAGCTCTGGAGCAGGTTTCTCTTTCAGAGCAGCAAGGAGCTGGTTACCGAGTGCCATTCTGGCTGAAGTGCCTGTACTGCTGATGCCTGTGTCGACCACATCCATCTCCTCTCTTCGTACAGCCTCAGATTCTGAAAAGTAGCAGAATTGTTATAGCCCACGATAAACACAGGACAGGAAAAGCAGCCTGGACTGCTCTGATGGTTTTGAGATTAATAAAATATGCATTCTATGTAGTTGCATCTTCTGACTTAAGAAATCTGTCATGTTAAGGATGACTACGCAATTTAAGCTTTTCTCCCAGTATTCTACTTTCGGGCTTTGTGAGAAATGTGACACAGCAGGACTCCTGGTCTCACCCAGAGAATTCTTACACTATACCAGCTGTTAAATCCACCACATTAATAGCTGCTAAGCGACTCACTCCAGTCCTTCACTCTGCTTATTTACTCCATTTAACTATTTCAGGCATCTCTGAAAAGCTCCTCTCCAGCATCTTAATGCTCCCTACCTGTTACTTTGCTTAAGATACTGTCTTCATTTTTCAAGGCCTCGAGGTAGAGCTCCAGGAGCTGTCTTGACTGCCGTTCTTCTTCTCGTCTGTCCAGCACCTGCTGCAGAGTGTCTTGCAACACCTGGGTTTGGGTTTGACTTTGAGCAAGTTCTCCCGCCAGATCTGAACGTGGCACATCAATAAGCACCTTAAAACAAGGAGAGTGCTCCTGTTACATGGACTGTTCTGTGAGCAGCCAGGTCTGCCACGCTGCTCGGCCCTCCCCTCTGCCACGCTACACGGGTGTGTGGTTTTAAGGAAGGAACCACCTCAGCTGCCTTTTGGCCAGATCTACACTTGTTGCCCTCCCACTGCCAGAACTGGAAAGACACGCTGTGAGGGACAATCGGTGATTAAGAGCATCCTCCTCAGACACCTGCAGTGTTTACCTTCAGAAATAAATTGGACTCCAGCACCACAGCCAAACAGCAGCAGCTGAATTCAGCCTGAGGTCTTGTTTACTTATTCAGCTCTCTGCCATCTACAGAGATAAACGGATGATGGGCAGAACCAAGGACAGGAATTAGAGGTTCCCCTCTTGTACCTGGAGGTCTTCTTCAGACATCAAGATGATGTTGGACAGGTCATCCTTCAGTTTCCTGGCCAGCTGTTTCCACCTCTCTGCACCGCTGTCCACCTCATCCCCAGCCTCCGAGAGCCGGGCTGTGCCGCTGTCTGACACAAGAGCCATCGGTTTCACGGGTCATTCCCGACCCACCTGACAGCCTCACTCCACGAGGCGTGTTCCGAACGCCCCTCCCACATTCCCGTGCGGTACCTGAGCTTTTGCCGGGCCATTTCTCGTTCTTGGCCAGTGCCACAAACTTGGTGTCAGACGGCAGACACAAGAAGTAATCTTCATCATCGACAATGGTGCCGTCTTCTGCCAGGACTAAGGTGATGGGCTCCTTGGCCTCGTCAATAGCCAGAATGCCACTAGCTGCAGAACAGAAAAGATAATTAATGACATAATAGAAGTGACATACACACTGCCCTTTTATTACACCCATCACAAGGGACAAGCAAATGAGTTTAGGCCGGTGACCAGGACCTGTCTGCACACACCTCTACATATCAACTCTATTTTAGCACATGCTCACGAGTTTCTCCTCCAGAAATTAATATTATTGACGCAAACCTTGACCTGTATGTAGGAGAAGGCGCATTTCAGTTAACCTGTTATAATTCCAGGTGCATATTCCCCCCTCCCTTCACCTTCCCCGTTCGGAACCGACACCCGGGGACCCGCTCTCCTCTGTTCCACGGCACGGAGCGAGGCCGCACACCGGCGGGAGCCGCTGCCTTCCCCGCCCGCAGACGGCGGCTCGTCCGACCCCGCGGTGGCCGGGCGGCCGCCCCTCACCCTTGTGGCGCAGCTCCCGCAGGCAGGAGGCGGCCAGGCCGTGCTGCTCCCGCCCGTCCCGCCGCCGCACCAGGCAGCGCTTCAGCGGCGCCGCCATCGCCCGCGGCCGCGGGGAGCGCTGGGACGGGCCGCGGTGCATGCTGGGCTAGGCCGCGGCGTTCGGCGGTTCGAGTCCCGCCGGAGCCGGTGGCTTTACGGGTGAAGATCAGATTTTGCTCCTCGGTGCCGGTTCGGCGAGGCCCAGCCCCGCCACCGCTCCTGGCGGGTGATGCTCTTCCTCAGGGCTCGTCTAACGGCGGAGCTTTGATGCCCTAGAAAGTTGCTATAAAGGGTGTTTGGCAGCAATTTAATTACTTGTAAAGCAAAGTAATAGGACGAGTGTGCCTTGGTATATTAAAGTAATACATTCCCCTACAGGCAGACGTGCTGGTTGTGAAATTATAACATAAAAAGAAAAAAATACAGGCATGCAATAGAGCCGCCCTGGCCTGTGTCTGAGCAGCTCTGGCAACCCCTGGGGCTGCCCAAGCCGAGGACGCTCCTCCTGGGAGTTCCTGCTGCCCGTACCGAATTGGACTCGTTCTTTACGCCTCTCAGCTGGTTTCTGGGAGCTGTAAAACAGCCATGAACGACACCCAGACCAGGGCGGCTCTGCTGCACTAGCGCTTTGTCACTGGCCCGGCTGCCTTTTCCAGACGCGGAGAACGCTTCTGCCGGGCAAGGCAGGGCTGTGCAGCCCGCAGGGTCCCGCGGTCTGGGGCTCGCTCTCCCCAGGCCTGCACCGGAACGGCCCCCCGGCCGCTCCGGTCCCGACAGGCGCGGCCGGTTCCTCCGGGCGCATCGGCGTCCCGGCGTTCGACTCGTTCTGCCTGCAGCACGCGCCGGTGAGGCCGCGCGGGAGGGGGGAACGGCGGTGAGGGCGTTCCATCGGTTGGGCGGGGATGGATTAGCCGGGCCTGGGAAGATGGCCTCCTCGGAGCAAGCGGAGCAGCCCAGCCAGGTAACCGGGGCCGGCGCTCTGCCCGCTCGGCTCGGGCAGGGGGTGGCAGGGCACGGGCGGGGCGGAGTGGGGCGAGGCCGCCACCGCCGCCTCCCGGGGCGAGCGGGCGAGGGGAAGGGAGGGGAGGGGAGGGCGCCGCGGCCCCGCGCCGCTCTGCACCCGCCGCGGCCGGCTGTGGGGGCGCGCGCGTGGCGGCGCCCGGCCCGCTCCGCTCCCCCCACCCCCGCGCGCGCGGCCTGGGCGCCAACCGCCTCCCGCGCGCCGCCCCCGCACCTGTCGCTGAGGGCGCTGCTGTGAGGGGCCGCGCGCGCCGCCTCAGCCCCCGCCGCCTCGGGACCCCCTGACGGGAGCGGCGGCGCCGGGAGGTGCGCCCGCCCCCGAGCGGCTCCGCGCGGCGCTTCCAGCCCGTGTGCCCGGCGGCACCGGCGGAGCTTCGCCTCCCGGGGGTGTCGGTTTTGTGGTTGGCATCCTGCCCTGTGAGCTGACGGGGCACCGAGCAGCCCGGTGCTGCTCAGGCCAGGCCCCGGGACAGCAGGCATGTTTTCATTTTAGTCTATACATGAAACTCCATAAACCGCTTGAACAGGAGGGGAAGAGCCTGAGAGAAAGAAGGCAATTTATGTATCAGCTGGGCTTTGAGATGAGGTGGGGAACCAGTTAGGCACAGTGTTGTTTCTGCCATGTGACTGCGAGGGAGAAACATCCGTCAACCAACAGCGTAAAACGGCAGAGCAATGATAGATGTGCAATGAGCGTTGTCAAAAATGGATGGGGTGAGTAAAAGAGACAAGTAATTTCACTGGCTTGAGTGCACGCTCAAGAAACATATTAAAAGCCTAAGATATTTTAAACAGGGGCCTGAAATAAATGAGGGAGCCAGAGGGAAAAATGGAAGTGATATGTAGTTATATGCACCGTGGTTTTCCAGTTGCTTCCACCGGCTTGCTCACAGTCCAGGGTAACTTGTATTTCATTGCAAACTCTACCTCACATTTGGTGACCTGGCAGCTCTGCCATCTCACCAGTGTCTCGGACAGACTCCCGAGTGTGATCCCAGTGGAATTTTGCACAATCCACGCGGTGGCTGCAGCGGGGCCTCCTGCAGCAGGCGGGAGGTGAAAGGTCTGTCCCAGCAACAGAGCAAAGTCTGCAAACAGCACAGCTTTAGGTGCAGTCCACCACTTCTAGCCAGATTTGACTGAATCACTGTGAACCTTTCTGTTGATCCTTTATTTTGGACTGAGGAGGCAGAGCTTGTAGGGAACATTGTTGAACTAAACTGAAATAGAAATAACTTACATACAATTCAGACTGTGACTAACCAGCACAAATTCTTCCTAAGTTGTTAAAGGCCAAGTGATCCCACCATAGGCTTGCTGGGCAGTTTCACACTGGCCACGTGCTTTTATCAGGTGTAGCTCAAAATGCAGGCACTACATTCCTCATGCTTCAAGGAAACCCGAAACAGCCTGCAACTGATCCATAAACCACTTGGGCAGTCTGGAGTTGACTAGAGGTTTCTGAGACACAAATCTGGTTAATTGGCAAATGTGGTTGCCTGAGAAACATTCAAGTTTTCTTGAGTTTGGAGATAGTATTCTCCCACTGCACCCATGTTTTTTTGACCGCTTAGTGTTGGTTTACCTCAGAAGAAGGCTTGATGTTTGGAAATGGAAAAGTCTTGCTTTTTAATGGGCCTCGTAAATATAGCAAGAGCACCCCTGAGTTTTAGAATTCAGGACATTAGAAAGTCACTCTCACTGCCTCCATAGTGTAAAATGTGAACAGTAACTCTAACCTTGTGTGTAACTTGGAGAGTTTTTCAGGCATTGTCTGTAAAGAGCACAACGGAGTTAATGCTTGTGCTGCTTTCTAAATCAGGAATAATTTGAGGTCCAGCAGAATACCCAGGCTTCACAGGTAACTCTTCACCACAGCTGCTGTGAGGAGGGAGCTGCTCTGGAGCCACTGTGGGTGTAAATGGTCAATTAACCGCTCCCCTGATGGATTCTGTCACATCGGACGCAAAAATGCTGCATTCTCAGGTGACAGCAAATGAGTTGCACCCCTTTTGGCTCCTGGCCTGTCGTGACGTGGTTAGTGGCAGAGTTTGTTAATGGGCAGCTCTGGTGCTCTGCGTCGCTTCAGGTACGGGAGGTGACGCTCTCGGTGGCCGTGCTCAGACGTTCCTCATGCTGAGAAGTGTTCAAGTTCCCTTGGCTTGGATGGGATTTGAGAGAATCTCACATCTTCGGCTGGAAAAGAGGGGATGTAATTGAAGAATATATAGTACAGTAGAGAAATTCTTAAGAGGACAACTTTGGAATAGAACAAAACAATGAAAATATCTTTATTAATCTGCCATAATGGAAATGCCACCCCTGTTATGCAACCGTTAATGTTTAGACACTGTTATCAATGCATGGAAGAAGTTTTCCCCATTGCACACTAAAGGATTAGAGAATTTAAAAACATATTTACTTTCTACCACTGATGTTTATTTATTGCCAAGCATTCAACATAAGGCTATGAGTAGTAGTACTGGCTTGCTTAACATGTTTATGTTTGGGTCCTATTTTGTTTTCTATTACAAATCTAGTTAGTTTAGATGCTGAAAAGGGAGTGTCAGATATCTTCTGGCTTATTATCTGTTTTTCTTAGTTTAATTTTCTCATTCTCATGAATTAACATATTGCCTCAAGCACTGTGGGGAGGGGGGAGTGTTGCGGCTCAAATGAAATCATTTACGTAGATAGAATTAAATTTTAAAGGCAGTAAACATTTCAACCAGAAATGTTAAAATACATTCTGTTTAGAAATCTTGTTCTTTGGGCCTTTAGCAAAGTCTTTACTAAAAAATAAACAGAAGAAACGATCTTGTCCCTCTATCACTATTCCTTAAAGAGAGGGAGGAGGAAGGTGATGCTATAGGTTGTGAACAGAATAACTGATTTTTGATCTTTCTTGCCTATCAGTATTTCTTTGATGCTGAATACTTTGGCTCAGGCAGCCAGCGACCCAGTCCTCTGGTATTCCATTCAACCATAAATCCCAATGGTGTTAGAGAAATTGAGATTCTTTAACGTTAATTGGCAGTACTGTTGTTGTCTAAGCTGCTTAGTTGGGAACACAAAATGATGCCTAATTATCTGTACAGTTCTGTGCAGAGGCTGAGAATCCCATGGCCTGGAGGGCAGTAGGTGGCTGGTCCGTGTGAGGCATAAAAGGCTTGAAATTGTTAAAAGTCAGTGGCTGAACTTGACTTCATTTGCCTCTTCTAAGCAGTTCTGGCCCTGTGCTAACTGCATTAGGGTCTTTGTGTGCTGTAAATCAAGCCCCAATATTTTACAGTATTACCTGTAGTAAGATACCTGTGTTAGTCCTGGGATTGACTGATAACATAGAGCATATGCACCCAATAAGTTCGTCTATAACCTAAAGAGGTTCAATTAACTTATTAATAAATCATGCAAGCCATATTCTTGTGTTGATTCTCACATGTTATCCATATTTTTGGAGGAGTGCATTGTTCTTCAGACTGCTCATTATTTTTCTTTCATCCAGCTATAAAAGATCTGAAAGCAGATCCACTCTGCATATAAAAATGGGGAGCCAGTGACAGTGTATTTGAATTGCTGGCACCCTCTTGTGGCAAATACTTAAAAAATATATTTGTAAATAGGGTAAAAAAACTCCTTGAGATACTTCTGAGGTGTGTTATATTGCATTAAAGTGATGAATACAATACGGAGGACAAAAAGTCACTCAAGGACCTATATGCTATCACTTGAAAGTTTTCTCTTTCCCTCTAGTCAAAGAATAGGATCCATCTTCTCTGGCCCTTAACCACTGGCTCCCTAAAGCAAGTTCTGCAGATTCTATGAATTCTGTTGTTTTAAATGCAGACTGCTGGCACTATTTTTTTTTCTGTGTTTCTGAACTTTTTGCCTTTAGTCCATCACAGAACTGCTACCAATAGCAGAAACAAGCGTGTCTGCCCAAATCCTGCAGCTTTAGCAGACCAGTATTTCTGATTGTGTCCATCAGGTGGCAATGTAACCTCACTCTTCCTTTCTGCTTTACAGGCTGGCTCCTGCCCTGCGGCTGAAAATGCAGCATCTCGGGAGCCACTGGTAAGTTCTTCACGAAGCAAAGTATACTTTTTTTTTTTCCTGATAAGATAATATAATATACGAGTTTTTCTCTTTGCTGCATCATTTTGCATCATTGGTTTTGCTTTTGTAAGGAGCTGGTGCTTTGTGAAAAAGGTGTAAAATGCCTTACGGTGCCCCACTTTGACCTCTGACCTGCAGCCATAGTCTCTCTCTGTCTGGGGTTAGACATGGGTCATCTAGGCCACTGAGTTGTCCTCGGGCATGGACTGCGTGTCCTTTGTGTCTGCAATATATGTTCTTGATCAGTGCTTATTTAGTAAAGAGTCTGAAGAAAGTGGTTTTGGTTTTTTTTGTTGTTTTTTAATATTAAACTCTCAGAGCCTTTGTCGCGTTTGCTTAGGGGTCGTTATTGCTTCCAGCTGAGCATCTGTAGAAGTCCTATTAAACGAGCAGTTCAGTTCTGTGAGCCAGATGACCGAACATCCACCACACTACTGCAGCTTCTCTGCGGCGCGGGTTGTGCACGCTGCCTTCTGGGGCACGCAGGAGGTGTTGGTCCGTAAAGCAGACTTGTGGGCGCATGGCACCATGTCATAAAAGGTTTACGGAAACACCAGAACAAACCATGGCATGAATCCAACAAATGACTCTGGATGGGAAAGCTCAGGTATATTATTGCTGACTTCAAATCTGGTGTTAAACAGTTGGAGAAGACTTACAGAATCTAGAGAAGGGAAAAAGCATCTCAGGACCAAATTCTGCTCTGTACCCCCTCACCTTTTTTGACTTAATTGGTGATTGAGAGTACTCAGCGTTTCATAGGACTGAGACCTATTTGGAACACATCAGCGGTGTTAGGCAGAAGTATGAGAAAGCAATAGAATTAAAACATCTTGCATTGTATCAGTAGATGTTATTATAGGCTGAAACTGGTTTATTTGTGATTCTAATAGGCACTATATCCTGCAGGGTGCTGAATACCTTCTGCTCTGTGCTCACTGGCATTGTCTCCCATGTACTGTGTACCCCACAGCCTGGGAATCCAGGAGAAACGGTGATTTCTAGTTCTTTGCATGAGGACTTCAGCGTTCTGTGAGATCGTGCAGCAGCGCAGTCTGACACATTGCACCGTGTCTGGCATTTTGGGTCTTCGGGGCATACCTTGCTCAGGTTTATGGCCTTACTGAGGCCGTCAGAATGGAGCCCTGCAAATTCACGCCACACTCCTAATTGCTCTTTCTTCAACCCACTTTTGATGTTTTGAACTACCAGACTGGACATAAGGGACTCGGTGTCCATGCCATTAATCCCTTGAGTTATCCAGTGTCCTTACAATAAACTGTCCCAACTGAAAAATGCTCCCTAATAAGAGGTCATTGTGTTATAGAACTGACAGTGGAGAATGAGTTGAAGGGGGATGGGAAAAGCTATAATTTTTGCAGCAGAGAGCGGACACTCATTTCCCTAGCTGTCGGTCTTGGCCCATTAAAATTTGCCGTGTAGCTCCATAGTGGGAAGTGTAACCTTGTGTTAGCAGAGTGTCAGCATCTCGCTCTGCTGCTGTTTACAGCCACGTTTGTCACCGTCAGTGCGGGATCAGCTTCTCCTTGAGTCCGGCTTATCAGTGAACGCTGCTGCATCCCCTTCTGCTGGTATGTGCAGCCACCTCTGATAATCCTCTGAACACTTGTGGAATTGGAATAGGTTTGTCTTTTTGCAGCCATGCTAAGCAAAGTCTTGGGCTGTGCAAAAGATGTAACTGCATAGGACAATCCCTCTTTCTGTGAGGTTAAAGTGTTCAAAGATCCCCTTTTCTTCTTGAATCTTTGTTTCTTTGGTCTAAGTTATCTCTTTAGTGTAATTACATCCTCTTTTCTGCTTCTCTTTCTAGCTTTCAAGACACTTTCTGGCAGTGTCTTGTAGCTTTTTAACCATACTGTGCAGCTTTTGAGATGTTTTCAAAAGCTTGAATGTGTTTGTTATTGGCATTTGCGTTCTGCTGAATCTGCTGCAGTCTGGATTCCAGCTATGAAGGTTATACATGCCAGAGCCCCTCACATGGGCCTGGGTTGTATGAAAAACCTAAGGAAGCAGAGCTTACAAGTGAGGCTTTTCCACATGCTGCTTGTTTGGTTGGTTGTTTATTTTTCCTGCCACAAAACATCCTCATTCCCTTGCTGGTGCTTGGTGTCTGGAAGAAGTACTAGCTGTAAATATGAAAGTACTGGCTGTAAATGTAAAACACTCTCTTGGTTTCTCACTATGTTACAAAATCCCTGGATCACTCTATGAGGAGCAGAGTATTTTCTTTTGGAGGATTATTTAACTTTTCTTCTTTTAGTTTTAGCATGTGCTGTTTCTTTCTGTTTCTTGCTGCAGGTGATAGCAGTTAACGCTGAAATCTGGACATTTTATTCCCTTTTTTACAGGCTGTCGAAAGACACAGGCTAACAAGAATTACTGCTGCTTCTGTAGCAATTAGTGTAGAGTTTGCTGGTATGTGCTGGAGACCTCGTAGCTTTTCCCCACCCTTTGTTAAACTGATATTCAGATTTTTAAGGGTCATGATGATGGCGAGAATACTTTTAGCAACGCTTTTTGTGCAAACATGATAGGGTACTCTGCTGACATTAATTATTGTGTTTAGGGAATATGTCTGTGTTCTCTCAATATTCTAGAAAAGCTAATTGAGATATGCAGGTTAACTGTTTAGCCAGGTTCACCCAGCAAGTTGGTGGTGTAGGTGTGAGACCTCATCTGTTGGTCTGGTCAATGAGATAATTTCTGTTTCAGGAGCTTCATTCTGCCCTTTTATGTCTTTGGAAAAGCCTCTAGCTTTGCGTGTGCAATACATTTTTTAAAAAGTGATTGTGGTATGCTGCTGCTTCTTTAGCTCATCCTTCTTCTTGTTTTGACTACTCTTGCGGTGATTGAGGAATAAATGGAGAGCAGAAAAAAGACTTGACATTTCTGTATCCATCACGTATCCGTAGGCACAAAGTCAGTATGTCCATGCTGAACACATTTGGTGTTTGTATCTATCTTTGATTTCCTGAACCACCAGTTGAGATCTCAAACTGAAGCCATGGTGTTTGGGCTTAATTATGGACATATTTAGTTCCTCTAGATTTTTAGTGTTCAGTTGCTAGGTTTCCTTGGAAATAAACCAGTAAAATTTGTGATATATGTTTATAATCGATAAAACCTTTGAAACTGAAATTGGACAGAATTACTTACCCTTTTCTCAGCTTCCTGGATTTGTGTGCTTAGCATTCAGTGACAAACAATAGAATTATTAGATCCTTTCTGTTTTGTTACCTCCTTTTAAACCTTATCTGTTCTGTTGGTTGAAGAGAATTTCATTTAGATTTCTGGGGAAGGAGCTGTGCAATCAACACTTTGAGTTTGGCTGCTTTTAGCTCTAATTAGTGTAATTAGAAGTTGACGGAGCCTAACACTAACAATGCTGTTGTCTTTAACCATGTGAGCAAAACCATGAGTGGGAATGAGGAGAGGTTACAGAAGTGTGTCATAACATTTGAGAGAGCTTGTTAGGGCTAATGTTGGTTAAGAGTACTCAGAATCCACTTCTTGTGAACAAATCTTTGGGCACATTGAGAATCCATATCCCTTTTCTTATGAAACAGTAGATGCTCTTCTTGCCCTATCATACCCTATGGAAAATGAGATACATGGGAATTGTTTGAAGATTCTCCTTTGCCTGAAATTGTCATTTCAAATGAAGATAAGAAAGGTCTTTTCACTGAAAAGCCCATACTTTGTGTTCTGGAACACATTCTTATGCAAGGAATACCATGTAGCATCCTTATTCTTTCTTTTAAAGTTTAAATATCCTAGTCTAAATTTGCAGAAAAAATGTGATTTTTTTTCAGAAGCACTTTTGTTTCCAGAAAAGGTGTGAGGGACTGGAGTGTACTGGAGGGACACTCTTGTCACACTTGTGCTTTCCCTTTTCCCACCCTTTATTGTTGAAGACAAGATGCATACCTGTTTACCGTACAAATTTTCTGTCTGCCACAATGGGTTTGTTCAGAGTGGTGGCCTACACTGAACGATTCTCTAAAAGTAAATCTATCCAGAGGGAATTTCCAGACAGTCAGAGTCAGTAGGCAACTAACTTACAGCCCCCAGCGAAACATTAGTCAGGATAATTTACCACTGTCAGCAGGAGAGAGACTATCAGCTCCGTGACCTCCCGTGCAGGCAGCCACCCTTGTGGTGCGATAATGCTTCGGTTTGTTTGGGGAGGTCCTGCGCGTGTTGCTGCGCGTTCCCAGTGCTGGACAGTAATTCCATCAGGCTCTGGAGGGCAATTGCTCTGCAGATTTTGGTTTTAGTGGGCCTGGAACAGGGAGCCAGAGGTGTGCTGCTGCATTACACAACACCCCTTGGTTTGCTGCAAAGAGAATTCTGTGGTTTACTAAGTGGGCCTCTCTTGTGTTTGACCTTGTGATAAGTTTGAGATTATCGGGTTTTGCCTGGTTTTGCCTCTTACTACTGCGTGCTCATTGACTTCTTTTGTTGTTCATGCAAAATGTACTCGCTTAATCTGTCAATTCCTTTTACTCTTTTAATTTAGACAAATATATTAATATGCGCAAAACATGCAGATTCAAATGTACTTACTGAGCGTAGTTAAAGGAATATTGTCACATCAAACTAAATTGCCTGTCTGAGGTCAATGGGAAAGTTTTATTGGAATTCCTTTAAGTCCCAATTTTAAAGGAGGGTGGACTGTAATAGTTTGGGATATAACTTCTGTTGTAGCATTATATGTTAATGTATGAAAGCTAGAAACTTGCAGTAGTTACAGGCCAAAGCAGGTTAAGACCCATCAGACTGTACAAAATGTAATAATGGCTTTGCCTGTCCCTAAGAGCTTACAGGTTGAATGACACTTTAGAGCCAGTGGGTGAGGCAGCAGAACAACCAGCAGAGGTACAGTCATCTTCTATTACTGGCAGTGCGGTGAGTTAGCAGCTTATAATCTTCTCTATGCCCTTGTGCTCTGAAAGCAATTCCTGCTTGCTTTTCAGACAAACCAGCATTACTGCTCAGAAGGCTTTTAAGATGGATTTTAAATAGTTGTAATATTCTTAAGTTGTTCTTTACAAAACATGCAAGGAAATTAAAGCATTAGGAGTTAGGTTAGAATCTTTTTTAACAGTAGGTATGATTTGACTTCCGGGATCCCCAGATCTCTCACTGAAAATGAAAGGGAAGCTACAGTGCTTTGTGACATCACCGAAAAACACTGGCACCTAGTTAGGAAATACTTAACATTACTTGAAATTTTCCCTTTAAGAAAAATGAATTTGATTTTTTTTGTTTATGTTTGTGTGATGTTTTGGAGGTCTAAACATGCTACATCTACAATCACTTTGTACAGATCATGGCCTGCTATCAGCTGGCTGTTCTGAACCAGCTGGCAGCCCAGCTCTCTGCCTGCTCAGAAAGACTGGAAGCATTTTGCTGTGTGCGTCCCAGCTGTTGGAAAGGAAACGTATTAATTTCAAACACACAGCAAAGAGGTGCCTGCACAGTGTGCACTTTGGTCACGATGGGTTATGGGATCAAGGTGAGATAACAGTATAATTTCAGCTACATGTGTGTGGAAAATATGCTATGTGCAGAACAACTTGTAGAGGGCAGCAATTGCCCATGTTTCTTTCTGCTTAGGGAGAGGAAGAACTAGCTTAAGAACTTCACAGGAGTGGCTGTCTTTAGCTTCTTGAAATAACTTCATGCAGGAGACTTGTTCTTCAGAGTACCTCTTGACTCCACATTATTAAACTCCTAACCTGGAAAGCGGTGCTAGATATTCTTAATTCCTCTCCTACGTTTAATACCACTGAGCGGTTGGACTCCTTTTGCCCATATCCAGATGCTACCTGTGTCATTGTTACTGCAATCAAAAATGTCTAGCGACAACTGGTGATTCTTACAAGATTCTAAGTGCCTACATGTGATAGCTTCCCTCGCTTCTTGGCTTCTTCCCACTTTGGAATTCCTGAACAACTTACTGGAGAAGAGACTTTCTCTGCTTTTTGTGTTTCTTGTATTTCTCCCTGTGTCACACTGCAAATCCCACCCAACATCTTAATGTTTGGGGTTTTTTTGTTTGTTTTGGTTTTGTATGCATGTTTACATAGCTCTTCTCCTTGTTATCGTTGTACAGAGCATGTCCTCTTCCCAGCTGTGATCCCGTAACACACCACTATTCCTTTGACAATTGCGTTTCTAGAAAAGTAACAATGGAAACATGCATAGTTTTTTAGTAAAAGGATTTTACAGCTGGAGAGAAGCAAGAGAGAGAACTTCATCTGATCAGCCACACTCACAATATGCCCCAGATTTTTACATTATCCGTTTTGTCTTTTGGTCAGAGCAGGATTTTCCTCTCCTGCCAGCTTCCTAGTGTTTTGTCAAGAATCTGAATGGCCTGAGTGATGATATTCCTTGGGGTACAATTTCTACAGCAGAGTACATCTTGCTGGAATGGAGTTTCCCTGCTATATAGTGAGAATTTCCTGTGTCTTCCTTCCAGCTTGCTTCTCCTGTTTGTTTTGTGTGCTATCCTAAGTGATTCCTTTCCTCCTTAAGCATCTGCACCCTTCAGATGTTTGCAGACAGTTATCGCATCATTTCTCCTTTCCCCCACCCCCATCCTGGTCTCTTAGCCAAGCTCTACATATTTAGCTCATTTAATCTTTCCTCATAAGTCAAGCCCGTAATTGACAGCTCTGACACGAAGAGTCGCATTGGTTACACATGCTGCCAACAGGATATAAATACTTTCTGTACCGTGATTGAGAATTACAGTCAAGACTGAGACAAGCTCCCCCCCGACACTGTATTTTCAACAAGCCCTTTCTCAACATCAGGTTGCCACAATCCCATAAAGGTGGACTTAGTTCTCACTGGCCTGGGCAGCTACCAAGCACCCAGTGTGCTTCAGAGCAGTGATATCAGGTCACTTTGGAAATTCAGTACTAAAGCCCCATGGGATTCCAGTCTGATCCTAAATTCTTACAGAGGTGGTGTGCATCTCTATACTTCTCCTGCCAGGCGCGCAGGTGCCTCAGGCTGCCGATGGTCATTCCTGCTGAGCTCTGTGCAGCCGAGTGTGTGACCTGAAGCGAGGGGGTCTCACTGTGCACATGCAGAATGGCAGAGGTGTTGCAAGCAGGACCCCACACGCATGTCTGTGTGCAGCTCACAGCTCCAGCACTGCTGGGGATTGGCTGTGCAGACACTCTTGGCGCTGCCGTTCTTCACTGTCTCTGCCAAGAGGAAGCTCAGGACGCTATCGATCCCACTGGCATAGCTGTGAACAAGTTGGCGTTCTTGCTTATACATGTAGGATCTGGGAAGAGCCTTTTAGTCTTACCCAGAAAGGTATTGCATTGGAGGGAGAGGTAACTCCATGCTGCATGTCCATGTGTTGGTACATACAGATCTGTTTCCAGCTAAACATATTTGGAGGTTACTTTAGGTTACTTGTCTCTTCATGTTTGTTGCATCCCCTTGAAGAAGATCGGTGCAGCTCACAGAAGTTGAGGAACTGGTAAATGAATTGTCTAGCTCCTAATGTTGTATTCTGTGAAGCTTCATATGATACAGCTTCCCCGGCGGGGCTAGTTCACAAACATTACATGTATTATTGCAAAGCATGCAACATAAAGAGAGCATTTATGAAAGGGAATATCAGAGGAAACATTCTAGCAGGGACCTTTATAGCCTTTCCATTATTATGGTTTAAATCTTGACATGGTCTTTATTTGCAGTGACACTGGGACCAGTAAAGAAGTGTTTTTTCTCTTCCCCTCCCCTCCCCTTTCTCCCATCTCCTCTTCATTCTTTTCTTCCACATCCTGTTCTGAAACTGTGGTGCAGAGATACAAATCGTTAAACATGCAAGTAGTCAGAGAGCCAGGTTTCAGTTTGTGTGGAATCAGCCCCTTTTGACTCAGAAGTTGGAAACCAGATGACTCACTGCGATGAATGTTTGTTGTTTTTAATAACTGTCATTTTGCAAAATATGGTCAAAGCTTCAAACCATGACTTCTGGAGTAGGGGTGGTGTGTATTTATTTTTAATTTGGGAGGCTGTAAGCTGGAATGTGTTTGTAGCTGCAGTACTCCTTTCAAATCTGAGATAAAACAAATTAAAGCATTGACAATGTGAAAGATTTCAGAGATTATTTTTTCCTGTTACATGAAAAAATATTTATTTTCTTGATCAATTACTTGAAAAAGCTCCAGGTGCCAAACATCTGGTGGGACTGTAGGCCCTGGTTTATGTTTTTTAATATATACCCAAAGGGACAGGTTTCTTAAAAAGAAATCAGGCAGATGTTTTTCATTTATGGAGTTTTAAAGAATAAATGCCATTCCTGCTTTATCATTCCAATTTCTAACAAAATTGTCATCTATCTCCTTTCTAAGAAAATAGCAAATGTAGTATTTAGTGGCAGAATTCCTCATCAATAAAATCTCTTAGCAGTATGAAAATGTCAAAATATGTACACATTTCATTTTCTAGAGATTTATTACTGCTTGTACAACAGTTTGTAAACTATAAGCTCAGTATTAAGTGCTTAATGAGTTTTTTCTGGTTTACTTTCTGATTTGTCTCAAGAATCCTGCTTTTAAATTGTCAAAGTTCTACAGGTTTTGCAGGTCAGTTAATTCACAGTGTAGATCTACAGCCACTCTGTCACAGAAGAATGGTGGTAGACTGGTATAAAACCCCTATATATGAGAGCAGAATTTGACCCTAGATATAAGAACTGTATCTAGTGGCTTCATGACAGAATTTGTCGTGGTCATGGATTTTCCTTCCGTTCACTTTCAGATTTGGGTGCTTTGTTACTGTTTCTATCATGATTTATATTAGGTCTTTTGCAATTGCTATTGCAAAATGAAGTGCTGTGGTGTAGTCCAAGGGAGGTAAACTCCTAGCCTACCACAGCCTGTTGATTCTTGTTAGAGAGTAAAAAAACAGCTACTGATTTAAAACAAAGAGTTTAAGTTCAAGTTCTGCTTTTAGATTGAGATTAGCATCTCTCTAATGGTGAATTTGCTAGGAAAAGCATATTGCTGTTCCTCTGAGGAGCATGGACAAATGTGCTGGCTACTCCTGGACAGCTGTGGTCTACCTTATTCGTTATTCTGATCAGGAAAGAAATAGGCTTTGCTGTTTATTTTTTAAAGTGAATGTAATCGCTTGTGAAAGAGAATGAAGTGATGGCTTTGGAGGCTCAAATCACCTTCTCACAGAACTTAAACTGCAAGCTGTGATAGCAGTATTGCAGGATTCCCCAGCAGCGCGGTATGGAAGGGACCCCCTCGTCCCCCAGAGAGGAGAGGAGAATTCAGTCTCCAGCCCATTTGATGCTTGACTTCCCTCTGAAGCTGCCAAGAAGGATGCCAATTTTTCCATTTAGCTGACTATTGTATAGACCTTAAAAGGGAAGGTTTTAATGCAGTTGGCTGCGATATAGACTGTTAAAGGGAAGTTATTTATTTTAACTGGCTGCTGTATGGATTATTACAAGGGCATTCTTTTAGCTGCAGCTGCTATATTGACTAGTGAATGTGCCAGGCTGTATTGCTAGTAGCTGTCATATTGACTGTTACAGAAAAGATCTGTATTTAAGCCATAACACTGCACTGGGATCTCCCAGGCAGGATATTAATGCTAATTCATCTGCTCACCCCCTGCTGTGAGTGTTATTTGTTTAAATCTGTAGAATCCCACAGCGCATTTATATCCTCGCTAGAGTGAGCTCCGTTCCCTGTAATTATTTAACATTATATGCTGATATAAATTGTAACAGTTAAAGAATGGTAATGAGTAGCAAAAAAACACAAACTTAACCTTAGAAATGGCAGAGTCAGCTCTTAAAACAACAGCCAGCAACTTTCACTGTTCTCTGTCTTTTCCCAAGTCCATATGCACAATATTGTGCATACATTATGTGTGTGCATGTGTGTTCATGCTCGCACTGGCAACTGTGCCAGGCAGGGCTGTAATTATGCAGAATGTACTGTGAAACTCATGCATACACTCGTAATTACATCCAGTGCCTACGTACAGCAAGTTTTATCTCTCTGCAGTTCTGCTTCTTGATGGGCTGTTCTGATAGGTGATGTGAGTTGGGGCTGCCACACGGACATGGAGCCCCTGGATTCTTCTCACCAGGAACGCGTGTCCGAAGGTTAAGCCGAAAGCCATCGGGTGTCACTGTTGCTCTGTGCAGGCTCAACTGGCAGTGGATTTGTCTGGCAGTAAAAACTGGACTTTGCAAGTAGTATTTTTGGCTATAAACATCTAAGGCATTTGCACATAATTTATATATATAAAGTGCATGTCCATACAGCACCATTTCTGTGTGGGTGGAGCGAGTGGAGGTAGCTCTATCGTGTGTTAGCCGATTTTTTTTGCAGTTTCTGTTGCCTATTATAGCATTCTTGTCCCAAACTGGCATGCAAGATGGCCAGCTATGGCTGAGTAGCTGCTGCATCCTGCTCTAGAAGTGATTGTGGTTCAACAGTGGAAGTGACCTGATTCCTGTGTATAATTTGCCTGAGAACATTAAGCTATTGGCAAATTTTTGGTTTTATCATGTGCACAACTGTGGTGTAGGAACAACAAAATCATATTCAACTTAGATTTTTGAAGAGCTTTGGAACTCCCAGGCTTAAAAGGTACTGCAGGAATTTTTTAACTGTAGTATGTGTGTCAAAGCTCATTGAAAAATAAGTGTGCATTAAAGCAGTTCATCAATAGCATAAGAAGACTTTCACTGACTTAAAATGGAGGTGACAGAGAAAACCCGTGAAAATAGCAAATAAAATGTATTTTAAAAAGATGACTTTGTAGTCTCTGTCCCTTCTGATTTCAGGTAGGGAGTAAAAGCTGGCGTAAGAGGAGCTGAGCTTGGACTTGATTTGCAGAGTAGCGTGATGGTCGGTTGGGCTGCGTTGGCAGCATGGACCTGTGCCAGACTTCACCACAATTCATACTGTGTCAGTTTAATAAATGCACTACTTAAATTATGAAATTACAAAAGAAAAAAGAGAATGCACTTATTCAGACTCTTAATACATTAAAAATAAGGCATTAAAACACTGCCTTTTTTTTTCCCCCTTCCAGAATCAATAATGAACAGGAAGGGTTGTAGACATTAACAGTCATGGACATTCAAACTCTTATACATAAATTATCTTAGAAAAATGCACATAAGACTTGAATAATGTAAATACATTAATGCATTTAATAATTTAAACATTAAAGCGCATTCAGGAATTCGTGGCAGAAGCTGCTCTGAGATAAGGAACGGTCCTGGAAGTTGTGTGTCCCAAGATCGATGGCTGGTTTCTCCTTGAGAAAACTCTCCGGGGAAGTCAAGCTGTGCAACTAGAGTGATCGTCTGTCCTAAGAAATCCCAGGACATTATCCAGCTCTTTTGCTTTTCGCCTCCTGTTCTCTCTCTATCACATGCATGAACACATACGTGCAGAATATCTCTTGGTGCAGAAATGGCCAGTGTGGATTTTGGCATTTCCTTTTTGCATGTGTGCTGCCGTTTGTCTAGAAATTGGGTGAAACAGCCTCAAAGAATGAAAGTATCTCAGCTAAAGGCAAAATAGTAGTAAATGCTGAAGAAGCTGCATGCAAGAGGTTCCGTGGTACCGTGCAGGGTAGGAACAAGAACCGTTTAGACAGTATCTGGACTCTGATCTACCAATTCTCCTGGGAGACAGGAACATGGAGTCGTAAGTACCAACAGTAAAATGGAGGTCCTGTTCTTGTAGGACATTGCCTAGCTGTTGGGAAGACAGTGTCAGTTGGAGAGGGGGAGGCTTGAGGAAATAGTGCTCTCCAGGAACGCTTGGCTCTTTCTTGGAGCCCTGAAAATCACAAAGTTGGCTCTAGTGTAGTGACGAGGAAGGGTTTTTTTTTCTTTTCTTGTCTCTCTACTCTTTGGATTGAAACACCTTCAGCACTGTAGCAGCACCTGACTGGCACACCAAGGTGCCCCTCATGCCAGGCGTTTTCCTGAGGATTTTGAGCTGTGTCACTTTTGCTGATGTAATTAAGTTGGAAAGGTGTTGTTTCAACCCCTCATGCTGTTTCCCCTCGGTTCATAGCTTTGCTTTCTTTGCCTCTTGTGCAGGCAGGTGCTTTGGAGGTCATTTGCACCCTGTAGCCCCACTCACAAAGTGGTATCAGGTATCTTGCTTAGGCCTAGATACTGATGGAACTAATGATGGAACTAATAAAAAAGAGCTTAGTATGATCCCAAAGGGAGAAGAGTTGGGTTGGTTAATTAAAGGAGCCTGGCACAGGGCACCTAGTAATTATAGGTGCAAGAAGTCTGAATTTGAAGAGGTCTGTGCAGCTGGAGAAGGATAGGGAGGCACCCAGAACTCTGCAGGCTATGGGCAAGAATGCAGCAAAACCAGATCTGGAAATCAGACTCTGGCAGAATTCCTTGGTGAATTCTTATTTATTCCATTTTTTAATGAGGACCTGAATCTCTCCTTATGCATTTATGGTTTTGCATGCACATGCGTATGTACAATTCCAGTTACACCCTATGGCTGAGAGGTTGATTTTATTAAAGACCAGAAGATTGAGAGACAGATGTTTTAAGAGACACAGGCCTTGCCCTATAGTAGTTTGAAATAATTAATGCTGACTGCTGCATTGGTTGTATTATCGATGCTACTGGGTCTTTATCTCAAGCATCATCTCAACACCCATGAGTCTGTATCACTGTAGGGCAGAGCTTTTAAAGGCAAAGGGGCTGAGGCCACCAGGGCCTGCTGGGAAATAGCTCCTAAACTCTTCTGTAGGTGTGGGTGGGGAGCAATGCTATGTCATCACGTTGCCACCACCAGTGCTATGTCTCTTTATAGTTCAGTTCCTTAAAGCACTGTTTCTCAAACTTAGGTTCTAACCCCCAAAGGGATGCAAGAGACTTCAAAGGAAGTCACAAAGTCACTAGCCAGTAAACAACTTTCTACTTGTAATTGCCATTAGGAGTTCGGTTCCTCCCAGTTTGAAGAGTTAGCATTTATTCCAGTCACTCTCATTTTCCTGAAGGAACTTGCTGCCATTTTAGCTGAGGAATGTGGGATGAGCCACCACAACAGATGAGTGCTAAAGGGAGTCAAGCTTGCATGAAGTTTGAGAAGCAATGCTTTACCAAATTTTATTTTCCAGGGAATGGATCTGTCAACTTTACTTGCTGAAAAACATTAATAAATACAGTTGTTTCATCCCCAGTGGGTTTCTCAGAAGGCCCCATGTGGGGAAGGTAGGACTGGCTGTGCAAAAATGTATCCTTTATTTTAGTGCTCAGGACTAAAAGATGAGGCAAGCAAACTGTGGCTCTTAATCTAGCCTTAAAGTGGATCACACTAGAAAATGAAACACTGGTTCTAAGGGAACCTAGTTCAAAAGATGAAGAGCACCAGTTTTGTCAAACTATTGGAGAAGATGGTCCACAGAAGAAAACTGCTTTGAGAGTTTGGCTTGTGTGCTGCCTATATGTATGTGCTCCTTGGCTGTACTGAGTGCAAAATAAACAAATGTGAACTTGAGACACTTTTTTTTTAATGTTGCAATGGACTAGGGGAACAGTCATGGTCATTTTTTCTGGATCAGGTGGCTTTATAGCTTCTGATCACCCGTATAAAACCGGAGCTGAATGCCCTCCATTTTCCCATCTCAAGCAGGCAGTACCCTTGCGTACACGGAATAAATTTTGAGCCTCCCACACCTGAAAGGGAGAAGCATCGCTGGTGGTAGAAAAGGGGTGTGTCTGCTGCATGTGGGAAGCTCCTGCAGGGGATTTTTCATAATCCAGGGCCTGTTGAGGAGAGGGCTTGAGTGATGGGGTGCTCTGGACGTGGCTGCAGGGAAAACAGGAGTGGGTGGGGATCTCCCTAGGCTCTCATGGCTTAACAGCCACATTTAGTGGATTTAAGAGGCATAAGCATTCATAGTAAATTCTACTGCTATACCAGAGCCTGCTTTCTGCGCTTCTAGTTTTGTCTCCATGGGGGTATTCTGTTCTTGGTCCCATTTCACAGCCTGAACTTTTCCCCCTACTTAGAGGATTATATGGGGCACAGATGTAAGAAAAAAGAGAATCTTGCCACTGTTCCGCCTCTTTATAACTCCATGTATATTTATCTGTGTGATCTCACAGGGGCAAAGCTTTCTGCCTTCTAAAACCCTGCTCTGAAATTGCTGATTCAAGCAGGTAGCAACTTTAGGACTCCTTGCAGAGCAAATGCCTCTTGCGTGCTCCCCTGGCACTGGGATTTCCTCTCTGATTTATCATGCTTGGGTCTGCTAGTGTCCCTTGACTAAACTGGGCACGGTGCGATGGTGTGAAGGTCATTTTATATATGCCATATACATTTCTGGAGACATGGTGGGAGGGTAGGACATCTGAAGCAGCATATCCTGCTAGGAAAAGGAGGAAGAAAAGGATAGTTTGGCTCTTCTTTTTACAGCGTCTTGTGGTGGGATGAAGGTTTTGACAGCCTAATTCAGCATTTAGAGAAAGAACCAAGCAGAAAAATTCCCCCTCACCCACTCCTTGCAGCCCAGCTGTGACAAACTGACAGATAATTAACAAATCAAGACCTCCTATTAGCCTTGTCCCTGATGCATTAAAGCAGCTCCTATGTTGCATGTGTCCTTTAGCAGACGCATGTACTTTATGGCTGCAGAGTGAGGCAGGTGAATCACTTTTAAAAGGCAAAGGATTCTCTGACATGTGAATGCACAAATATTTCCAGGAATGGAAGAAGTTGTCTCTAAAAGAAAATGGTGGGCAGTAGGTGGAAGAGCTGCACCATGACTGAACAGAAGCTACTCCAATGGTACGGGCTGTGTATGGAGTATCTTCTGGGAATATAGGACGGAAAGTGATGTACGGATTTATTATTGGCTCCGTCTTGTTTGTACAGCGAATGACATAAGTTGAAGCAGCAACTGGTAGGGCATTTTTTTTTTAACTGGGACTAACAAAGCTTGTAAAAATTACATGCCAGGAAATCTGGTTTGTGGTAGAAATAGATTTAATGTTCAGACCGTAATATTATGTTGTGGGTGGTGTATTGGTGTCCTTTCCTTTCTGTCCTCAAGTTGTTGAAACTGCATGGGTAAGCCCCAAATAAGCTGCCTTTGCTATAGCTCCACTCATTTGGAGAAGAATGAGGAAGAGCGTCAATATCCTTCTAGTTCAAGATGTTAAATAGACACAAGCCGTTGGTTCAGCTTAACACATGTTAGAGGAGAGAGAGAGATCTAATTGCATCAAAGCCACTCTTAAGTTCATGTATGTGGAGCCCATCAAGCTGAAAGCATCCAGACAGCATCTGCTGTTATCAAATCACTCTTGAGTCGAGCTAATTAAAATAGAGCTTCATTTTTCTGAACCATTGTTTGGCAGGAATTCGAAACAGGTCTAACCCAATTTCTGTGTGTTTATGAGCCTTTATTACATCAAAAGTACTTTTCTGTAAATGTACAGGGCAGTGTTAAATGAATTGATCCGCACTGTATCACTGTAGATGCACTATGGACTTCCTAATGATTTCTCTTCTAGCTTTTTCCAGATACAGCCCAGAAAGCTTGCTTTGTCCCTTATCGTGTCATCTTCTTTCTCTCTTTTTCTTTCTGTCTCACTCTCAAGAAAGTAAATGTCCTTGTATTTCTTTCTTTCATATCCTCCTCCTCCACTCTGTTGGGATTTTTGTATTATTAAAACATTTACACATTTGCTGCCACATGCAAATGCAGAATAATAAACCAGGACTCTTTATACTCCAGACAGTAGCAGGAGGGCTCTCACCACTGATTCTTACCCAGTACTCATCCATGTTGATTACAGGGGATGGAGAGGAGGGGAATCTAAACATTGCATTGTTGAATCTGTTTGATACAGGGTTTTTTCCTTAAATTTTTATTTTAAACATTTTACATTTTAGTGTGCAAATTCTAGGTATCACATTCCTCTTCACAATTTGCTACATACCAAGCACAAAAGTTAAAGAGACGTAGAAATTGTTCCCTGAAGACAGATTGTACTCTTTGGCATCTAAATGCTAATTCATGAATATTCTCTGTAGAAAGAGAATACCACACATAGGGCCAGTTCAGAACACCTGAGTGTGAGTAGCAGCCCAGTGAAACAGTAAAGTCAGGAAAGCTGTTCCTATGATATTCTTAAGTCTTAAATTTATTTCTGAGCAGTGGATTCATATTACAAAAAAAGGAAGGTAAAGATTAGCATTAGGTAAAAATCCTGACAGTGATCTGTCATGAAATCTTCTCCCTAGAAAGGTGGTGAAGACTTTTGGACTTTTAAAAATAGATGGACAAAATACAAATTATTTCTGGAATATAAATATAAGTTTAAATATACGTTGTGTATAATTCAAGGAAGTTTGCTTCTTTTAACTCAGTTAACTTTTCAGGAAAGACAGGCCAGCCAGGCGTGGTGGTGGACTTGCTCTTTATGTGAGAGAGCAACTACAGTGTATTGAGTATTGTCCAGGCACGGATGAGGAGTGAGTCGAAAGTCTGTGGGTGAAAGGGGCAGGCTGGCAAGGGTGATATTATTGTGGGCGTCTGTTATAGGCCACCAGATCAGGGTGAGGAAGTTGATGAGGCCTCTACAGACAGCTGAGAGCAGCCTCCCAATCATGGGCCCTGGTTGTGGTGGGGGATTTTAACTTCCCAGGAAGGACAGGGAACTGCTGGAGAGAGTCCAGTGCAGGGCAATGAAGATGCTGAAGGGAGTGGAGCATCTCCCGTGTGAGGAAAGGCTGAGGGAGCTGGGGCTCTGGAGCTGGACAAGAGGAGACTGAGGGGTGACCTCATTAATGGTTACATATATCTAAAGGGTGAGTGTCAGGAGGATGGAGCCAGGCTTTTCTCGGTGACAACCAATGATAGGACAAGGGGCAATGGGTTCAAACTGGAACACAGGAGGTTCCACTTAAATTTGAGAAGAAACTTCTTCCCAGTGAGGGTGGCAGAGCCTGGCCCAGGCTGCCCAGGGGGGTTGTGGAGTCTCCTTCTCTGCAGACATTCCAACCCGCCTGGACACCTTCCTGTGTAACCTCATCTGGGTGTTCCTGCTCCACGGGGGGATTGCACTGGATGAGCTTTCCAGGGCCCTTCCAACCCCTGACAGTCTGGGATTCTGTAACTCACCTTCGAATGGCATTTAAGTGCATTTTATTTTGCATTGAACGCAGTCTTTTCTGAATGCATGTATTCACCTCTTCTGCGTAAAGTTTAGAGCAACATGCATTGATACCAGAAGCAAATGTAACATTTTGATATAAGCAAACCAATGGGTAAGGTTCTGTTAGATATTCTCAAACTTACGAAGTATTATTGTCTCCTGTGGTTTTAGAGAGATGAAGCAAAATGTTACTCAGAAGTGTGGTCTTCGTTCATTGACAGTGACTCTCTCCTGATTCCTCTTTTAATAAATTTAAGTGAATTTAATGCTGACAAAAAGCAGCAGAGTCACAGTATTCAGAAGCATAGAGCAGGGACCATCTTCTTTTCTGAGATGTTCAAGGTGTACAGTGGGTACTTGTCTTTCTAGCAACTGTCTCATCAATAGGGTCACTTTCCCAGCCAAGGGACATGAGACAATGTCTTTGAGACAAGAATTTTTCATAGAGCACAACAACAGGGGTAAATCCAGATACTCTTACATGCAAAAGTAATTCAAACAACATTTCTGCTCACGTCATGGTGTGTACAGAACGAATGTGTCAGATCTAAGAATATCTTCATAGGCTTCTCAGCATTTCCTACATATACAATCATTGCTGTAGTTGCTACTGCAGAAGGAAGTTTGCCATTCTAGCAAGAAATGCTCTCTTTTTTGTTTTACAACAACAAAGTCAAGCATTTGGACTAAGGATCCAAAAGCACAGGAAATGCATCTCTAGGCTCCTCGTCAATTTGGGACCTAATGAAATATAGAAAATACTCAATAAAAGCACCTTTATTACTTTAAATGTTTAAATGTGGAGTTTTTAGCCATCAGGTTAATGTTTTTGTATCATTTTTTGATTTGATTGTGAGCACTTTTCCAGGTATCTCTGCCACTTGAGCACTAATTGGATTTCCACAGATAAACGGTGCTAGCTGCAGCCCTTACATCACTGTGTTTTTACTTCATCATTATTTTATTTGTTTTTACTGTAAAGGTTAATAAATCTTGGTGTGTTTAGAGTATGAAACAAGGCAGGCAGGCTAAGAACTACAACATGAAGGGGTGAAGTTTTATATGCTCCTTTCTCAAGTCTGAGGGGTGGAAGGAAAAACAGGGTGCCCTTTGTGGTGTTTCTAATGGGCTGCTGGGTATGTTAGTCAGCCAAGTAGCCATCCATAATCCTTAAGATAAAAAGCGTTGATCTCTCCACTAGTTCTCAGACAGAGCTGTAAGGCATTTGAATTGGGTTACCATCGATTTAAGAAGGGGAGAAGACTGAGTAGCATGGGTCTGCTTAAAAATGGATATGTGGGATTTATTTAACTTCATTCCGTTTTTTAAAGAAAATTGGAAGCCTTTCAGTGCAAGTGCACCTGAGTTCCCTCTGGACTCTCAAGGAAGTTAATATAGAACTTGCCAATATTTTAGGGAAGAACTAATTGAATGGCAGATTTTAGTCAAGATTTAGGCTGCAAATTAATTTCAGTAAGAATTTATCAAGGTCCCAGACATTTGCTGTCTCACCTATTTGTTCAGGAAAGGGTGTAATTTTTCCTGTTCTCATGATTTCTCAGCAAGCCATGCTTTCCATCCATGAAGATGGTGTGGAGGGGCTTTTTGGCCTAGCAGGACTGAAACTAGTGCATTTCAAACACTTCCCTTCAGTTTTGGACTTTTTGGCTTAATAGAAATCGATTCAACAGCCTGTACTTGGGCCAAAGCAGCATTAGAAACTGAGTCTCTTCTATTACAAAGATAGAAAAATGCCAGATACGGAGTCTTGAGAAGACTGCAGTGTTGTAGGCTCGAGCTTTCCCTTGTGCCAGTTCTCCGTAGCAACAATGGCCATTCTGAAATTGGTGTTAATCCCTTGCTGTGGTACGGATCTGGATTGCAGAGAGATTGTTGATGCTTTCTGCAGCATTTGTCAAGGAAATGGCTGCTTTATTTTTTCCTGAAGTGAGTAACTGTTTATTAATTTTTCAGCACGTAAAGAGTATAATTGTAATAACTCCTGACATGTACTGGCTTTGCCAAGGTTTAAGGGAAACAAAAAACTGTAGAAGTGCCATCTTGAACCTTCTCTGATTTTGTAGGCCTTCATGGTTTGGACCCAAATTTCTGTGTAGAAACTCAGCAGGAGCACCCTGGGTTGAGTACAGCTCTCTGTAGAACTAATTATCTTGGACATTTAACTCGTTTTAGCATGGTGGGGTCCTATTCAAATGTTTCAAGAGAGAGGAGCTGGTGATCAATACACATTATTTTTTTTGGTACACACAGTGCTGTATTGGTTGAGCTGCATCCTGAATTTGTCGTATACGCTTTGTTTCTTTAAATAGTGAACGTAACATCCATGAAAAATGCCAAATTGACCCCAGGGGAAAATGAAGTGGACCCATTGTTTGCAGAATATTTATGGCATGGACAGCTACAGTGGAAATGTTCCTCATGTTTGCCCTTATATTTTGTTTCACTCCTGTTGTAGAGCAACCGTCCTATGGGTTGACAGGGAAGCTCAGTTGCTTTTGAGGCTGTTCATGCAGGTTTCTACATATGAAGGAGAAATTCTGTGATGTGAGCTTTCTGTTGAGAACTGGACAAAGACAAGGGACGCAGCTGCTTTCGAATCTATAAAATTATTCCACTTGCAATCCCCGTAGACTAGGCAGCTCTGGCCAATCGGATTTCTTGCCCCTTACTTAGTTTTTCCCTTAATGGGGCAATTAACAGCAGGAACAAAGTGCATGGTCTGCTCAGTCTTTATTATTATTTGTGTTCTAATAAATGTCTAGGAGGCCAATTGCAGACCAGCACCAAGCACTGTGCAAATGCAGAGTAAAAGAATGATTCTTGTCCCAAAGAGCTCTAAGTGAGATACTAACTTTACGTAAAGGCCTCCCAGTGTTTTAAGTCCTTCTCCCTTTGCTGTTACTTCCTAACTGTTGTGGTTTACATGATTTATTGTATACCTGTCACAATTTCCAGCTTCTTTAATGTTTCCAACATGAAACCTTTTGTTTGTTAGATTCTGGTGATCCAAGTAGATTCCTCCAGTATGTTATTATTCTGTCATTCAGATCTTCCGTGTGATAATTGTTTGAGGTTTTATTGCTGCAAGGAAAACACTCAGTTTCTAATCTAGTTTTCCCATGGATTAAGAATTCTGTTAAATGGGATTCTTGAAATAGCAGGTTCAAGGAATAGTAGCTTGCTGATTTTTCCTGTCCAAGTCATTTCAGTCTAAAACATCTTCATTGCATCTTCCACAGATGGGTTCTACTTGCAGTCCACTTGCACTAAATCTAAACCATTGTACTACTAGTATTTTCCAGTCCCTTGACTATGGAATGGGAAGGATCTAAGTCTGAACAATGATCCTGTTCTGGTGCATCTCTGATTGATTTAGCCTTCTAGAGTCTGCCATTCAATAGCGATTTGAAGTACTCGGGCACAATCGTTAGACATGACACGGACATCCTGTCCTTATGTCATCTTCTAGCTCCCTAGCATGTGAATGAACCTCCAGCAGTCCTTGTCTGCCTTGTAGTTAAAAGAATGAAAATGTAATAAATTACAGCTTCATTGTTTTTTACATTCTGCATATGTGAAGATAATAGGGTAAAAGACATTTCTTTCAAAAGCCGTTGTATATGAACTCTTTAGTAATGGCAATGTGAAGAGGGTGCTGCCATCCACTCCACCGAAAGCTGTATCATGCATTTTATTTAGTTCTGGAGCCACAGAATGATCTTAGTTCTGCTGTAGTGAGCATCTTGGACACTGAGTCATTACGTGCCTTTGGAGTGATTCAGCTCAACAGCTTGACACTTGCATTAATTTTACAGCACAGAGCCTTGGTGATCTCTAAGCTTCCTTCTGTAAGGAGGGAGAAGCGAGATGTATAAATCGGATACTGTCAGGAAAAGTTATAAAAATCAGATTCTCTTTAATCAGTTTTGACCTTCTGCCTTCCCTCTGGCATCTTTCTGAGGTCCCGTTGAATCAGCTTGTTAACTTTATCATGGCACACTGGCTTCAACCGCACTTGGAACCTACTTGTATGAGCTGCTGACCTTCTAGTCCATACATTATTCACAAAGATCCAGTACATTCAGTGCTGAGGTTATTGCCGGTTTTATGTAAACAGAACTTCAAATAATTTGCTGCTTGTTGGATTGCAAGCGTTGTTCCCCCCCAGCTGCACCCACCCCACCTCGTTCATCTTGCTGCAATACCTTCTTTGGTGGTACTGGTAATTAGAGGAAACTCGCAACTTAAAGCTTAGGGAGAGCACAATAAGGAGTGATTCCTCTGAAAGTGAGATTGTATCTTTTCAATGAGAAGTTAAAATGTTTGAACCCTAGGAAAAAGGTTCATGCTACTCATTGGTTAAAGTTTGTTATGGCTGCATTATCAGTTTAATACACTTAGTTTGCCTTTCTGCTTGTATTTCGTACATTTTTGCACCAGGTATCACTTCCCCGTAACAGTTTGTATTGTATTAAACCTGTTGTTATGAAGTCTCATTTGGAGCTGAATTTCTTTCTGAAATAAAAAAATACATACATAGCACATTTTCTCTGTGTATAAAAACAGCGATTGTAGGTTTCATTTAAAGTCTGTGTAAAAGTTGCTTGTTCTCTTTAGTTTCATGCATGTATTACTTGAATATAATTCCTTTTAAAAAGAGGAATTTTGTCAGGATGTCCACTATGTTTTACATTGAATCAGAAAAAACTGAAGATGGCAGAGATATTTCACTTTGAAAGGTGGCTACTACACAGACGAAGTTGCTACTTTTCATAAGGGCTTTTACTCCATATATCAATGTGTTTTAAGAGAGACTTGGGTCAATAATACCATGCTTTAGAATTCCCTAAATACATATTTACACAATAGACCTTAAAATATATTAGTCTATCATGTCAGCTCCTGTACACTTCTATCAGGGATGTTTTATGTCCTTAACGTATGATACAATAAAACTTTATTTTATATTGCATTTTTCATACAAATTGTATCCTAGTATGCATTGTGGGGTTAAATGAGACTTTCACAAGGTTAAAATTAAAAAAATCTGAAGGGCGCAGGAAAATTAAGGGCTTTGCATAGGAAATATTTATTTTACTGAACAATGGGCGTCTGGATGGAGAGGTCACTGAGCTGAGAGAGCCTGAAAGCTCAGGATCCCTGGAAATAGTGAGGTTATGTGAGGAAAGACTGGTTCTGTGTGAATAAAGCAGGTGGAAAGGTCACGTCTTGCTGAACAGCTGGAGGAAGCGTGAGGTGGCTCCTGAACAAAGAACTTGAGAACAGCGACTGTAAGGAGTCACTTTGTAGTGAGAATAGTAGAATACATGAGGGGAAAGTACAAGACAGCATCTGAAAGCTGAACTGGTGGGTGGAATTGATGGGAGTAGGAGAGCAGTGCACACCGAAGATTCTCCAGCCGCTTCATTTTGCTGGTTCCAGCGTGCGCGGGGGTCCTGGCTCCGGGAGGCTGGTCCTGCGCCGAGCAGGCACAACACCCTGACACCGACACAGCTCCGCTTGGATTTTTGCTGGCTTTTATCCTTTTTTTTTTTTTGGTCACCCTGTTAATGTAAATTAAGTAAGGCTTTTTTGTATGTGATAATTATAGATAAATGTATTTAAAGTAGATCTGGATTTTGTAGTCCTCAGGAAAAAGAGGAAGAGTAATTTCCCCCCCCTCCCGTCCCTGTCATGTGTTCATTTTAATGAGCAATTTTAAAAAATTGAAAATAAAAGAGGAAAATGAATAGGTGTTGAACCAGCCTGTGATATGTAAATGCCAACTAGTAATTACCTAAAACCTCAATTTTCTTTCTGTTTCATCTTGCAAAACATTTCATTTCCACTGAGTGAAAACACTTCATTCGGGCCCCGCCGGCGCTGCCGCCCGCCCCGCGCGCGGTGCCCCCCGCCGCCGCCAGGGGGAGCGCTGGCGACGCGCGGTCCGCACAGACCCGGCCGGTCCGCAGTCAGCGCGGGAACCCGCGTCCTCACCTCTGCCTGCTGAGCTCCCTTCGCTCCCATCCGCAGCACTCCCAGTTGTCCGGCTTGCTCGGATTTTCCCCTTTTAGCTTTTACCGCCGATTTTTTGTTACTATTCCATATTCTTTTAGTTCTGCGCTCTTAATCACCTATACAGTTTGAAGCTTGTTTCTTCCCTTTGTTCTTTTCTGCCTCCTGTGAATATTGCTTTAAATGGTATTATTTTTTTTTCCTTTGCTCTGTTTTATGTGAGGGGTTTTTTATTGTTGTTGTTGCATTTTTAAACTCTTCTTGATATGACTTTGCGACCAGCTAAACTTTGTACGTCTCTAGGTTCTCTCACAACAGAAAAAAATTCCCGTGGTTCTGTATGGTTTCCTAAAAATTTCAATGAAATTATAGGAGCTTTAAAGTGTTTCCTCTCTCCTGGCTGGCCTGCGGATAATTTCTTTAGAAGTAAGAAGCAGTTTCTGTGCAATATGAATTTCACAGGAATTCTGGGGCCCAGAACACTGAGTTGGGAAAAGGTTTTTCCTCGGAGAAGGAGGCTGGTGTTAGAGAACATTGTGTGTTAGTGTCCCAGGACCCCGACTCGCACGGAGCTCTGCCTGGAATCTCCAGGAACAGTGCCTCTTTAGTGAGATATATGGCTTCATAATTAGCCCCTTGCATTTTTTCATGAGTGCTAGCATCAGCGTTCTATGATGTGTTTCCCTGATTAACAGCTGCTTTGCAACTATTTCCGTGTGCCACCGATAACCATATTTGTCAAGTTAGTCCTGGCAGAGCGCTGATTTCTTACTAAAATGCAGCATTTCTGTTTGAAGGGGTTTTCTTGCTCGTCGCAGTGCAAGGCTTTTAAGTCAGCCCTTGTTAAAACGTAAGTTGGCTTTAGCCTGCTGCTTGTTAACAGGAGTCTGGGTATCTCCTTTAGAGTAGGAGTGCAGAAACCTTTCACAGACAATTTAATCTTCTGAGCCTTGCAAACATACAGCCGTACACTGAGGGGGTGTTGCTGTAGGCTAATATATTGATCAGTTCCATTTGCCCTATAGCTGTGGCCTTCTGCTCTGGCTGAAATAGGTTGAGTGTTTGTTGATACTGCCATATTATTATTTTTTAATACACTGGAAAAAATTAATTCCAACTTCTTTTACATACGTCATGTATATTGCCAGTGTTGATTGCTTCCGCACATGTAATGTAAACTGTCTGTGCATAGTTCATGGCCTGTGCCGCCTCTGCTTAATGAAAAGAAGTGTTGCATTTAAACAGATACAGATCCACTCAGAAAGACAAAATACCATCCCTTGCAACGTATAATTCAGACCCAACCTTTACATCACAGGTCATCTCAAAGTCTCAGTCTATCAACAAATGCTGTTTAGTAATAACCTACAGAGGGTTCCCAGTATTAGGAAATCTATTAGAGCTCTTACAGGCTGCGCTCCTGGTGGCTTTTGATTCTGTTTTCCACATAGAACTCTGTTACCGAATCACAGAATGTGAGGGGTTGAAGGGCCCTGGAAAGCTCATCCAGTGCAATCCCCCCATGGAGCAGGAACACCCAGATGAGGTTACACAGGAAGGTGTCCAGGCGGGTTGGAATGTCTGCAGAGAAGGAGACTCCACAACCCCCCTGGGCAGCCTGGGCCAGGCTCTGCCACCCTCACTGGGAAGAAGTTTCTTCTCAGATTTAAGTGGAACCTCCTGTGTTCGAGTTTGAATCCATTACCCCTTGTCCTATCACTGGCTGTCACTGAGAAGAGCCTGGCTCCATCCTCCTGACACTCCCCCTTTAGATATCTGTAACCATGAATGAGTCCCCCCTCAGTCTCCTCTTGTCCAGCTCCAGAGCCCCAGCTCCCTCAGCCTTTCCTCACACGGGAGATGCTCCACTCCCTTCAGCATCTATCCCGCTGTAGGACAAGACCTGCTTCAGGATCCCACCCACCACCACCACCACTCAGAAATGTGTCTTTGTGTATCATATCACAGCAGGAGAATTGGTGGTGGGATACCAAGTTTATGGAATTGACTTGCTTTTAAAAGCCAAATACGTTGCCTTTCATTAAGAGAAATATGTACCCGATCCCATAGATAAAACCAGTTTGCTGGCCAGTGTGTGAATCAAAGTTGTGATACAATGCACATTACTTGACAGTGTCCTAATAACATAAAAATTCGTAGAAGTGTTACAAGTGGTACAGAAGTAGTATGGAACAGTCTTACCAGCTGAGTCAGAGTGCTATTTGCTGCATGATTTTTTTGGCTATACACAGAACTGCAAAGTCTTTTCATCCTCCGCCTCCTGGTTCTGTTGTTTAAATTATGGACTGCAGTTGCCCTTGTTTGTGCAAAGAAAATGATCCATAGAAGGTAGGAAAGTTCTTGTGTGTGTTTGTTGAAAATATTGGCATTTGGACGTGGCCAAAATTGCTTCATAAGTTGCTCATGTATACAAGATGAATTATAAAAATGAAGATGTTTCAGCTCAGCCTATGGGAGGATTGTTCAGAGGTAAATGCAAACACAGATACGAGAAACATGGGATTATTGGGAGGAGGAATGCACATCCAGGGTTCCTTTTTGTTGTTGTTTGTAATTGTATTTTGTTTTAAGATTAAAAACTTTGTGAATGTTGGAGGAAGTGATGCAGGGAAGAGATAAAGTAGAAGTTTATTTTGGAGTGAAATGGATTACTGAAATGTTTACATTTTTACAAGGCAAAAATAAGTTTTAATAAAGAGTTAGAATCAATAAAATGCTCGCATGGTTGTGATTGAAATAACACAATGAAAAAATACTGCTTATTTCTTACAGGTTTTTTAGTGCTTAAGAACTAATAATTAAATATGAGAGCTCGCAGAATTTTGAGTCTGCAGGCCGCTTGTGTCTCTGGCTCCCTGGATGTGGGAGGGAGCGCTGAGGAGTTTCTGAAGAAACAAACAAGTAATTATTGCTAGAAGGAAAGTGGTTTTGATATGTTCGCATATCTGTTGGTCTGCTCATTTGGGCATCCTTCTTATTCAGCATATTATCTTAAGGTTATTAGTCTGGGCGCTTTATATTTCTGCATCTGGCATAGCAATATCAGCACAGTTTAAATCTGTGATTTGCCTGTCACCTGCATTTCAGCTGGAGACAGATCAAGTGCACATAAATGAAACCGAAGTGTACTTTATATGGGGTATTTTACTATAGGATTTTATGGCTCAAAATTACTGAGTGTAAACTTAGTGGGAAAAATGAAGGAAAATAAGAAAAGGAAAAGAATTAAAAATACCCCATTTATTTTATCCTCCCAACTTTGAAGTGTGCTGGGACCTTGTCACATTCCCGTTAAAATAAATATGTCAATTTCATCTCTCTTCCAAATTCATTTATCATGCTTTTTTAAAAGGTGTTTTCTGCTTTACCTGATGTTTAAATTGGATTCACTCGTTTATGCTGTTCTTTGCTGTATCCCCCATGTTTTTCTTAAATGAATTAGTAATGACAGCGTACTCCATCATACCCTCTCTACAGCCACTTTAAGGGAAGCCTGGTGATCTAAACCTTTTAACCTATTAAAGATGATTTTCCCCAATTGAATCAGACCCACCACAGGTGTAATAACTAATCATTTAAACTACACCTGCTATTATGTATTTTTAAGCCATTATGCGTGTTGGATAGATGATAATTCATGTTTATTGCATTGTCCAATGGATCCGTTTTGCCTACACTAGCCTGATTAATGTATTTAAAGAAATAAGAGATGCAATTTAAAAGAAAAAAAACATTGATGGAATGCACTGAGGAGTACATTGAAAGTGCCATTAAACCCATCAGAACTTTGCTCTCTGACCAGAAATGCATATTTGAAGGGTGTGATTCAAACACAAAGTGAAACTTGGTGATTTCAGTGGCGATGCTATTTTTTTCCATCTTTTTGTGCTGTGAAAAGTTTTGAAAACATTTTTGGAACTGAATTCCAGTGTATTTTAAGATTAACTCTTCAAGAGATACCTGACACAGTTCTGGTATATACCACGGTTTTAGGAGAAGGTTCATGCCGCTGTTTGAGGAGGAAAAACCTCTTTCGTGCACATGCATGGTTATTTTTAGCTCTAGAGGAAGGAAATAATCTCCTCCACTAGTTCACATGGATGTGTCCATCTCTCAAGTGCTGGTGACTTCAGGCACTTTGTTCCCCAATGCCACAATTGCAACAGATGTCTTTATATGTAAGGAAGGTGAAACAGCTGTTTTTCACTAGTGCAGCACCACGTATTAAAATGTCTAATAGTATAGGACAGTATGTGGAAAGTTCACCTACCATGTGAAGGAAAAAATCAAATACCTTTTTTTGTTGGCATTGAGTGGAAATGTAAAAAACTAGTGCCATTGTCATTGATGCCATTGAATATTATCCCATACTTTACCCTTGGAGTAAGTGGCTTGTTTTAAGTGCTATGTCACCTTAAAGAGGGATGTAGAAGTCAGTCTGTAAACAAAAGTCATCTGTGATTTCTGCCAGTGTGGAACATAAATTTAACTACTCACCTTCCCATTTACCTCATGAAAAGTGTCTTTTTTGGTATTTTTGTTATGTGACCCAAAACATGTGAAGTTGTTCCTTTTCCAGTCATGACAAGCTGAGGTTTATTTATTGCTTTCAGGAAATTAGAATGAAGTCAGAAAAGGCCTTAATGTCTTACAATTTGCAGCAAGCTTCATGTCAGATAGAAAGGAAGCACTTGTACTGGTAAACCTACTGCTCCAGATCACATGCATTGTCTCCAGGTTACCCTCAACTACAGGGGCCCACTTAGGTAAGAAGATCACAATGTAAGTGGCAGAAATCCCTAAGAATCTTAATGGAGTTTTTTGTGCAGGTTGAGCTGCTCCAAGAGTAATTCAACAAGAAGCTTCTAGGTTGAAATGCCATAATTGTGCTGTCTGATTAGAGTTGAGCCACAAACTCAGATGCTTGTTGAACCATTTCTGAACGTTGGATCAGTGTCAGCTCCAGACTGTCTCCATATGTTGGGTGCGCTGCCTTACTTTGCAGTACAGAATGCATAATGTAAAATAGGAGTTTGACCGTTCCTAACCCAGCTCTTTTCTCTCTTTCTCCAATCCTCCTGCCCTCGTCAGATTGTGACAGCGGTCAAGTTTTTACAGAATCCACGAGTCCGCCAAAGTCCTATTGCAACCAGAAGAGCATTTTTGAAGAAGAAAGGTATGGACTCCTAAGTTCGCGGTCTCAGTAATAATGAGAAGCTTGAGTTAGCCTAAAGCCAAAATGTATTGCTATGGAAAATTAGATGTTATGGGCAAAGCAAGTTCTCTCAAAAAAATTGTAAGAAATGCCAGTATCTTTTCTTTCAAACTGACTAGTGCAATATTGGCACCAGATGTGGAATTGTAGAATACAGAAGACACACTGGAAGTGTTGGGGTTAACTGTTATCACATCTTTTCTGCAATTAGGACAGTTTAGAGTTGTGGACTAGTTGGTCAGTTCCAGCCTTAGTGACACTGGCTTTAGAATGACCAACTTCTAGGTGAAAAGGTCAAATGTTTCCGAAGAGAACCAGAGAGAGGGATGAAGGGCGAAGGACTTGGTGAAAGTAAACAAGGTCAGGTTAAGGTCAAGCTTGGGGTCAACTTGACTTTCAGGCTGAAATGGTAAACTACTGACTGAGTTTAGCCCTTTTCTATAGCAGGGATAGAAAAGATCTTGACAAATCCTATATTGTTTTAGACAGATAGAACATACTTTTGCCATTGCCTACTGAGAATTTATTTTACTTTCTGACTCATAGCAGAACTATCTTTATTCTTTTTTTTTCTTTCTGAAGTTTTTAGTCCACAACTTACAGTGCTTTTCAGATGGATTTCGCTCCATATTATGCTGTCTTCCTGGGACCAAATTGCTTAGATCTTTACTGCAAGATGTAAATAATAAGGACAGTCTTACCTTGGAGTTAATTACATGCACTATGGAGCACTTTAAGCTGTTGGAATGATGCTGAAAATACAAACTCCAGGCTTCAGAGGGGAGCAACACACTTCACTTATGTATTGAAGTCATAAGTACTTGAGGGTACATCAAATTCTATAGCTAAAGATCTCGAGTTTTGAAAAGTAAGGACGCCTATGAAATATATATTATTCTGTTTGGGATTATGAACTGTTTATTGAGATGCCTGAGACCTGACATCATGAGATGGAGAGTTCAAGTAAAGGCACCACTTTGCTCGTCTTGAATAACAAAGGACCTAGAAGGGAATGGCAGTCTTGTCTTTTAGCAGTGATGTCATTTGGAGCGTGGTCCTCTCACTGCTTGTGCTGGTGCCAGTCAGAGAACATTCCAAACACATAGGTATGTTGCTTGCCCTGCCCTGCCATCAGGATGGCATTAAAATTTGGAGCCTGTTGGCCGCTGTGCTCCATGAGTTTTTCCTTGAAATATGTGGACCTACGGGGAGTAATTAATCATAAAAGCTTGGGGATTTCAACTCTATCCGCGAAGCAATGAAGCAAGGGAAAGCTGAGCCTAAAAGCTGTGCTGATTACCCGGGGTAACCTGATACAAAATCTATTGTTGCCGAGAGATCCTTAGCCCCCAGTATATCGTGCAATATTATAACTGCCTGATCTTCTTCTGTGCTGACAATGACCAGTTATTCCTCATTTTCTCTCTCAACACAGCTGGGTTAGAATTTCATTTGCAGAAGGTATTTAGAGCAATTTAGAGACAAATGTCTCTGGTGTTTGCTCTGCACTTCCCCACCGCAGGCTTTGCTGAACAGTTTTTAGTATCAGGAGCTCCATCTAATCTGTTTAATTTTAATAAATCCCTGACTGGGAGAAGAGGAAGGGTGGGGAGATGGAGGCACAGGGAAACTGTGGCCCGGCTAATACTCCTTATGAATTACTTGGCTAATAATTACTAAAGAGCAAAAATTGTTTGGTAGAGCTGTGTGTTTGTTCATCTTTGTTAATTAGCCCTTCTTCCCTTTGTGCTAATTGTTTGTTAAAAAACTTAACTGTGGGAGACAGGAAGGAGCAGGGGCCAGTAGTGCCCATACCCAACAGTCACTGGAAATATGGCCATATGGATTCTGAGCACTGAGTTTACAACGTGACCTCTGTTCAGTGCTCGAGAGCAGAAGGTACATACTGTCATGGTACCTGTGTGCTCTCACAGATAGAGGCAATTCTTCTTGAAAACGTAGGTGTCGTGGCTAGTTTAGTCCTGAGTAAATGAGGAATTACACGGTTCGGTAGGCTATTTCCCCTATTCTCTGATATACGGTCATTGTCATCCCAATGATAATGTTTATCCCCATTTTGCAGATAGTTGGGCTGTCTGGTGGAGAACTCCTCACTGCCAGTCGAAAAAGCATTTTCTGTAGAGAAACCATTTCAGTTACAAGAGACCCTTTTAAACACAGAGGTTACCCTTGTGTTTTTTTCACAGTTACTCTCATCCAGGTTTCAGCAGATCTTTTGCTGGACCCCAGAAGAATTTCAGTGGAGGGGAATCTTCAGATCTATAGATAGTCGTCCACCATGTGTGAACTTGCCTTTTGTAGTTATTTTCATGGAACCGAACAGGAGAAATCTATGACTCCCCACTACAGGGGCAGGACCGGAGCATCAGCTGTGGTTGAGCTTTCAGGTCCTGCAGTCCCGGTTTTGCCTGCGAAATTTCACTTCTGAGACTTGTAGAGGTAGTTCTACCTTGAATTATATTTTTTTTTTCTTATTTTTTATTAGCATCTCCTTCCTAAAAAAGGACCAATCAAATTTTATTTCTATTTAATATCTAATGCAGGGTTTTGTTTAATACATTTCAGGGCAGTGAGAAATGCAGGTTCCTTCAGGCTCACCAGCTGGACTGGGTTTGGTGTCTTGTGAACAGTGGTTGCAGAGGCTGAAAGCAGATTTTCCTGGTTACTTGTGGGTCAGGGGTTTGCTGAACTGCTCTATTCGGAACACGGGATGATAGTGTCGATGACAGTTGGGAGAATGAGGGTGTCCCAGATTTGTAAAAGGTCTTTCAAAAGTCGGATGAGATTTCTTTGTTGTCTTAAGCGCTTTTAAACTCCCAAATACAGAGGCATTAATGAGAAACATGAAGTTATTAGAATCATTTATCATTTTCTTTGAAGCTTACACTGGCATTTTGTGTAATTTATGACATTTCCTCCTTTTTATCATGAACTTCTTCAGATGAAGGAAAAAACAGCTGTTTCCCCTCAGAGTATCTGAAAGAAAAGAAAGGAAAAAAAGCTGTTGTTTGTTTTTTGTCCAACTCGCTGATTTTGCTGATGACATGCCACAGAATCGGCGGCGCCTTGGGAGTAATTAGACAGCACGTGGGGTTTAAACCCTTGTGGAACTGTGTCTGTCATCTCGCTGTTGTGCCTCAGATGTCCTGCACTGCTCGGTTACCCAGCCGGTAACTCATGTGGTTTGTTCATTTTGTGTTCTCTGAATCTGTAACTTTTTGCAAGACAGAGAAAGGGGGTGGAAGCGCGCTATGCAGATGGAGCTCTATTTTCCAGGGTGCTGTAATCTTTTGGGGCAGGGAAGGGAATAACTGCTAGGACTTATGTGTAATCCTGGATAAAGAACTTTTTCTTAGTTGCTTGTTCCTTTAATCTGTCAAACGAGTACAGTAATGCCTTCCCAGAGTGGGATTGTGGGAACAAACAAAAGCATACGGGGAGCTAAGAAATTACAGTGATGGGAGAACAGAAGTGCATTAGGGCAACTAAATGTATAATTGTTGAGTTATTTTGGGAAAACGTCCACCCAGAAGGTTGGACAGTCTTCAGGAGATACACTACCTGGATTGGTCTTTTGTATAATATATATATATGTGTAACGTAATGGGCTACATGCTTCTAAAAGCAGTTGTGCTCTCACTTGGTGAGATGGGTTGGAAGTGTTGGCCTTTTACATGTTGTATCTCCTAATCTGTTTCATTACTTTGGCTGATTGGAAGTGAGTTATTGCGCAAGGTTTTCCTGTAGGTCTTGCACAGTTTTTTGCAGTGCATCAGAGTCCCAGAGAAAATTGCCAATGTCAAGGTGCCAGGCTATGGTGATTTCTGAAGAGATGAATTATTTAATTGTACATGGCCCTTCCCATTCAGAGCACAAAGACACTTGATTCCCTGGAAACAAATGCTGTCAGCCTCAGAATTTCCAGTAGAAAACAGACGTGTTTTTCTTCCTCTTTCTATATTCTGCATTCTTGGAAGTTGAGCCCCGTGTCTTTACTTCTTTGCCAAAGAAACCCAAGTGGATCACCTTGAGGACCTGGGAGAAGGGGCCCAGCCCACTGCTGGAGGGCTTTAAAGGAAGAAAATTCTTCAGCAGATTTCAATTTAGCCCTTTTTTATTACTTTTCTTTTTTATAATTTAAGTCCATTTCATGAGGCAGTTTGCATGTCCTTGAATGGAATCTCGTTACCATGAAAGCTTTTTTAGCATTGATTTCATAACAGTCTTAATTTAATAGCACCGTCATTACTGAGAAGCCCTGAGAGTGAGGCCCTAGCTTTCCAGGTCACTGACCTTTTAATTACAAACCTTGTTCTGATGGCCAGGTTATCGACTGGGCAGCTCCCAACTCCTGCCCCCAGCATGGAGATGAAAATAACTGCCTTTCCTCCCCCACTTCCAGAAAAGGGAGGAAAAGAAAAGTAACCTCTTGTGTTTCCCAAATTAATTTTCTACCTCAGCTTTACTTTGTAATTAATTCTTTAACATGTCTCAGTGAAGCTCAAACAATTTTTACAAAGCTTTTTCTTGAGAAGAAAATGCAATGCAAGCCAATAGAGTCCAGTGACAACTCACACCAAAAAATGTAGTTAGTAACCTGTGCAGTCAAAATATCTATTTGGGCCAAACTACTATTGCCCTGCAAACCTTATACTTTTCTAGAAATGACCATGTTTAATACAAGAACGTGTGATTAGGCTGTAAGTGCAGACTATCCAATGGATGCTAGGTGATTTGTCCTTCTCTTCAGACTTGCTGACAGGGTATGGATTTAAGAGACGGTGAAGTAGATAAGACTTTCTGATTATTAAAGAATTTTGGTGTTCACGTAGCATCAAGTTAGTCCAACAGCTTGTATAGACTTACAGAAATGACTGTACAGGTTAAACGGAAGTCAGTGCATTCTGCGTTTTCATAATGCGCTTCATTTGAGGATCCTAGAGCAGTTGCACCCATTAACCATTGGACGGAGCATGGTTGGTGGTGTCTGTGGGGTTATCTGGAGCTCACTGCTTAACATCACAACATGGTTTTTAGGAGAGCAAATGAAGAATACTTTATCTAAGTCATCTTGCAGAGGGAGCTTTAGGGATAGAGAATGTAATTACTGACTAAAAAAATTACAAAGATTCTTGAAAAGCACTATGGGATATTTAATTACTAGAGATGCTTAGGCCTCTGTTTATGACTTTGAAAGACAGGTAATGTGCCTTCTAATATTTTGCTTAGGTTAAAGAAAAGTGTCCTACACCTTTTCATGCAATCAGTTTGTTCTTTAGGTGCCTTCTGTCCAAGCTTTGGGTCAATACAACCCTGCATCAATGGGGAAGTCTGGTTATATCCCAAGGAACTTATTAGGGATCCAAAGATTAAAGAGTGAATGAATGCTTTCATTGCTAACAAACTCAGAGCAGTTCCTATCTGAATCAGCGTTATTGGTAGTCGCATCCATTTTTGGCACTGTGCTCTGTTTGCCCAGTGCTGATAATGTTCAACATACCTGGGAGGTTCCCACTTCTGGAGTCTCATGATCCAGAAGAACAGATGTGCTTATGATCCAGAAATTAGTTCCACAGCTCTGTATTTTCTATTAGGTGCCTTCTTTTTTCCTCCTGAAAATGATTGAAAATCCCTATCCATCTGCAGTGACGGAGATGCCCCCCCTGTCCTGCCCGTCTTCTGTCTGCAGATCTGTCACTTGCTGTTCGGCACCAGCCGATTCATCATGCTGCCTCCTCTCCCCATCAATTTTACCACTGTTTGTGAACTTGTCATGAGCTTTACGGATTTTCTTGGCTTCTTTGGCAAGAAGAGACCCACAGCAATAGCGCTAACAAAATGCGATAAACTAACCAACCTGAGGACATTCCGGAAAGTGTAGAGTCTTGCATCTGGGTAGGAACAAGCCCAGGTTCCAGTATAAGTTGGGGAAAGACCTATAAGAGAGCAGCGTAAGGGAAAGGGACCTGGGGGTCCTGGGGACAGCAGGGTGACCATGAGCCAGCACTGGGCCCTTGTGGCCAGGAAGCCAATGGTACCTGGGGTGGGTTAGAAGGGGGTGGTCAGTAGGTCAGAGAGGTTCTCCTGCCCCTCTGCTCTGCCCTGGGGAGACCACACCTGGAATATTGTGTCCAGTTGTGGCCCCTCAGTTCCAGCAGGACAGGGAACTGCTGGAGAGAGTCCAGCGCAGCCACCAAGATGCTGAAGGGAGTGGAGCATCTCCCGTGTGAGGAAAGGCTGAGGGAGCTGGGGCTCTGGAGCTGGACAAGAGGACACTGAGGGGGGACTCATTCATGTTTACAGATATCTAAAGGGGGAGTGTCAGGAGGATGGAGCCAGGCTCTTCTCGGTGACAACCAGTGATAGGACAAGGGGCAATGGGTGCAAACTGGAACACAAAAGGTTCCACTTAAGTTTGAGAAGAAACTTCTTCTCAGTGATGGTGCCAGAGCCTGGCCCAGGCTGCCCAGGGGGGTTGTGGAGTCTCCTTCTGTGCAGACATTCCAACCCGCCTGGACACCTTCCTGTGTAACCTCATCTGGGTGTTCCTGCTCCATGGGGGGATTGCACTGGATGAGCTTTCCAGGGCCCTTCCAACCCCTGACAGTCTGGGATTCTGTGATTTCAAAGAAGAGTCCAGAATCACCTTTGCCTTGTTTTTGTAGCTTGAAAATTATTCATAAATTGGAACAGACTGGTTTGGTGCCCAGGAAGTTGTGCATGTGACAAAATATTGGTTGTAAGCTTAATTTTAACAAATAATTGGAATGTCATGGGTTTAATGATGTCTCTCCACTTGGCTATCTGACAATAACTATGTAATGTAAAAGAGCCGTTAAAAATGGCTTTGCAAAATTAACTCCTATTGCTCACTGAGTGTGTTTTGAGTCATATCTGCCTTGTTTACTGTCAAAATAATACTTCCATTCCTGGTAGCACTGAAAAACCAATATGATTACAGCAGAGTGAGTTGGAGTGCATTCTAGAAGACAGTGCTAGAATAGTCAGTTATATTCTGAGCCCTGAAATTGTCAGCCATAGTGATGGGCAGAAAAGGCTCAGACCTTTAATAATTTATCTACCCTGTTTTCAAGTGAAAGTAGATGCAGAGTGCCGAACGAAAGTCACTTCCGTAGCTCCAATCTAAGGGCAGGCAGTGGAGGTGTGAGATATGACTGCTTGCCTGGCTTTGGGCGAGTTACTTGTTCTCATCTTGCCCATCTGTAAAATGCAGTTAATTATCACTTTTGCATTATTAACTTAGCAAGATTTCTGTTGGCCGTGTTTATAAACTGCTTTGATATGCTTGTTTCAGAGTTCTTGGTGCTGCAGCACGTGATTTTTTTCGGTTGCTCGCTGGAGTAAGAGCCACCCTTGCAGAGAGGTTCAGAGTCTCCTGTCAGCCGAGGGTGGGAGGGCAGAGCTGCAAACTTTAGAATGTCAGCATGTCAAGGCTCAGGCAGATTGCGTGCAATCCTAATCCAGCCCTGCAGCTTTGACCTTTGAAGCAGGCTTCACCTTGAGACAGTTGAAGAAATCTATGTACATTTGTATAAAAATATTTTTGTAATAGAAGGAATTTGTTCTTCGTGGTCATCCAGCCCAGGGTTTCCCCACAATCTTCCTGGAGCGAGTAAAGGAATTCAGTTCTTGATGTACTCTGGGAACGAACCTGGTATTCTAAGTCTAAAGAGACAGCCTTCTCTCTTGAGGCTAAAACCGAGTGTAATTAGGATAGTCTGTGTTGCTCTTCTGCTGAAATCCATCTCAGAACTAATGACACTTTCCTGCTAGGAAAGATAAAATAAGTTCCTGTATGAGATAATTCTCTAGATTCTCTTTGACAACATTTCTGTGCTGTTTAAAACGATGTCTTGGCTGCCCATGAACATGAAAATCCTACTGTTTGCTTTTCTGCTACACACTGTTCCCTCTTAATTTTAATCTGGGGCACAATCGTTCTTCCCTTAGTCGAAAGGGAATTTATTCTTTGGTTCATTCTTTCTCATTTTTTCTCATGGAACCTAGTCCAGGCAAGACTCCACTCCTAGGAGAGCACACAATTCATTCGCAATGAAATCTGAGGCTCTCTGAAGTAAAAGCTGTTGACTTTGTCATTCTGTGCAAATGTGCATTGCTTTTAGCAAGACAATAAAGGGTAAATGGGGTGATCTCTGCTCCTGTGGAGAGGTCGGCTGGTTACATTACACAATCTTCTAGAGCATCTTGCAGCAAATACATGGGTTATATTAAAAGTTGCAATCATATCATTTTTTAAAAGTAAATTGCTGACCTTATGCAGTGGAATCAGCTTTATTGAATTTCGCCAAAAATGCGTTTATAATCCCCCCCGCCCCCGCATACACATGATATTCATGTCCTTGCTGCCCATGTGGAAATGTCCCTTTTTATGGTGATAAAATTAAATTTGTCTTTGTCTCTGCCTTGCCTCACCTTTTAAGATTCCATCCTTAAGAGACACTGGTGGGTATCTGTACCAGAGGGTGAAGATGGCAATATCCCTGCATGGCTGGCTGGCTGATGGGGAGCCAACTGCCACAGAACAAATAAATAAGCTTTTCACATTTAAAGGACAAAGTTGAGGACAGGTGCAATACGGGTATTTTTCTAGGAGTGTTATGGCCTTAGCATAGGTAAGAATTTACTTAGACTTGGAAGTATTATGTTTTACTCCTCAATTTTTTTCTAATTGCCACACAATACGAAATGTAAAATCCACAAATAGTTATTGTGCCACTCATGGAATACTGTGTTGTGTGTCCTCCCTCAGTAATAAATAACCATAAAACCCTCTAGTCTTTGGCCACTCACAGCCCCCTTGCTGAATTCACTCGAGGGAAAAAAAAGTGGTTTGCAGCATGCTCAAGAATTTAACAAACATAGATGTCATATTTCTGTGCCACTTTGCTTGTTCAAAGTACTGTACGGTTATTAACTGACTAAGCTTGTGACACCTTTTGTGGAATGGCAAGATGATAAGTTTAATGCACTTCTAATTACATTTTCTTTTCTTTGTGAGACCTTTATATTCTCCAAACAGTTCCAAACTCCAAATTTCAGTGGGAAACAGAGGAAACACTGTCCTCATTTTAGATGGAGAAGTGGAGCCAGATGTATTAAGAATGGTTAGATCTGAGATAATTCTGACTCCCAGTCATATATATCTATAAATATAACCATACTGTGCCATACTGTCAGTGTGATGTACCAATTGTATAGCATTTTCAGTAAAATTACTCAGGGCACTTTCTTGTTTATCCTCCCCAGGCCCCAGCTGCTTTGGGGGAGAGGGGAAGGTTCAGCTGATGCAATGAAATCAACACAAACCGTCCAAGTAAATGAAGGGGCAGGTTGGGCTCTGCAGCGTGTATCCCTTCCTAAAGCATCTCCCCCAACCCGGCTTCCTGTTGGGGTAGCATTTAAAAGGCTAGTTGCTCAGAGTTACAGAGAAAAATATCAGAATATCATTGCTCCTGCTCTTCGAGTAACTAGGAGAATGCAGCTGTTAAACTCAGAAATATAAAATACATGTTTAAAAGATGACTCCGTATGTGTTTAAAAAAGAGAGCGAGAGAGGATTCAAGGGAACCAAAAAATAGCAGCTTCCATTACTGTAATTAAATGGCAGCATTTAACCTATCAGGCCGTTGCGTGTCTGTGAGAGATGAGCAGGGAGCTGCATTTGAAATGATCACTGTCTTCCTTGGGGGATAGAGTAGTTAAATAATTTGTTTGTGAGGTGTGAGTTCAGTGTCGGGTAAAGCAAGTGCTTGCGTGTGTGTGTGGATCTGAGAAGCTGGGCATGGCCGCGTGGTTGCTGAGAATACCCTGGGGGTCGGTATTTACCAGCACGTGCACTGTCAATAAGAACACAAGCTGCTCTTGCCCATTCGTTAGGTTATCTGCAGAGTCAGGGCCTCACCTGGTCCCAGATATTGCATCATAAAAGGAGAGCTTTTTCCACACTGGGCCACCTGAGACAGACAGGGGTAACAGTAAAAGAAAACTGGGGAGGAAATGGGAGAAGAAATGAATCAGAGTCCTTTTGGTGAGCTTCATCTGCTGCAGTGCCTGTAGAGGATAAGTTGTTCTATCTGGTCGTTGGACTTGGCACTCAGGAGCGTGGGGCTGTGTCATCCCGGGGTACCAAGGCCGAAGCTGCTGCTCAGAGCTTTGCCCCTCACACAGCTCAGCAAACAGCCGCTTCCCCTGCACAGTGTTCCTGCACCCCTGCTGCCGTGTTCCTCTGCTCCAGGGCTGCAGTGCAGAGAGAGGGATCTGCAAAGTGCACCCTTGGCCCTTCGCCATTGACTCCAACACTGTGAAAAGCTGGGCACCTGTCTGCTGGTGTTGATCAGCAGCCCAGAAAGGAGATACAGTCTTATGTAGAGCCTAGACAGGATATCTTTCTATTTTTATTCACTCCCTTTATATTTATGAGATTATTTCTTTGTGTAGGGGCTATTTGCTAGTCCTGGAACTCCTAGAGCTATCCTTGCACAGTACGAGTCGCTGCTTCAGCTGCCTCACCTATTGATCTGACTTGTGTTATGTTGCAGAAACTTGCCCATAAACATTTCTTAATCTTCACTCCAGTTTCTGTGTGAATGGTGTGTAGCCACTCCTGTTTTAACTCCTGGGCTGGGACTTTTGTGAGGCACTAGGGACAACAGACAATGTTAAAAAAATAGATATTTCTGTATTTCCATTTTGAACGTTCAACCCCAGTGACTGGATTGTGAGGGCAACACTTGGCCAAAAGGCGACCAGAGAAATGCCGTGTATTTTAGCACCCAGTCAAAGCAAAGCAAGAATTCGAGTGCTTGCAGAGTTAGAGGAGAGTCAGAAATCTGAAAGTATTTCCAAAGATGATCTACAAGCACCAAAAAATATAAACTTGTTACTTGAGTAAATTACTTGTTGCAAATGCCTTACATAGCTCAGATGTATATTATACATGTAGAGATTCTCAAAAGTGCCAGTCTCTGTACCTGGTAATTGTCAGCGTCGGTCATATATTGTGTAATTTTATTCTTGCTTTACAGATGTAGAAACTGAGGCAGATGGAGGTTAAATGACCTACACAAGGTCAATAGCAAGGCTGGGAATAGAACCCGAATGTTGGAGAGGCTTTTTATTATACTAATAAGGAAACTCTGGAGGTGTGTTTGGCATGGTAATCGGAACCCTAGAGAACCAGGAGCAGTTGGTATGTTCTGTGCATGTCCTGAGGGAGCAATGATGAAACTCCTTTCCTACCTTACCACTCCAGTTCTCCGTGTGTGGTCACCATAGTTTTTCCACCACTTAACCTGGTTATTTTTAGGATTGTTAGCATTAGTCGTCCTTTGGGCGTTTAATCCAGACTCCTTTAATTTTCTGTAGAACTCTGAAGAGTTGTTGAAGGCACATGGGGAGAAAAAAATAACAACAAACAAACCAAAAGATTAAAAATGATATTTTGAAACTTCTGCTGTTTTGTTGATTTGTTGCCTAATGGTTTTTGTCTTCACTCTTCTTTTATCATGAAGGACCCTGTGTAGTCTTGGTTTCTTCAAAATTAATTTGCTATTGTTTCTTTCTTCTCCACCCAAGATTAACATCCTGTGTGATGACATAGATGGTTGTTGTCTAAATGGACGCGACATAACCAACAAAATTGTGAAGGGTGGGTGGAGAAATATTTATACAGTTGTGTTAAAAATTACAAAGTAGGTTTGCCTTTTAAACAGAAGGTATTTCAACATTGTTATTGGCAGCATCAGCCTTTAATTTTACAGGTGGCTAGCTTTGTAGTAGCATTCAGAAAACAATATTTTAATGGCATGTAAAAAAATTTCTCTAAAACAAAAGAAAGAAGAACGAGGGTGATTTATAATCTGTAATGAATACTTGCTGACATGTCTTTTTATAATAGTGTATTAGCGTCTCTGGCTTCCTAGGGGAAGTGCAAACCAGTTTTACCTGAAACATTTGTACCATAATAATCAAACATGCAGTATTTAGCTATATTTTTCTTAATTGAGCTTATCTTCTTGGTGCCACGATACCGGACTCCTGGGTGTCTAACATTGATTCCACTTGATAGAAACTGGGCTAGAGGAGCAAAGATGCTCTATAAGGTTGTGAAAAAATATCTGTCAGAAAAAGGACTTAGACTCCTGTGTTCATGGCTCCTCACCCACTGTTGGTTTCTTTACATTTCCAGATATTTTCCATACATACTTCCATGTATTTTTACATTTTCTTAGAAACACGCAGCTATAGCTACTGTTCTCCTTACAGCAACTTGTGACAGAGTGCACAGTATGCGCTGTCCTGTGTATCCAATGTTCATTCTGTGTGTTCTTTGAACACTAGAAGTTCATTTAGTATACACTTTGTATGATTTTTGTGTGATAAGTCTGGCCTGATGGGTTTGTTTTGTTCCTTTCTAAAGTTTTAAGTTTTGAAAATAAGAGAGGAAATAAATAACATTGTGGCAAGTTGCTCTTTACATTGCAATGAATCTTAATCTGCAGAGGCTGCTCTCTGATGAGTATTGTCCAGTGTAGAAAATATCCAGATGTCTTGTTAGTGTGTTTGGGGCACACAATAATTCCGGAGTAACATAAAGAACTGGGAATGGTGCATCAGGACGGTCTTTCTCGTTCTTATGCATAAGACGTTGCAGACGTCTGGCTGAGCACAGATCCTCCAGGCCAGCCCCTTCTCCTTTGGTGCCCGAACTCCTGTGACGTGCTGGTTCAAGTTGGTGGAAATACGGTTTGAAATTGGAGTTTCAAAGGTAGGTCAAACCCAATCCTCCTATATTGCCAGTGTTTTACCTTACCCAAATTTAAGACAACCCCTGGCTTTCCCCTTAGAAGCTTGTAAAGATATTATCACAGATCAAAGAGTAGCCAAAGGCCAATCGTTTTGTTACTATAGCTCAACAAGCTTTTTCTTTCACACAAAGTAAATGTGTCTGAAGCTCCAAAGTTTTCTGACTGTTTTGAAAATTTGTGGCAAGTTTTGGTAATGAAGTTTAGTTTCTAGGTTTTTGAGCTTCCACGTACCAAACAGTTCTACTTTTGAGAATGAACTTGTAGAAGAAATGAATATCCTTTCACCTTTATAGAATGTTTTTTATTGCAGTTCTGAATATAATAGAAAGCAAAGTTCATAGACTTGCTGTGTACTCTGGGTAGTTACTTCGGTTCTATGTGCGGTATTTTCCTTTCCAGCCTGTCTTTCCCTCGCGCGGGCTGCGCAGTGCTCTGGCTCTGCCCGCCCTCCACCCGGCTTCCGCACAGTACCCGGCACAGCAAATGCCTCCTGGGGTCTCTGAGGAGTTATCACACAAACAATGATGGTCGGGAGCCGTCACCATGAGACTAGTTTCTCTGCAGGAATAACAGCAAGTATTGCAGATCAGAGGTTGGGTACACTTGGAAACTTACCCCTTTAGTGTATCTAATAGAATCACAGAATCACAGAATCGACTGGGTTGGAAAAGACCTCAGAGATCATCGAGTCCAACCCTTGGTCCAACTCTAGTCCTAGATCATGGCACTAAGTGCCATGTCCAATCTCAGTTTAAAAACCTCTAGGGACGGTGAGTCCACTACCTCCCTGGGCAGCCATTCCAATGCCTGAAATACTTGTTTTCTCTGAATGCACAGTCTTATTTCTAGGGAGGTTGCCTTTTTTTGTAATTGGAACTTTTTGCGAAGCTGTAATTGTGCCTGTTGAATTATGCTGTCTGCTACCTGAAGATTTGTTGTAGATTAATTCAAAATGAGGTGTCCACATCCTGGTAAGGCTGTTACAGCACTGCATCGAATGGGGCTTTTGCCTTTCAGAGTCCCGAGTCTCAGGCCATTATTCAGCCTCTTCGTCCTGCGTGTTGTTTCTTTCCTCTTAGTGCGTTGGCCCCTGAAATATATCGCCTAGTACTGGGAGATTTTACTTAAGGTATCCCTTCCTTTTTTTCTACGTGAAACAGAGATAACATACTTCATATAAGCAAGAAGCTTACTTTACATTAGAAGAGGGAGACCTGACCTCTCTTACTACAAGTGAAACTGTATTTTCCCTGCCTTGAAACTACCAGTGAAATACATTTTGCACTGACTTATAATGCTGTGATTTATGCTGTGATATGCTTTGTGATATTACAATGTCCTTTTGCCTTTGTGTTTGATTTTTCCCCTCTAATAAATTTTAGTGGGAATGTTCAGTGAACGGGGGTATTTACCCAAAATGTCCATAGGAGAATGAGGCATTCTCCTGCTGTCTGCTGCCTCAGAGAAGGAATCCTGTGCATGTTTTTCCCCTCCCGTTCATCTTATTGCATTTTTTTTCCTCTGTCTTTCCTCCTTGTCTTGAAATAATATTAACAAGGGAGATATTTTTAAATAGAAAACAAGTGGAAAGAAACATCTCTCTCTCATGTACATACATTTTATACACAAATATAAATAAGTGACCAGAAGCAACTTTCTCATTTTACATCTTGAACTTCTCATATACAGAAAACTGAGAAGGAAAGTTGTAGTACTTGTTTGTGTGTTTTCTCCTCCAAGACATGCTAAGCAAGTCGCTTGCCCTTTCTTATTCAGAGCGAAAATACTTTGATCCAGTTTTCTGAAGACAATACTCATTTCATAAGAATATTTAATCAGTAGAAAATAGGGAGGATTTAGTTTGTTTGTTTAGTATTTAACCAAGTGAATAAGGCAGATTAGGGGAAGGGGGGGGACTGGACCCATAAACAAGGTGATATATAATATTTTTTTTCGTTCTCCTTTTAAATAAATACCGATCAGCTTTATGTTCAGAGACAATAGGAGCCGTTGGCTTAAATTTGCAGTTTACTGTATTTATGGCTGTAATATCAAGGTGCTGCCGTCGTAATTTCATGCCCCAATGAGAAGAGCAAGGTCGAAGCAAATGCTTCCATCGGCATCTGCTAACACACTAACTCATAAACAAGGCCCGGCTGGATCAGGTGGCACGGAATAATACAGGCTAATGAAATACAGCACAGCTTTCCATTACTGTTAGTTTTTACAGTGTCGTCATTACGTGTAATTTATGTTTAAAAAATTCAATTTTATACAAGGCTCTGGGAAATAGGGGTCTACAGGTCAGCCGACGACTTTTAACGGCTCTGAGAGTCCTTATTGCACTCTACTGTTCCAACAAAATGTTAATAATAAATAATAAAAAAATCCTCTTCCACTTTTTCTCTGGTTTGCATATCTTGCTCTGTCTTTTTAATTACAAGTGGCTAAGGAGAGTTTGGGGCTCGAGATGATGTCAGGAGTTATCCCCTTTCCCGATGCTCCCGGGGGGGTTACTATCTGCTTGCTTCGCTTTTGTCTGTCTATCAATCACCCGGGGTCCTGTAAATGGAGTAAACACAGCTGAGGAGAGGGTGATACTTAACAACCTCTCTCCCAAACCCTCACCCTCTGACATTGCCCTCCTCTCCTCCATTACACTTCATTTTATTAGAGACTCCAAAAAGCTTGGCCAGGAAGAGAAACTGCTGCCGATGTATTTATTTATTTATATTTGCTATGCCCAAAATACTTTTTATTTTAACCTTTTCCTTCCTGGTTGACTCGCTGTAATTCTTAGCGTCGTACTGTTAAATCAGGTTTTCCTTCCCTGTTTTAGTGCTGTGTAGCAGAGGTTAGAGCACCTTTCCCAGTTCTGATTGCAGCTTAGTCACCCTGATGGCTTAAAGTATAGAATGTTACTTAAAGATTGTGATTGCATAATTGACAGTCTTGCAGGTGAATAGAGCCACGAGAATTCCGAGCCTTTTCAGTAACTTTTAAACTTTTATTTCTGCGTTTTTCCGCCTGACAGTTGAGTCCAGTCAGTTTCCCTTGGGTGTTTGGCTTCCTTTACACAAAGTTTGTCTGAAGGTGCAGAGCAGGATGTTTACATTCAAATAATGTAAATGAAGGGTAAAAAAACCAGAGTGATGTTTCCGAGACCTCAGGTTTGGTTAAAAAGTTGGGTTGGGCTCAGCCTCAGGAACGCCCCATGGACCAAGATGGATGAAAGCAAATGGATCCAGAGACTGGGCCTTTCTGACCTTATTGAAATGTGTTCCTCTAAACAGAAGGGATATAGGACAAACATTTGATAAAAAAGTCACCCAGCGTTGCATGCAACTGACTGAACAGGTGGAATCATTAGTCTGGATCAGATCCCAGAAGGTTTTTATGATGATTCTTTTAAAATGTGGCCATGTTCTTTCTGAGCAGAGTTGACTCAGTGGCTTCCAGGAACAGGAGTGCACTGTCGTTTCAGGCTGTCTACGGTACATCTTCCTTTTAGTCATATGATGCCAGCCACTAACTTTGGGTACTCATGTCGTTTGTTGTAGCTAAACAAGTTGTCTGGTTCTATTTATTTTTCTTCTTAATAGAAAGCGTGTGCACGTGTGAGGAAAATAAGAACAGATACGACCCGCTGCCCTCCCTGCCAAAGGGTGGGTGTGACGGCAGCTCCGGGGTGCTCTGTCGCAGTGGTAATAAAATTGCCTTTGGAAACCCACAAAAGGAACTTAATTCTTTCCACCACCTTTCCCTATCATGGCAGAATGCTTTATTTCTTCCTAACCAGAATTTTTCTGCCTAAAGCTAATGTTGCCTTCAGGTTGTGTAAATCTTGCATGAATTACTGGACTGAGCAATGCAAGGAGGAATGTAATGAAGAGAAAGATATGCTCAGTGGATGGGTGGGAAAAAGGGTTGTCACTGAAATGTCAGGGAAGGAGAAGAAGAAACTTAGTGTCTCATCTATTTAAGCTCCTGCAAAGGCTTTGTGGTGCAATTATTGCTACTGTGTTTCATCCAGAAAATAGAGAAGAATGGATTTATGGTAAAACAACAGATTGGGACTCGCATCTCCTGAGTTTTATTTTCTGACTGGCAGAGGTTCAGTTCTGACCTTGGAGCACTTCTTATATCTGTATGTCTCACTTCTTCCTCAGCTGTAAAATATGCACAACAATACTCCTCTAAGTATTTTGACGTACATGACGTCTTCATATTAAATAGCAGTAGATATTATAAAAGGTCCTAAATAGACAGTCAAGTCTTAAAAGTTTTTGGGCAAAGGGGCTTTTTATACAATACCCAAGGTGCGGGCACCAAGAGATGTTTGTGACAACCCGTTTTATTCTCTGACTTGCTCTAATTCTGTGTTTGACTACAATTTACAGAGGCTGAGTGTTCCCTGAAAATGGAGTGGCAGCAGTGACAATGACAACAGAGGGTCAGCAAGAACAATCATGGGTGCTGGATTATTCAAATCAACACCCTGAAGAGGAAATTTTAAGGCTTTGTGAAAATTCGGACTGATTCTTTGCCCTGGCTGTGGTGCTGCAGAGGAATGAAATGGATGACGGGGGGAAGGGAACAGGTTTGCATTCTGTAGGGCTCTGAAGACAGTTTCCTTGCATCCTTCTCCTCAGCTCAGTCCTTGCTCAGTACCCTCTGCGGTTAGATTATTCCTTGCAGATAGCAATCAACTGGAAGGAAGTGTGTGTCTAATTTGCATGAGATTATTTAAAACAAAAAAAAAGGTCTGCATTAGTCAGGGTGATGGTAAACAACGCAAAGAGATGCCTTTTATAATATAGCCGTGGCTCAGCTTTCAAAGCCAAATATAATTCACTTACAATTGGCAGTTTCCTTTATTGTTCCTTTTAACCTTTTGCATTCTGCATGGTCTTGATCTTGCTGCGACTCCAGAAGAACCAAAATGTTTGTTTTCCAAAGTGTTGAGAAGTGGATTTAGAACGACTCTTCTGTTAAAATGAAGTGATTTTCTTGACATACCTATTTGAGACATATATTAGACACAGAGCTCTGGTTTTCATGGCACTGCTTTTGCATTCAAAGAAATTGGTATTATTTTTCAGTTACCAACTTCCTGCTAGATTAGAACAATGAATAGGTCATGGATACTTTTTTACATAATGCAGTGACAGAAGGACTGTGATAAAATAAAGCAAGATAAAATATTGGAACAGACGACACTTTGATCTGGATTAGAAATTCCCACTTTTCGACGTAATTAATGTATCAAGGTTGAATAATTTGGGGCATGGAAAACTCATAGTGTGGGCATACATGTGTGTAGGTGGTGAATCTGGAAAAAAGTTCAGTCTAAAGGGAATTTTGATGAGTTACTTGTAATTGCCTGAGGACACTCTTAGAACATCCTGCACATTTTTGTTAGTGCATGAGAAATGCCAACAATGAAGACAGGGGTATTTATGAATCTACACAATAAGCATTGTTTCCTGCTCTTTTTGTAGAATGAAGTATGGATCCTCCGTAACTTATGTACATTTCTAAGTGTTAAATATTATCAGATTTGCTGTGTTTGCATGGAAATAGAACAAATTGCCCTGTTCTAGTTGGATCCACACTTGCAGACTAATATTTTCTCCATCTTTATGAAATTCCTTACTTGCAGTGTTGCCATCTGTTTAAGCTTTCTCCTACATTGGATAATTAGGAGCTGGTCAAAGCAGTTTCTTTCTGATAAGGGCTTCACTTTTTGACAGGTATTAGACACCATAAATATTGCTTTTGTGCCTGGAACAGTAGGCTGAGTTGTGTTCTTGTGCCTTTTATTACTCTCAGTGCAAGTCGTGTTCCATACCGTTACGTGTGGGTTTGGTTCCTTACTATTTGAGGCACGGATCAAATAAAAGCAAAGGGTTAATTTGGTGAGATTACAGAACCACACATCAGGAACTTCGGATTTGTGATACTAGATCTGACACTGTCAATATTCTGTTATGTGAGAGAAATCACCTGACTTCTCTGTGCATCAGCATCTGCACTGTACAGTAGATACAACAGGAGCTCACAGTATCTCACATACTCACAGGAGTAGGGAAAAGATCCTGTTGATAGTTCGGAATACCAGAAGCACTGTTAGAGCTTTACAATATTAAAGTTCTGAGACAGATTTGTGTATTTTCTGGCAATACTGTTTGCGCTACAGTTTATTCTCTCTAGAGCCCCAGTATGCGTTTCAGTTTAACATCCTGAAAAAATTTCTTGAGACTTGGGTAATATGCCAGAAGCCTGTCCATTTTCTATGCTGTGTCCCCCTGTAATGTGCTTTAAAGGATTAAGATCAGGAATTTCATCTCCCAGTGGTTTTTCATGGATCTCGAGCGGAGGTAATGGAGAGAACGTTCCCCCGTTTTTCTCTCACTGCTCTGCTGTTGATACCATTTTCCTCCACTGTGCTCAGTCCCTACAACTGTGTGTGAATCGAGTGCTCTGCCTCTTCTAAATATCTTTCCTTAAATGTATGTTCTCACTTCCAGCCTTTCTGAATGTTTTTGCATACGCGCTACATATATCATAAAAGGTCCTGAGTCACTTCACACGTTCCTCGTGGCAGGGACACTGTCCGTCTGCTTCTGCGCAGGAGAATAGCATCAATAATACACAGCTCTCCAGGCCCCCCACCATGCTTGCCATCCAAGTACTGAAATCCTTTTCTAGAGGATGTTTTCTCCTGTTGGAAAAAATAATCCATTCTTCACAGATGCTGGTCATCCTGAATCCTTTAGCTGCTTTGCTTCCCCCTCTTGTTGGCCAAATCCTTCCCCTGTGTTGTGGCCAATTACAGATGGTCATCCTGGCATTTCCCGATGGCAGGAGTCACTGCACCGACGCGTCCCATGTGTGCGGTGTTACTACAGCTCAGCGTGAAATAAAACCCCGGCCGCCCTCGGGCAGTCTAATCACGCAGCCGCACGCTGGGGCGACACTGCGCTGGAAGTTTGGGCTTGGCCTTGTTTTGATCTGTTTTGTTATAGTTTTATTTCCTCCTTACATTCTGTGTCCCATTCATACTAATCACAGTCAGTCCCGATTTTTTTTCTTTTTATTTCTGCATTTGTCATAAAATAAAGCAAATTATTCCCGTCTTCGGAAACGATCTAGACTAATTAGTCGTCTAACCCAATAATTAGTTTTTTGTTTCCCTGTCTGTTTTCATGCATTATTGTTAGTTTTTTCCCCTCTTTTTTTTTTTTTACACCATTACAGATTAAAATGAGCCACATTTGCAGTTGATGGTATCTTTTTTTCGGGGGAAGAATGGAGAATTGCAGTAGAAAGCTACTTCAAAAGCAGCAATAAACTCAAGGATAAATTAAGGAAATTGAATGAGCCACATTTGGAAGCAGCATTGAGGCTAATATTCTGTCGCTTAAGGTTAAATTGCAACAGAGAAAGAGAGAGGGAGACATTCCAGTGAATCCAAAATTGGGGAGGCATTACTGCTCAAGTCAGTGCCAAAATTCTTTGCAGCTTGAAAGGGTTCTGCCTGGCTAGAGAATTTAATTATGCGTGCATCAAGTGGGGAAAGGTGCTAAACTGATCTCATTTCCTGTGCTCCCCCAGGCCTGACAGACGAAGAGATCGACCTGGCGTTCCAGCAGTCGGGCACGAGCACGGATGAGCCGCCGTCCCCAGGTCCTTCTGCACAGCTGGTGCCAGCTCAGCCCCCTCACCCTGTCGTGCACAGTAAGTAACACTTCGAAAAACATCTGGTCTTGTTGCTTTCTGCAGCGATTTCTGCAACAGTTTCACAGATTTCCACGCCAGATCCTAGATTTCAATTCAAGTAATGCCATACTTTTTGTCAGGTTCCAACACCAAATTGTATTTTGAATGCCCTTCATAGTTGTTGACGCCCCTGACAAGATCATATTACAGGAGGAGAAAGAGATACAAATTATCATCGTCTACAAACAAACGTCATACATACTAGTCTATGACACCTCTTGACCTGAAGGTTTGAAGTCAATACAAATTAGATTCTCACCCACTATAAGGACTTGAGAAAAGCATTTAGTCAACATAGAACTCAGTCTTCCTTTCTAAAACTTAAGGTCATGCTTCCCTTCATCAGCAGGGTTTTCTGATATTTAGATCATTAATATATGGTAGAGCTGATAGATTATTGGGTAGAAGGTGCTGTGAAAGTGCAGCCCCATTATATCTCTAGTTATTGCAACAGTAGACTCTGTTCAATAAACTGTTGGTCGTCATCTCAAAGTTTTGTATTTTAGTTGGACAACTTATTTTCTTAAGTAGTCAGGCAACCCATCCGTTCATAGAATCATAGAATATCTTGAGTTGGATGGGACCCATAGGGATCATCAAGGTCAAGTCCCTGCCTCTCACAAGACTATCTAAAATTAAACCATATGACTAAAAGTGTCATGCAGATGCTCCTTGAACTCTGACAGAATCACAGAATGTTAGGGATTGGAAGGGACCTCGAAAGATCATCCAGTGCAATCCCCCTGCCAGAGCAGGACTGTCCACCAGGACCCCAGGTCCCTTTCCCCTACGCTGCTCTCTAATAGGTCATTTCCCAACTTATACTGGAACCTGGGGTTGTTCCTGCCCAGATTCAAGACTCTACACTTGCCCTTGTTCTATTTCATTACATTTTTCCCTGCCCAACTCTCCAGCCTGTCCAGGTCTCTGATGGCAGCACAGCTTCCAGTGTCACCACTCCTCCCAGCTTGGTGTAGTCAGTTAATGCCTTGTACAATTACTCAAAAGGGGTGTATTTTCAGCATGAACAGCAAGCTAGAATGGAAGGTTGTCAGGACTTAGTCTGTGACTTCCTGTGTGTGAGTTTAAGGTCTGGCACGATTAACCCCCACTATGAATGAGTTTTAAGAGTGCTATCAGGTTACAAATAATAATAAACAGTTAATAAGGATCCCTAATTTTAACAAGCTTTCTTTCTTCAATCTTAAATAACCTGAGGGGTGACAGCAGAAATTCTGTGTAGACTGTGTGGATATGATTGTGTGATTTCGTGTACAAAATACACTCTCAAAGAATTTTTAAAGTTTCCAACATAATCAGTGTAGACTCAAAATTTACATATATATTTGCATTTTAAAGCAAACCTCGCAAAAAAGTATCTAAGCTCCAAACAATAAAAAGCAAAGTGCACACCATTAAAAATCCATCAAAAGAAGCTATTCAGCTCACATGTGTGTCTGGCAGTTTGAAAAGCATTTCACTTACCTGCTAAGTATTAAGAAGAGGATTTTGGTATTGCACCTAAACAATTGTAGGTCAGATATTGGCCCATGTAACAGGCCACTTAGGGCTGTGTTTTCCATAGTATCACAACTGCAAAAAGAATATGTGCATTTCTGCAGAGCTGATGGATGAGGCTGTGCAGTGGCTCGGTGCTCTTCCAAGGCGCCTGGGTTGCTGTAGGTTATTTCGTCAGTTGGATGCTAATCTTGTAATGAGTACTTCTGAATCAGTTCAAATCTGCTCTAGGACAGTTGTTTCTGTGATAGTTTACCAAGTCAATTCATCTTTCACAGATTTGTCAGGGGCTGTCATGTACAGAGAAAGATAGATACTACTTTTTCTGTCTATCTGTTATGCTTATCTTCTTACAGAGTATTCCTGACACTAGTGTTGGAATGCGTCGAGGTTTGAAGTTCAAAAGTATATCTAAAGGGCTAATGAGACAGATAGACTGCTGAATCTGTAAGGTGACTTGATGCAACAACTGATATTGGAAGAGCTTATATTGAATGAGATCAAGAGCTACATTTGCCTTCCCCAAAGAGAACATCTATCTGATCTGCTGGAGTTTAGGTCTTGAAGACTGTGAACTACTCCATGTTTGATATTTTTGGTTCTTTTTAAGGGTTTTTTGTTTTGTTTTTTTTTTTAGTAGTTTTGACTCCTCTACACAAAATCACAAACTATTTTTATAAATTACATTAAAACTATGGGTTATGAGTACAGAAGTTCAGGACGGCTTCACAGCCATCTCAAGAGTTCATTCAGTAATGGAGCAAACAGCCAACTTGGTGATCTTGCCAACAACTGCACTGTAAGATAATAATTCGTACCACTTAAATACTTCCTTTTGTACAAATTCAGCTGCTAGTGGAGGTTCTAATGTTTTGTTGGAAATAGCCGTTACCTACGTGAGTACTTTCTTATTCTTGAAGAGTTAACGAGATAGAAGCAGATTCGTAATCCTTCCGAGTCGCGTAGTTCTTAAATGCCGAACTCCTCCTGGGTTTGGTGTAAGAGGAACAATAATAACTTTGGGGAGGAAGACGAGGATTAAGCTTCCTGACACTACATTTTAGCTCAATACCATTTCTACTGTTTCTCCTGTTCTGAAGGAGTAATTCTTTCCCTTCAGTTTGTACTTTTGCCAAGAGGTGTCAAAACTGCATTTAAAAAAAAAAAAAAAGCTTAAAAAAAGCTTGAATTTGATTAATATAGAGAAACAAGACTTTGCCTGACTGATAATAAAACTGATAAATGACATTTGAATTACTTGTAGCAGTAATTTATTACATAAAATATCTTTTATTTGACATGTGATTAGTTGCTGGAAGCATCACTCAATCTGACTAGTTTAAACATGCTCTAAAATGAGCCCCCAGTAAAAAAGCAGGGCTGTCTGCTGTTGGCGTTATGAAATATACTGATCCAGCAGTGAGGACCGAAATCTGACTTTAAATATTTAAATGATTAATTTGGTTTATTTTTTTTTTACCTTTCTAACCCCTATAATTACAAGCAAACTCAGGGGAGTTTCTGAGCTAGGTGTGCGGAGCTGCAGGCTTATCATCCAGGGACTGTCTGTTCTTGCCCATGCTCTCCCTTGATGGGTTTTGTGCAGATTTTACCCGTGCTTAAAAGTCATATCCGGTGACTGTTTTTCTTGCCATTTGGATGTTCTTCTCCCACCTCTGTGTCTTAGGCGGGAGGCTGTAGAATACAGACTGTTTTCTCTTACAATTAAAAATGGTAACTAGAATCCAGGTTGGGTGTTTTTCTCCAACTCTTTTCTGTGGGTTCACTTTTTCCCCTGGAAAATCACCTCCTACACCCTCAGTTCCTACAGTTTCAAATGTGGATACCAGTGAGGCTGACCTTACTCGGATGCACAAGGCCTAATTAATTGATGTCAGGAAAGTTAATTCTGAGATTCATGGGGCTCTTAGAAATAGTAAATGTTTACTCTGCAGTTGCAATTTACAGTTGCTGCTGTGAAAATTAAATATACTTAGAGAAAACACAGATTTACAGCTGAAGAAAATGTCTGTGTCCCTTCCATTTGCCTTTTGAGGGTCTCTTATGTGGAATGGTTGCCACTTCCCCAGTACATGGTGTGTCTCTTTTGGGAGGATTTCAGTGCCTAAACTGAAGAGTAACTGGGCTATTAGTGCTTTTGCACTTTCTCTGAATTGTATTCCAATTCTACAAGTGGAGAAATTGAGGATATGCAAAGAAAGCAGTGTGAGAACTGAGGTTACAGCTGAGAAACTTCTAACTCTCTCTCTACCCCACGTTTTAGATTAGAATATTGCAAGAGAAAGAAAGATTGAATGTGGATTTTCGGCAGGGCTGTGACATTCTTCGTAACATTGTAAAGTTGATGTGGTCAGTGCTGAGCCTTTACTGCGTCCCTCACTCACTTTTCCTCTCCACCCCCCACGCTTTTTTTTTTGCCACAAGACAGAATTATTTCACACATCTCTAAAACGAGTAAAATGGCATTTCAGCTTCTTGTCTTTATAGACTCTCTGAACTTTAGGAAAGATCATTCTGGTCCCTTTTCATTAATAATGAAAACCAGGGGGCAATAAAATGTTCTTAGCTCAAGCATTACAGGAACGGAGGGAGAGATGAGCGAGGTGAGAGGGCAGAGCAGACGCGGTTCTACAGGTGTCTCTCCTTTCTCTTCAGAGGTCACCAGGCTGGGAGGTAGCTGGGGACAGCTGGTCAAGGACTGACTGCCATGGACAGGGCACCGGGACCCACTCGGCCTCTGAGATGAATTAACAGGCAGTTCAGCCTGGAATTAGTTGTGTTGTTGTAGAAGGATGTTTTCAGTCAGAAGTTCAGGGCAGAGGACTGGACAACCAAGAGACTTCAGATACTGGAAACGACAGTGGGAGCAGAGTAAGGAGGGGAAACGGGATGGATGGCTGGGGTTTGCAGCAAGATTAGCCAGAGATCATTTTAAATCATGACATGTACACAGCCAGCTACTGCATCTTAGCTGATGTGTGTTAACTCATTAAGTTAAAAAGTTATGATAATTTGATCATGTGCCTAAGCTCCTAAACTGCAACTGCAGAACCCAAAATACTGCTGGTGACACTATTCACCAGTTCTGACAGAGCGTCTTCAATTTGTTCGGGTTCCTAGCCAGTGGATAATTTGAGGAGCTGTGTCCTAAAATGGAACAAGAAGCTCCGAGTGTCAGTGTTTGAGAGCCCGTGTCTGTCTGTAGAGCCGGAGGGCTGGGATTAGGAGTAACTCTTGCAAGGAGATGCCTGTAGAAGATCTCAGCTACAGGAAAAATGGCAATAGGTGAGCAAAGCAGAAAGGAGACAAGCTTCCAGCCATTTCAGCCAGTTAAGCCTCCCTTTGAAAGCCTAAATTGAAACTTTGGAGAACAGAATGCATTTCTGAGACGTTGCAGGCCACATGTAGATCTGGATCTGTCTGTTTGGAGACTGCACACCGGCCTCCGCCTCACCAGTTCTGCCCACATCCTGCCACTGAACTTTAGGAAAGATCATTCTGCATCTTCTTTATTGTTAAAGAAAACTGGGGGCAGTACAATATTCGTTGCAGGAACTGCGAGGGAGGTAAAAGGATAAAGCTGGTGGAAAACTACAGGTGTCTTGTGATTCTGCTTGAAGGAGCAGAGCATATCTTTGCTTTGCTCTGTGGAGTCGAAGCTTCTGTGCAGAATTTTGTGTTAAAGATCTCAAGTTTTAATCTACTTCTTTGTCTCTCTCTGTAGATGTTTAGTTGCATATGTTCCCTCTGCTGTTTATGTGTGTTTTGGTACCTATTCATAATATAGGCTTGAAAGATACTGGATCCTTCCTTACTGAACTGGTCCATAGTCACTGACACGATGTTCATAAATCCATTTTTTGCCATGATTTCTCTTCTTTCTCAAAACACTTCCTTCTTTCTTTTTTTCTACTTTCTTCTGGCTCTCTGCCTTTGTCCCCATTTTCAAAAATTATGGTAGTGAAGAACAATTGTTATTCCAGTAGCGAGTTAACCTTAGCTACTGCTAACACCACAGATGGTTATCTGGGCAAAGTGCAGTAGGGCTCAGAGTGCCTTCTGCAAGGAAAGAGTAGGGCAAACCAGCTTGATGGAATTTTTTAAATTGCTGCTGTGATTTATCTCCCTTTGACACCTTGTGCAAGGCCAGTGTCAGCGATAGAGTCTGGACAGATGTTTCGGTGTCCACAGACCAGAAGCCTGCACACTGTACCTGAGAGACTACCCGCATCTTCGTGCCCCCTGCTCAGCAAATCTACACCTGCTAAGAAACAGCAGAACTGGCATTAGTCACTGCTATTTTCTCTGATAAAATGGGTGTATGAAAATGTCACTTGTAGCTCTAACAATGATTGTTTCTTGATTATGGCCTTTAGGTCCACCTGGCTCCAGATGGCGAGATTATGGGGCTTTGGCTATCATAATGGCAGGAATTGCCTTTGGATTCCACCAGCTCTACAAGGTAATATCTCCCCCTCTGCTATTACACTGTACTCTGAGAGAATGATGTTACACTGCTGGTGTCAAAATGATCCTGTTGGTTCCAAGTTGGTGAAGCATCTCTTTTCTTACTGGCACCGCCATTGGTATATTGGAGAAGTGCAGCCACCTAACACGAAAATGCAGAGTCAAGAAGTGGCAAGCAAACAAAACTAGTTTTTAGCAGTGGATCTCAAACTGCTAGTTTTTAGCTTGTGCTTCCTCTGGCCTTTCCGGGGCCTTTCTCCTCTTCCCACTTCTGCATTTCTTGCCTTGTGGGTGTAGATCAGATGTTGCAATGTATCAGTGAGTTCACATTCAAGAGCATAAGATCTGAAACTGTACTCTCTATGTGATGGATGTTTAGGAACTGGTTTTTAGCACCCCCAAAAATGTAACCACAGAGCTCATATCTTCTCTTCTGCAATTTCTGTTAACACCTCCTCTAGAGGGAATTTCTCTTCTCAGCCAGGTGTGCGGATAAATGATCACTGGCTCTGTGATAAAGGCTGAGGTTTGGGTAGTGGACTTTGAGGATGTTTCAGGTGGATTAGAAAGACCACTTTGTGTACTGCTGTTTCCTAAAAAAGTTTCTGTTCTCCCTGCAGAAATACCTGCTTCCTCTCATCATGGGAGGCAAAGAAGACAGGAAACAACTTCAGAGGATTGAGTCAAACATTTCTGAGATGAGTGGCAGTGTGACACAGACAGGTAAAGATTAATGACTCCATCAATTCACCCCTCAAAGTCTTTCTCCCTGTATCCTCCATTCTGCCAAGACCCCCACCCTTTTCTTTCCCTCCATCTCCGCTTTATGTGGTGACTTCATTTATCTGCTCTGAGAATCTGTTCACATTTGCAAATGAAGCCGCCGTCATTTCGGTTTAATTTGAAATTGCTTGTTTACTGTCGGCGCGGCCTCAATTAATTATGTTTTTACGGAAAGGCTCCCAACCTCAGAATATTAATAAGGGGAATAAAATGACAGCCTTTCGGAGGGCTGTAAAGTTCATTTTTAATTTCTGCTTCTCTGATGTTTTCAGGGGCTTTTTTTTTGGTGCTTTTCCCCCACCTTCCATCTGAAAAAACAAGGAAGGGTCAGGAGAGTCTGTAATTACTGTGCCTCCCTGACCTTAGCCACCTTCTCCGTTATTGACTCTATAGGGTGTCTGTTCATTACCCGATGCCCTAATGGTGGTCTGGATTAGCTGTTACCTGTCACACCAGTAGAGTTTTAAATTTTATTTTATCAGCTTGTTTACTTCCTGGAAGCTTTGGATAAAGTACCAAAGTAGGAAAAGTTCTCCTACAGCTGTAGTTGGAGCCCAGCAGAAGTTCTTCACCGTTTGCTGGGGTGTAGGAGGGGAATACAGGGTGTTCTCTTGAAGTAAAAGGGAAAAGTGCGAAGTATATGCACTTGGTGGGATGGAACAAAGTATGATTTTCAGCAGTGAGTTTGTTAAAGATGTTGGGGTTGAAGGAGCTCATGGGTTGAGAGCGGGAGTATGCTAATTCCGCTGTTTAGTGGAGGGTGAGAAGAAACACGTCTTTCTCTTCTCATGATACTTTAAGGGCAGCCCTGAGTCCAGCCTTTTCCCGGCCTGGCGCTAGCCTCAGTGTGTGCCTGCGTGAGGCCCAAGGTAGATAAATGATACAAACATTGTGTAAGTTCAGGGAGATGTACAAATCATAAACCAATATAATTAGAAGGGAGAGGTTTTGGACGGATATACTGTGGGCTATAGACATCTATACAATGGAAAGATAAACTAGAAATACTGGAGGTTAGATGCAGTGCAGGTAGATTACCCGTAGTGCAGATAAATCATATGGATTAAAGTGAGCGGGCGGGCAGAGATAAATTAAATATAGTAGGAATAGAGGCATCTTTGTAGCTAGACAGCAGGAAGGACGTGTGTGAGTGCGTATAGGCGTCTGTATCTCAGTTTAACACTCCTGCTTTTTCCCTCACAGTGACTCAGTTACAGACAACTTTAGCAGCTGTCCAGGAACTGCTAATCCAGCAACAACAGAAAATCCAGGAGCTCACCCAAGAACTGGCTGCTTCTAAGGTATCCGTTTCTAGCTCTTCACCTTTAGAACATCACCATCTTCTATGGAACATGCATGGCTTCTTTTGTGGGCACATGGAAAGCACCTTACTAGGTTCACAATTCAGCCTTCCACTCTGTCATATCCCCAGCCAGTTTCTCTACATCTGACTTCTCCATAGGTGGTCTGTTTGAAGGACTGGGTATTAATTTGGTACATGTAGATGGGATGGATCTGAACCAGTCACATAGAGATTAAGTCTTCCTTTCACTAACAAACTCGTAATTATTCAAGGCCCAGTCGTCTTGCAGTATTCTGTGTACAGGGAGAGATTTGTCTTTTTACCATGAAATCCCCTAAACAATGCTTACAATCTTTTCCCTATACCATGAACAGTTGTCTTCTCCCCTTACCTATACTTTAATCTCATACAGACCCTTTGATGGTGTGTAACTGGTGGGCCACAGCTGACTCTGTGGTGTGCACAGTGTACAGTAGGAATCCCTCAGTGGCACAGCTGTAAACTCAACCATGAAAGCCGGTTTATGGCCACAACACTCTATTTCAATTTTCCTTGGGAACTGTGGCCTGTCAGTGGCCTGGAGCCAGTCCGGAAATTGGAAAACTGTTTTCAGGTCTTAAGTGTTAAGATTAAGACCACATGTTGAGCTTTAAGAAGGAAAAAGGGCATAAAAGTCTTGGTGGTTTAGAGAGTCTTGAAGAAGTTTTTCCTCCCCCTCTCTACCCCCTGCACTGAAATGGTAGCACACATTGTTATGATATCTAAACCTCATGTGTACAAAGAAAAACTTGGGCAACCCACAAACCAAGGAATAAAAGCTGTGTTTTCCCAGCTGTAATGTAAGTTTTTTTATCTGCTTTTCAAACTCCTACTGGCATGCTGTAAAAAATTAAAAAGAGGGACTTTAAGTAATTAAAAAACATACATAAAAATTCAAGGCTTGAATTTTCTACAACTGTTTTTTAAAGAGACTGGCTAAAAAGCCCCAGATGTCAGATTTTATTTCTAAATCCTAGGCATCTGGCACCATATGTGTTTTGGAAATTTGAGTCCTTTGCAGGCCAGTGAATGGAAATCACTCCCTTGTTAATGTGCTGCTGTAGCTTTCAAGGTCTTGGAAAGCCAGAACAGTGGCTCCTGGATTCTTGCTGTCTGAGGGCTGTGAGTATGAATCCCAGGGGAGAGCATCTGTGTATATCACAGCTACTACAGCCCGAGCCTCTCCCAGCTCCCCGGGTTCACAGCCCAGAGTCACGGGGAGGAGTGCTGGCTGTGAAGGTGTTCGGGGTTACTCAGCACCAGCTGAACTCTGCTGAAAAAATAAGTAGAACAACCAGTTCTGGATATATTTAGTAGCAAGTGCTGAGGAGGAGTTTTATATTATTCTAGTCCTGGCTTCCTTTGTCAGGGGATTTATTAGGAGTATCTCTGGAGCGATGCTCACAAATGGGTTCATTCCTAATGGCTTTTAGCAGAAATTACTATGGAAGTGCTAGACATGGGCCTTCTCAGGTCCCATACTCAGGAGCTGCTAGAGTGATAGGGCACCATCTGTCTTTCAGCGTGTTCCTCACATTTCTCAAGTTCCCAAAAGGGTTAAAAGAAAGATTGTCAAAAGTAGTATGTGCAGTACATACTCAGTTCTTACCTTACTCTAATTTCTGCCTGATATCCCATAGCAGTTGTGATGCAGTGCTGACAGCATCTGTACCAGGCTTCCATGAGTTACTGATCATTTTTCCCCACCAAATTGCATTCCTTGCCTTGAAATATCCAAGAGAGAATGCCCAGTGCAGCTGCTTCCTGGAGACACAAGCCGGTAACTCAGGCATGGCTCGAGTTCTTCAGATCTAGTAGGGAAAGAAAATTTTTGCAACTTTCAAGCATTGATTTATCAGCCCACCTCTAAACCAGGACAACCACAGAGTGCAGATAATCGATTCTTTCTTTCATGATTTAGGAGAAATGAACAAATGGTTTTAAAATAGTTGTTAATATATAATATTTGAATCTGTTGCCTCAGCTAAGTGCAGTCACAGGAAAGAGTAAAGGAGCTCATTCAGTGCAATCCACACTGCTTTTCAGGACCCTATTCTAGTTCTTCTGTAGAAATTATTCATTAGGTCAGTGTCAGATGATTTAGTTCACCTCTTTGTGTGTTGTTCTCTGTCTGATATGTTGGTAGAAAACATCCTATGTAGAAGTAGCTTTGTTGGAATTAGCACAAGTGCTGGCTTCAGCAATGGTTGTGCGTGGTTTGTTGGAGACAAGATTAATTAGTTCCCCAAATGGAAAGCAAATATTTGACTAGTCTTAGCACCCTGAGACAATTATTATTTCTGATCATTGTGGGGATCCATTCAGGTCCTTCTTTACTGGGAAAGTTGTTTTTCTCAGATCTGAGAGATTGTAAATGGTAGAACTTGTGCATGTTATCCCCAAGGCTTGAGATTCACAGATGGGAGGAAGAGGAGGATAACACAGAAAAAAGTGACATTTGTGAACTATCTCCCAGTTCGTACTTTGATCTTTTTGTCTTCTTTTGCATGTTCCAGGCCACAACTTCCACCAACTGGATTCTGGAGTCGCAGAATATTAATGAATTGAAATCTGAGATCTACTCCTTAAAAGGACTTCTCCTGAACCGGTATGGATGGAATATGTGAGCAGATTATTGTGTGGGGAAAGGGTTGCACTCTGGGATTCTCTCAGTAATGGAGGTGAATAGCATTTCCAACAGGAACTAGCTCTATATCCTGTTATTGCTATTTTAGTAATACCACTTTGCACTCCACTATCACTTTCTATTTGCAGGTCTCAAAATGCTTTTCAAACTTGCCTTAAATCACAGAGTGCTTTATGTAATTGATAAAATTTTCCCTTTTTGTTTACGATTGAGGAATTCTCTGCCATTTAGCACAATCAGGATGCCTCTCACCTAGTTTGAGGTATTGAGTGCACGTGCATCTGCATTCTGTTACAGAGAGTCACTTCTGAATACAGTTCAGCTGACCTGTTCATGATTAGGGCATAACTACGATGAAAAGAGTTGCCCTTAGCAGACTCTATTTCTCTCGATTAGCCAGCTCAGGGTATAGACATCTTATAATGTCTGAAATGAGGTGATGTAAATCCCAACCTGCATGATAGTTCTAAGAACAGGGAGCAGATCTCAGTTCTTGAGGTACATTTTTTCGAGGTACATTACTTTAGAGTTTATCTAGCATTTCAGCTATTGTTCCTTTCACTCTGATGTGATGCCCTTGCCTCCCTCTACATGTAACTACGCCTGCTCAAGTCTTCTGTTTCCTAAGACTTTGATGGCTGATGGTGGCAGCAGGAAGAGGGAGATGAGAGCAACTACTGTTCCTAGTTCAGTCTAAGAAAAAGTAATCTTTTGTGTTCAAGTGCTCACTGTAGGAGAGCAGACAGCTTTTGTCTGCTCCACTCTCATCCATGGCACTAACCAGCTCACCTGAGGGGCATGAGAACTCCCTGCCACACAGCATCCTTTTCAGGATCCGATGCCTCTTCATACTCCCACTTTTCACACGCACGAGCCAGGATGGATGGGGACTACTAGATCAGACATGCTTTTTAGCTTTACTCTTCATGATGGATGACTTTCTGAAGGCACCAGTGTTCCCCACTGCACTTACATTTGTCCTGTTTGGTACTGGATTCTCCTTTTAGGGCTGTTACCTGCCACTATCAAATCCTTAAAGCCAACCTGGAAAGGACTTGAGGGCAGAGCAGCCAGCTTCTCAGCTGGTGCAAACTAGTATGACTCCATTCATGTCAGAGGAGCTGAACCAGTTTGCGGCAGCCAGGACCTGGCCCAAACATGTAAAGTGCATGCTGGGACTAGGAGATGGGCTCTGGATTATAATGAGCCAGCGTGCAATAGCTGTGTGTCGCAGTGGAGGCGAGAACCAGGTGCTGAAATTCCTTGGCTCAGGCACAAGGACCTGATGTGTCTGACTTCTTGCTCCAGTGGGGATTTTCTTTACCAATTCATTAGTGATTGTTTTATAAAGGATCACTCACGTCTTCCCACAGGCAGCATTCTTGAGTGGTAGCTTACATTGTGAAATTGGCCAAACCAGATCATTTTAGTACTTCACATTGCACAGCTGTGATATTTTCTGTGTGTGCAGGCTCAATTACTGAGTGCTTGTAAAGCACTTTGAGATTCTGGCTGAAGAAGTAAAGTGGCCTTGGTTTTGTTCATTTATGACGAAGGAGACTTGCAGTTTCAGTCCTGCTTTTACATGACTTCCCCACTGCAAATACCATTCTCTCTAATGATAACCCATCAGTGTTTTTAATAAAAGCCCCTTTCTCTCCTTTTCTCCCCCTCTTCCTCTCCCCCAAGGAGGCAGTTCCCTCCCTCCCCTTCGGCTCCTAAGATCCCGTCATGGCAGATCCCGGTGAAGCCAAGCTCGCCCTCCAACCCTGTTGTGGCCAACCACAATAGCAGCAGTGACATCTCACCTGTCAGCAACGAGTCCACCACCTCATCCCCAGTCAAGGAGAACCACAGCCCGGAGGGTTCCAAGGTCAGCTGCCATCTGCTGAGCGCTGAGGAGGGCAACAAGGCCGTGATCGACGTCAAGAGCCAAGTGCGGATGGAGGTGCAGGGTGAGGAGGAGAAAAGGGAAACCAAAAGGAACGAAGAGGAGGAAGAGGACGATGAGGATGATGATGTTAGCCATGTGGATGAGGAGGAATGTCTGGGTGTCCAGACTGAGGACCGGCGAGGAGGGGATGGTCAGATTAATGAGCAAGTGGAAAAGCTACGAAGACCTGAGGGAGCCAGCAACGAGAATGAGATTGACTAAGGCACCCTGGCTGCTGCTGCTGCTGTACATCTTCCCTCGCCTCCTGCACTGTCCCTGGCGCCTCTCCCGTTTTGTGGAGAGAAGTGCCATCATCCCCTCCAGTGATTCTCCCATGATTGACCTTGAGCAGGGTCATGATTGCCCAGAGAACAAGGTGGGCCCTGTTTCACCATAGGGCTTCGCAGTGTTGCAGTGGCTGCTTCTCCCCACCCCCACCTTCTCCCCATGAGCTGGGGTCACTGCCTAGGCTGGAAGACCAATCGCCTTACCATGCACCACAACTACAGAATAAGTCTCCTACAAAAACACTGTCTCTCCTGAAACAGCCTCTTCGCTGCATCTTGGAACCCATCTATCCAATTTCAGAAACCAATCTGTCCTGAGCTCTTTGATTTCACAAGCCTTTAATCCCCACATAAGGCCCAAATCAGTTCTGTTTCCCAAAATAACCCTCTGTTTTATTCCTCAAACTACTTGATATTCTGTTGCCAAAAAAAAAAGAATGTTTTAACCCTGAATTCTTCACCAGATCTCAGTCTTGGCTTTTCCAAGCCTTATGTCAAGACTCAAATTCATGAAACAACCTAGCATCTAAAAGCACTACATTTCTGTGGGGTCCAAAGAACACTATTTCCACCCCACACTCATCAAAGCGGCCTCTTGCTAGAGACCAAGTCCAGGTTTCATGGCCACAGTAAAATCCATGAGAACAGGTGGTTTTGTTACTGATTGCTCCCAGTAAAAGAAGGCTTTAAAAGAAGCTGGCCCCACTCATCCCAGTTATTACCCTTCCTCCTCCAAAGACAAGGAGCTCACATCAGTTTTTGAGATAATTTTATTTATAGCTGCCCTGAATGAATGAATGGGGTGATAACAGATGCTGAAATAGTTGGTTAATTCTGAATCTTTGAAATGGTTCTTATCCTGTTTTTCTTCCTAAATGAGGAGAAAACCCATCTTATGTGATCGGCTGAGACCTCTCCCTGCCCAGTGAGAGGCCCCTGCTTCAGCAAAGCAGTCTGCGCAGAGCAGAGAGCAGGCCGGCTCTGAGCTACACCACTGGCCCTCCTTGCCCAGTCCAGCCTTTTTTTTTGCCCTGTTTGGGCTATACACAAATTAAACCAGTGAATTTTGAAACCTCTCATTTGCAGCATTGTGTTCTCAGCTGGTAAAATGGTGGCGTCCAATTATATTATTCACTGCATCAGAGCCTCTTAGCAGAACAATTCTTGTAACAACTGAGTCTCACTGTCCTCACCAAGCAAGTGTGCTCGTCTGTGTGATCATGTATAGATTTCAAGTATAAAATACAATTGTATATAATTGTAATAAATATGAGTTACCACTATTTAACACCAGGCTGTTACTGGATTACTGTGGCTCTTATTTTGGGGAGAAATATGTATGCAGGGTGGTAAAGGGGAGGGAAAAGGGACTATTACAGAAATTCAGTCCTTATAAAATGTTTTCTGAAGGACATTTATGGTTCGTTTTCTGACTTCTCCAATACTAGGTTGTATCAGCAGGAGGCAGTGGAGAGAACGGTGTAAGTGCAATATAAGGTACGCTATAAATAGCTCCAACAGCACGCTAACACTAGATTGCCTCCAGTGTTGCAGAGGGTGAGATGGGTATATCATCCAGTGAGTAAAATGCAGCTGTTTGGGTTCCCTTCCTCGCAGCAGGAGGCTCTGTGGGGTGCAGAATGCAGCATCGCGCTCCTTTGCACCCCGGCAGCAGGAGGTGCTGACGGGAGCGTGCAAGAGATCCCACGGCCCCTTCGTCTTATCTGCAGGGAATGCTGTGCCGCTCCCGTGACTGCTCTAACCCTGCCGTGCCAGCGCAGGAGCCATTGAGAGAAACGGCGTGCAGCAAGAAATGCAGAGCTACTGCAGTCCCATCTTTGTTCGACAGAAGTATTTGGCTCCCTTCTTAAAAATGAGGGATTTACTTGATTCCTGAGTATTTGGGTGTCTGGTACACAGTGACATTTTCCTGCTCAGGGGGAGCGAAAGGGACCTTCATATTACTGTATTTAGACCTGCTGCTGAATGTGATGATTTCTCATTCCTTAAATGGACGAATATCTTCCCCAGGAGTGAGTGTGTGTGTGTGTCTCTCTCTCTCCCTCTCAGTCTCTCTCTCTACTGTTTAACGTTCACAAAGAACGTCACGTTTAGCTAAAACAGGGCAAATTTGAAAGTGTTTAAAAGGAAAGGCTTTTCTTAAGAGATGGCACTTTTCATTTCTCCAAGCCAAGAATCCTTGTGAAAAGAAAACACGACTGAACGCAGGGGCGTGATGAAAAAGTATTGTCCTGCCTGTGTACATTTTATATACATAGAAGGTTTTGAAAATAGAAAGTGCCTGGACAACAGCAGTTGGTGAAATGTGGAAAATATGTTGCTGAGGTATGTGCCTTGCAGAGTGACTTACGAGGTTTACAGTACAGGCATCCCTGCGGGTTCTTTTTTCACCCCTTTTCCTCCATGTTGCCAGTGTCCATTTCATTTACCTCAAGATTTCTGGTGCGGAGTAAAAAGCCCTTTCCCCTCCCTCCGTTTTTCCTTACTACAACCTTTACCCATTCAATAGGCCACAGTTTTTCCTTTCCCCAACCCGATGAATCCCAGAAAACTCCATCATTGCCGTTGTTGCTCAAAAAGTCTAACTGCGGACCTCTGGCTGCTGATGGGTGTTTGTGCACTTTGTTGAAGAGATCCAACCTGCCGGCAGAGGATCTCTGGAAGAAGCCAGACCTCCTTACCAGCAGGTATTGTCATGAATCACAAGTTTAATTCCTCTATCTCATGTTCCTTGTCTTTGCAGCACAGCAGTAGTTGTAGGGTATTTTAGTGCTTATGAACTGTGTAGCCTGACTTCTAACTTGTAATATTTTTTCTTCTTTTGCTAGAAACAACTTCTTAGCTCAGCTGCCCTGTGAGGTGTGTAGCCCACTGGCCAGTAGACACTGGGAATTAGCTGAAAGGTGACCAGGTAGCGAACCTTTTTTCTGCAGAACAAGACGGCAGCAGCAGTTACCCACCGTCCAGCTTATTCAAGTACTCTGTTGTACTGTGTGATCAGCCTTTGTTTTGACACAGGAAGAATAACAACACCCTGGTTGGTGAGTTCAGTGGGTTCATACCATGATTTCTGTAAGTCCTTGAGAGCGTATAGAAAGCAGGTGAAGGGAGTTTCCTCTGAACCGGGTAACTTGAGCGCATTTCAGTGAAGTCCTCCGAGCCTCTGCTCTGGTGCTTCCCATTATTTGAGGATACAACAGCTCCCTTTTCAACAGCTGCGAGAGCAATTTGGGAACTCAAAAAATGTGACAAAGTGGGAGAGGGTTAAAAGAGATGTCTCCTGATCACCTTTGTCCAACCTTCCTCCCCCCAGATGTGACAGAGGTGCACTTTGTTCAGAAACAGGAAAATTTTCTGCATGTTGGGGTGTAACCTAACATTGTTTGGGAAAGAGAAAGAGGATGGGCTGTAGTATCTCTTGCCATCTTACTGCTTTGTGAAGTATTTTACTTACAAGCATGCTTCAGTTTCCACATGTGATGATAAAAAATACTGGCTGGGAAATACAGAGATGTGACAAAGCCACGTTGCAGAAAGAGCCAACTTTGGGAAGCAGGTTTCATGCTACGTCCTGCAGCTCCCCCAAAAGCCCCAGCCCCCACCAACTGCTGTGCCTTGGGGCAGGGCAGGGCAGGGCAGAGCGAGGCTGCAGGCAGCCCAGCTGCAGCCACTGTCCCTGATAGCCCGGCCGCACAGCTGTGCCCGACGGGCTGGAGCAGCCGGCGCCGGCCAGTTCACCCGCCTGCCCGCCCGGGGCAGACATCTCAGACCTGGGCTGCTTTTGCTGCAGCTCGGGTTCTTCTGGCAAGTAAGTGCTTTTGAATAACCATGTTCTCTCTTGATTCTTGTCTTCAACAGAGTGGGGGAACTGGCTGTGTTTCCAGTGGCTCCCTCGCCCTGCTTTGTTAGAAGGGTTGCCAGAAGGTCTGGCCTGGTGTGTGCTGGTGGAAGGGATATGGTATATGGTACATGCTGGGGTGCTGCCTGGGCAGGGAGGGGTCTCGGGAGAAAAACAGTCCGTGTCTACGCTGTTGCTTTCGTTTGCAGTGCCTGCTACAGAAATGGAAGCTGCCTTTGATTTTCTTTTGGTGGGGTAGTGTGGTGTTTGGGGAAAACAAAGGCTAACAGCAGATCCAGAGGAGCTATTTGTTGCAAATCTGTTGTGTTGAAGTCAAGGTCTCCATGCTCAACTAGACTGTCCATACCCAGCAGGTTGTGGAGTACATAAGTGTTTCCCATGGGCTTTGGCCACAGGAAGATTTGGAAGATCCCTGCTGTGTGGTGGTGCTTTATATTAAGCACAAATTGTATATGGTGCTGACCCTGCACACCAAAATCTGATGTTAAGCTTGAACTGAGAGTCTTCCAGCCTGGACCTGACCTCTTATACCATTGGGTGGTACACAAGTGCAAAGCAAGAGAGGGGCTTGGCCTCCAGGGACTGAAAACATAAATATAGTGATGCTGGGAAGTGAAACATGGGAAATTATTTACCTAAGGGCACAGGAGAGAGCTTCCAGCTTTCTTCATTTTCCCTTTTATCATCCCCAGACTATGCTCCTTCCTCAGGAGTCAGATTCTAAAGGCACCTTTAGAGCTGTGTCTACCTATTAGGCTGATGAAAAGCTGGCTTTTATCACTATGTACATGCTCGAAAAATGAAATAAAATAATGGAAATGTACCATTTTGGGGAATCAGGGAAGATGGAGGGCAGGGCCCAACTCCTCCACTTGCTGTGCAGCAGAAGCTCTGGGCTGTGCACTTGTAGATGGAGGGGCTGGCATGGGCTCTCCCAGCTCGGGGAGAAAAACAATCCCATCCCCAAAAGGGAGCAGGCACTAACCTAATAAAGGCACCAGCTGGACGGAGGGAAACCGGCTCTTCGGAAAAAAAAAAAAGACCTCCTTTCATTAGAAAAATAATATATTTCATCCAAATAAGGTAAAAATATTTGAAATGGGGCAGAAGTGAGCACTAGGCAGCATCTGTCAGGCCCTTTCTGAAAAGGGGAAGATTATTAAACTCAATTACAATTTATTTTTGTAAAGTGTCTTTCAGACTAAAAATCTCCCCAAATGCTTTGCAAGGAGTGCTCGGGGTTACTTACAATATGGAGCATCTTAGAAGAACACCCATTTTCCCACCAAATCCTCATTTTCTGCATCTGCTAAAGGGCTTAACCCTTCAGGATTTGTTCTTCTGTATTTGCGAAAATAATGTGAGATGTTTTATGATGCTTGCTGCAAGTAAAGTGCCTGAAGGGGGGGGGGGGGATCTGACATTGGGGTTTTCTCTGTTTTAGGTAAAATACTTGGTTTTCCTTGGGGCTGTGTCTCCTGAGGGAGAAGGTGATAGGCTGGGCAGGGCCGATTCAGAGGACCTAGAAGTACAACTGGCTTATTTGTTGTGTATTTTTCTCTTCGTGTCCGTCGCTGTGCCAGCTGCTTGTGTGTCTCTGTCACTTTGCCCGGTGTGTCTGTTTTGTACAGCATCCCCGTGGTTGGTTTTTCAGCCTCCCATCCTGCCCTTTCCTTTTTATTTCTAACACTTCAGAAACAGGCTGTTTCCAACTTTATCCCTCTGCTGCTGTAAGCTGGCACTGAGGTTTTATCTGTGCGGAGCTAGAGTAACACCTCTTTGAAATTAATTTCTCTAACTGATTTAATTAAACCAGAGCGAATTCTTGGGTGGACATTCTTTGTGCAGATCAGCTTTACTTAGGCAGTTTCAACTGATCAGTGCATGCACAAAAGACTAAATTGCTGAATTGCTGCAGCTTTGCTCTGTAGATGAACTGTTCTTTGCTTCCTGCTCTCTTACAGTATCAACAGTAGATTTCATCTCTGCATGCCCATTCACCTCCTTACTCGTGTGTTTTTGTGTCAGCGCATTGCTGTACAGTAATGCCAATGCTGCCACTGCAGCACACAGCGCGTTTGGGGGATGAGCTGGAAGTTGGGGCTCCCTCTTGCTTCACAGTCTCCTGCGTTCCCCAGAATGAGCCAGGTGAAATTGGAACCCTTGGAACACTGTTGCATCTGATTTTTGCTCCTTTTTTTCCCCAACTTTGCAAACTCCTGCAGAGTCTGCTGGTGTGATAGGGCAGCCCGGTGAACAGCCGTGTCCCTCTGCAGAGGGATGCGCCCCAGCTGCAGCGGTGTCGGGGCCGCTCTGCCCAGGTGGCTGTGTCACCAGCCTGGTGCAGGGACATCAGTGTCACCTCCAGCCACCCGCCGGAGCTGGTTCCCTTCCATCTTACCAGCCTGGGGGCTGTAGCCGAGACCTGATTTGGGGGTTTAGTGCCTGGCGGCGGAACGAGCGAGCCTGTGTCCCTGTGAGGGGCTGTGACTTGCTCTGGCCACAGATCAAATGGCTTTGTTTTATTCTCTTTAATGTTTCGGGCTGTAGAGCTCTGACATTTAGGCAGAGCTTGGCTGTGGTTGGGGATCACAGGAGGGTCCCTGGTGGTCCCGGTGACAGCAAGGGCTGGGGGCAGATGCCGTTGGTGGTGTCATGGCAAGAGCAGGAGGCAGCACCCTGCCTGTGGGGAGGGGAGGGGGGCAGGGAAAGGCTCAGGCTGCCTGTCAGATAAATCTTCAGCTGTTTACATAAATCCTCAGTGTTTCTCCATTTGTTTGTTTAAGAGTTTCCCTGCCAAAAAAGAGCAAAAGGAAGGAGGGAAGCTGCCGCTGTTGGCCACCCCTCCTCAGCCACAATGCACTTTGGGGGCCAGAGCGCCCTGTACCCCCAGGTGAGATGACAAATGTGCGTCTGGAGGGGCCGCGTTCCTGTCTCCTGAGCCGGCGCCTGGCCCTTGTGAGGGAAGGTGCGTGTCAGGGACGCCAGTGAGCCCACTTCTCGGCCCAGAGCTGGCACGAAGAGCTTGTCATCTCTTCTAGCACCTGGTGTACCTACAAATGCTCCTCAATGCCTTTCTCCCCTTTGCCCTCACCACTTTCCTAGAGATTGCTGCCCCCAGAGTTGGGTGTTGTCAGCTTGCAGTTCAAGAAGTTTGTTCAAGACAGCAGAGACCCAAAAAGTGGGGCTTCCTGCCTAGATTTTGGATTTCCATGGAATATTGTCTGCAACAGAGGACTCAAAACCGTCTTGCCATTAGGCAAACTTGTATATTTTGCTGTAGTTGCATGTGCAAGTCTTGTGTACAGATACATTTGTGCATGCTCTCACTCTTTCCAAGTTTGGTCATATTAAACTAAGTTCTGCCTTGATTTGTAGAGAAAGGCAGAAATTATTTATTTATTCATATGTGAAACTCCAAAAACATTTCCAGCAATCTACGTGCTTTTTTTGTTTGGAATAGGTACAAGCTGCTCATTGACTTTGAGAAAAGTCTTTTAAAGTTCAAGTTCCCCTTGAAGATGATGTGAGATTTTATTGCCACGTTTGAAAGCTTCAGTCTTCTATGCAGATCGGGGGAGGGATATTTGGTTATAGCTCCTCTCCTTCCTGTTCCCCAAGAGCTGCTTTTTTCAAAGGGCTTCTCCTGGCCTTCCGAAAGGCACCTGCAGGTTTGTGAACACAAGTGCAGGTACAAATGGAAAACTTGGCTGTGACACAAGCAAGGTGATGCAGTCTGTATGTACCATGGTTCAGAACCTTAGTTCTTCGCAGGGGCTTGTGCAGAGCCGTGAGGGAAATTTAGAAGAGAAGTGGAGGACTTGGCTTTAAACATCTGGTCCGCACTCTCTTGTTCAGTTCTGTGTCAAAATACCTCTCTCTTGCTTTGCGTTTTTATACCCAGTGCCTGGTGAAAATAATTTTTGCAAGGCATTTATTACCTGTTAACTAATGGCCATCTGTTAATGGCTGGTTTCTGTCTTCACTCCCGTACCTGAGCAACATGGACAGTACTTGGTTAATAACATCTGAAAACCAGGATAATAACGTCTAAAAACCAGGATTGGAAGCAGCAGCAGAGCCACCTGGTCTCCCATTCTGTGTCCTAAAATACCTTGAATGCTGCTTCTGCATGTTTGAGGCGATTGAACTTTTGCTGCCTCTATTGGTTTAAAGTCTCAAATTGTTCGGAAAGTGGAAAGTAGTGCTCCTCTGTTTGAGATTTATGTTTCATCTGGTGCCAAAGGATACTCCTGCTGGGGGTGCTTATGTTGGTAGGTGCTGAAGACTTGGTACTGTGCTGAAAAGTTGGTATCTGGTGTATGTAAAACGGGCAGTGTAGTTTTGTGGCGATGTGTGTAGCTGTAGGGTCTTGCACTCACAAAAAAATCATGTTACATGTACTCTTGATGTAATAAAAATGTAATAGCAGCAGCGACTGCCCAGTTTTTGCCTTCAGACCAAGAGCTGCAGCGGCACCGGTTGCGGCGGCTTGGAATGAATGCAATGGTGAGGCTTTCGTTTGTTCTACTTGCAGCTTCTCCCGTGGTTTGCTCATTCTTTTACGAAGTGCAGAGTTCCACAAAGAGCAGGCAAGTTCCAGCAGGAGCTTTTAAGCAGTGAGTCGTGTCATTCACGTCCTGTCCCCCCAGAAACAGTCATGTAAATACCCTTGTGCTGTGGGCAGAGCTCCAGTGAGAACAAACCTCTGTGCTCCGAGGTGGGATTAGGAGCATGTTCAGATAATGACATCCGAAAACAGGATGGCTGGGAGCTGCAGCACAGCAACGAGTGGGCTTTGAAAGAGAGAGGAGTCTAATCCTCCCTGCTAATAAGGAGGCAGTTGCTGCCAATGCATGGGGCTTGGCAGGTGCTGCTTTGCTGCCCCTGGGTTGTCTGACGGGTGGCAGAGAGGTGCAAAGACCCAGCTGCTTTGAGATGGGAAGAGCCACACAGGAGGGCTTTTCTTTGCGCAAAACAACTTGGACATTGCTCTCCCCGCATCCCCAGCAGCACTTTGGCAGGACAGGCATCAGAACGATGTCTGTGGCTGTGACGGTGGCTGAGAGGGGATGGATACACAGACACCTAAATTCCTGCCACTCAGGAATTTCCAGCGCACTCAAGCCCGGCTTTTTCTCAGGAAAGCAGCTGGATGCGTGCTGGTCTGTGCAGCCCTTGCGCCTCACCAGTGACCCAACAGTAAAATGACATTTACTGCCCGTCCCCATTGGCCTTGTGCAGAGCAGGGATGCTGGTGATGAAAGGCTGTTCCAGACCCGCCTCTGGTGTGAAGTGCCCGGGCATGAGCCCTGGCCAGGAGAATGGTGGGGACAGGCTGTGTTGAGCGTGCAGAGGTTTTATCTAATCTATCGTTCCTTTTTAATCTAATCTATCGTTCCTTTACAGTCAGCACTCACGACCGCTGGATCCGAGGTACCAAGCAGTGCCGTGTCGCACCGCGGCTGTCGGGACACCCGCCTGCCTGCAAGACTTTCTCATCCCAGACGGCAGTCGCCGCACTTGCAAGCGCATGGTGTATACAAGGTTCTGCAGCAGGAAAACGCTACGGAGTGGCCAGGTAAGAAATGCTTTCGTTCTGATCTTTGATGCGTGGCATACAGCTTCCTGTGTTCTTGCTAAATTCTGCTGAAGTATATGGCTTCAACATTGCATTTTCGTGGGGGTTAAAAGATTTATTAGACCCCGCAGGACGTTTCATTCATGCTTCTCTCTCATTAGGGTGATAGTCAAAGCCCTATTGATTTAGTGGCCTTTGAATGTCATTGTTAAGGTTTCAGGTTCCACCACAGATCCCAATTCACCACCCTGAGTTTGTAGGCCAAGGCAGGAAGGGCAGAGTCAGCACCTGAGCGGTCACATCTCTAATTCCAGGTCCCAGTTTGACAAACTGTGGAGATGTAACAGGCACCACTACTGTAAGGAGCCCCGATGAGCACTGAAATAAAACTAGAGGGCTGCTTAAAAAGCATGAGGCCATAGTCCACGTAAAGAGAACTCGGTTCCTGTGGCACTTCCCACCTCAGTGCTGGTGTTAACGGGTGCGGGGCCATCGTTCTACTTGCAGCGCTGAGAGACCCAAACCGTGCCAAGACTTGTTAGCTCCTAAGATAAGAAACCACCTCAATCAAGAAGACAACTTGATCACTTAAAACTTTGGGGTTTTTTTTCCAGTTTTTATTGAGTGAAAATGTCAAACCTTGCATCAGTCATGCAAAAAAAAATCAAATAAATAAAACACATATATTAAATTTCTAATAGCACTAAATTCAAGTGGAAAAATATTCAGTTCTTAATAACGCAGGTGCTGAAGAGACCAGATTCAAGTAAATCAGAGCACACCATCCTGTTTAGGGTGTTTTTTTTTTCACTTTCTGCATTTTTGTCTCAAAACCTATATATATATCTATATATCTATATATATGTATATACATATAGATATATACACACACACATATATATGTGCATACATATTATTTTTATATTTATATATATACACATACATATTTATAAAACATTAAAAAGAGCATTGGTGGTTCAAGCATTTATTTCCCGCCCCTCCCCCACGGAAAGAAAAAAAAACAAAACAAACAACAAAACAAAACAAAAAAATTACACATTTAAATTTCCAAATGAGCTAGCGATGGCTTATAGTCCTAGTGTGCAATATGGAGATTACAAAAGGCTAGAATCCTCCCTCTTTGTCTTTTTTTTTTCCATTTTTGTCTTTTTTTTTAAAGTTTTTTTTTTTTTTTTGCTACATTGGAAAATTTTTTTAGTTTTTTTTCTTTTTTCTTTACAAAATTCCTTCCACACAGACTTTAATCCAGTTGAGTTTGTGGCTACAACGAACCATCTAGTCAATCGTTTTCATCTCGTTTTTTGCTCTTCAGCAGTGAATGGTGGCAGGATCAGGAGGGTCCATCTCCAGGTTCATTTTGTTTGGTTTTTATCTCGTTCTGAACAGTCCGTTCCCTCTCTCCTCCCCCTCCTCGCAGTGCGCTGACTCTCCCTCTCTGGTCACTCTCTTGTCTAACAGTCCTGTTGACATGATCGCTTGAAGTGGAAACCCCACCGTGCTCTAACAGGGCTCCTCGTGCTGTTGAGGCCTTTGTTCAGAAAAGCACTTAAGCGGGGGCTTAAACCCAGAGAGCATCTGCTTAAGAGTTTAGCTGAACCAAACCTCAACACGGCAGAATAAAAAGACGGGAATAACTTTCTTGACTATTTGCTGTTGTTGTTGCTGCAAACAGAGACATAGTGAGAGATTCACAGCAACTCTTGGGCGGCCCTGGAGCCACTGTCCTGCGAGGGCATCTGACCTTCTGATCAGCAGTAGCCTGGTGGGAAAGAAATCTCATTCCCTGTGCCAGCTCCTGGGTGTTTATCCAGAGGTGATAAAAGCTGGGGAGAAAGGCTGAGCTGTTAGGGAGAAAATGGTGTGCATAGATAAACACAGGCCCTGCTGCCGCACCTGCCTGGCGCTGCCTCCCGGGACGATGTGCGCCGGGGGCTGGCGGCAGCGGAGCTATCGGTGGAGCTCTCACCCCTTTTCTGCACACGCTTCTGCTCCCTCCCGCTGCTGTGTGATTCAGCCAGCGGAGCTGGTGAGGTACGGAAGGGGAGAGGTAAAACCACTGCGTCCCAGTGCAGGTTCCCGGCTCCAAACAGCCAGGAAACAGCCCAACTGTGCTGAATGGGAACCAGTGGCCCAAGTGCTAGGCCACCAAACCCAGAATTGCACCGTCAGTGCTCCCAGCAGCTCTGCTGTTGTGCTGGAGGCAGCGGCATCTCGGTCCTGCTCCCACAAAGTCACCGATACACATCACGTTGATTTCCGCGGTACAAAATAAACACATCTGTTTTGCAAGATGTGGCTCGTGTTACGTCCAAGGATTCCTCTTGGAGCCCATCACCATACTAAGTAGTTGAATATGGGAAAAATGTACAAGTACAGAACCTGCAGCAAATGCTGTTGAAGTAAAATCTTTTTGCCCCATCCCATTTCTAGAAATTGCAGGGCCTCACTCCCTCACTCTGCCCCAGGAACGTGAGCTTCATTAGATTCAAGAATTGGATTGTGCTAGAAAACACACAGTTGAGGGCAGGGGATATACCAAACAAAACAAAAACAAACAAACAAAAATAAAACCCTATAAAAATAAAAGCCACACAAATAGCTGATAGAGGAAAAGATCTCCTAAGAATTAAATAAACTACAAACTAGTAATAACAATATTTCATTTGTTTTCATTTGTTTCATCTCTACAAAATTCAAGTTAGAATTCGGAATCGTGCAGCTCCAGTTCAGTGCTGGGAGTGTGAAGTCAGCCTCAAACTGTAGCACTAAGGCCCCCCCTCCCCTGCCACCCCTGCAAACAGACACTACATTGAAGGAAAGAAAAGAAAATTAAAAAAAAGAAACAAATTGCACACAATTAACCATATGTAAGGGCTGTCCAGAAGGCAGGTGACCCCTCATCCCCTGGCATTGGTGGTTTCGTTTTTGTTCTATATATAGTAATAACCTTTACAGGAAAAATACTGTACAACTTTGTTTTTGCCTTTCCTTTTGAAACATCATCTGAACATTCTGTCCCCACATTTACCCAGCTGAGCTGCTTGTTTATAAACCAGACTTGATCTGCACCGCTTCCTTAGGGAAATTAAAAAAAAGGCAACCTAAACTTCTCGAGGCCTTTATCTGTGGAGGGTGAGCACACGTTACGGGGATGCCCTGGAGCCGCAGTGCTCGGGGAGCTGATGGGAAGGGGCGCCTGCATCATCTTAGGAAAAAAATTAACTTTTTTTAAAAAAAAACAAGGACAAACTTGAGACACAAGGAACCTTTTGCTAGGCTGGTACACTTACAAACTGGCACTGAAATAACTATTAGCAGAAATAATTCATACAGCTAGTCCTTCTGGAGCCCACGTGTGTGTAGACAAGCCTGCCCTCTCAGACTCGGGTGAGGATTTGGGGTCAAACAGCTACTGTTGCACCTGTCAGAGTCGGGACAGTGTCCTGTATGTAGTGTGTGTTCCCAGAGAGCAGGGACGAGTGTCTAACCAGGGGAAAGCCCAACAAGCTTTGGAGGTGGCAGGTCAAACACTGCACAGCTGCACTGGCTTACGCAGTGCCCAAGCTATTAGCCCTACTTGGTAAAGTTTCTCAGCATGGACCCACAAATGCATTAATTCTTAGCTGGACTAGATCCTGGCCTCAGCGAGCAGCTCCCCCAGCTCTGAGTTCTCTGTGCTGTGCAGGTTGCAGTAGCCTCATGTTTTGTAGCTGCAAAAACTGCGACTGTGCCAGCGGGTGCTGCAGAACAGGGTTGTGCCCCCTCCCGCCCCAGTGCAGAAGACACCCCCGGCCTGAGGACGTCCCGTGGGATCCTGAGCACCTGCCTCCCTTCCCCTCCCTCAGCAGTGCTGCCTTCACCCTCTCCCAGAAGTCACTAGAGATTCGTCCACGCAGAAAGACAGACCGGCCCATCCCCAGTGAAAGGCCGGGGATGAGGGCTTGGGGACGGGGGACATACCTGTCACTGTACGGCTGCCTGGGTGGGGAGCACGGAGTATTTTCAAGGCTGCTCTAACGGCTGGGACGCGGTTCTGTGAGCACGGTGCTCCCTGTGCTGCACCGTGGGACAGAGTGTCAGCTCCCAACCTCCTGAGATGGGGATACTGAAGCACCAGAAAAACGCCTCACCCTCACCAGAGAGGAAGCACCTGGGGGTTGGGATGAGATGGAACTGGAAGGGAGATTAACCCCAGTCCTCCAGTGGGACAGACCCTTTAACTGCCCGCTGCGTCCTTCCCGAGTTACTTCAGCTACATCCCTGCAGGCAGAACAGCAGGGATGAGGTGTCCTACAGAGAAAGTGTAGACTGAGAAAGTTTTACAATATAAATAGCATTCAAAATTATCATCATTAACAGTAAAAAGGATCTGGAAGAACAGAGGAGTGTCCCATTCCCACCCCTGCTCATTCATTAATGCGTCCTCATTTATGTGACAATAAATACCCACTCCCACCCTTGCTGTCTGATGCCATTCATTTAATGCTGGAGAAGGGGGGGGAGGGGTGGAGAGAGAGAGAGCACGCACCCCTCACCCCTCCTTCCCGCTGGCAAAAGCTGAGCTCGTTGTCTTTGTGACACCAATTCCTTGAATTTTATATATGTGTGTGTGTGTGTGTACATTATATATATAGAGCGAGACACACACACAAATATATATTTCTAAAATTCATTACCTGTTGTTCCCACCCACCCCCCTCCAAGAAGTGGAGATTATTATTAATATCGTACAACTGAAAACATGGAAAAATAAAACCCAGAAAGAAAAATGGGGGGATAGAGCCCCACCCATAACAAAGGGTCCCCAGATGGGCACAGGCCCCACGCACCATGCAGGGAACAAGGCAGAGCAGCTGGTACCCTCAACGTTCATGTCCATATAAAAGGGTATTTTTTTGTTTTTGCTGCATCCTGCCCCCACGTTCTGTGTCTGCAGAATGGAGTGATGCAGCACCAGTCCTGCTGCCAGCCTGTCTCTCTTATGGGGCCTGTGGAGGAGCGTGGGTTTCCTTCCGGCCTCTCTCTCTCTCTCTCTCTCTCATGTGTGTGTGGCACGGAGTTTGTTTCCAATCTTTGTTCTTGCCTCATATGGGGTCCTCTTAGTAATTCTGTGTAAGAGCAAAACCGAACCACTGCTGCTGTTGTCTCTAAGATTAAGGAGAAGCTGCTGGAGTGACGGTAGCGGCTGGGGCAGCAGCTGGAGCAGGAGGTGGGGCTGGAGCAGGGGCTGGCTCACCCTGGGGCCTGGAAGCATCGCCATGGTCTGTGGAAGAAGCAGGCTCCTCTGGTTCTCCATCTTCTTTAGTGGCCAGGCCCTCAGGGTCAGGCAGCGATTCTTCAGAATCTGTGTTCAGGTCTTCCTCTTCATCATCCTCCTCATCGTCATCATCATCATCCTCCTCTTCGTCATCCTCTTCTTCTTCATTCATCTCCTCTTCATCATCTTCCTCATCCTCTTGGGAAGAGTCATCCTCGTCCTCCACATCACCAGAGCCAGATGCCACCGCGCCCCTCTCCTGAGGTGCGGTCCCGGCTCTGCTCGGTGAGGGACCTTCAGCGACTTCTGATTGCTTCTTGCTGAGGTCCAGGGAATCATTGAGGCCCACGCCAGCCGCGTTCTGCAGGAAGAAGAGGGAGCTGTTGTTGTCAGTGCTGAGGTTGAGGGAGCTGTCCAGGCTGATGGAAGAGTTCTGGATGTCATACTCGACAGTGGAGTGGGCAAGGCCCTCGGGGCCAGGAGAGATGGCAGGAAGCTCCCCTCGCTCCTGCTTCTCGTGTTTGCGCTTGTGCGAGTCCATCTGTGACATGCCCACCACCGTGTGTTTGCAGCCAGGGTAGGTGCAGTGGAAGTGGGAGCACTTGAGTTTGTACTTGCAGTCGGGCACCTCGCAGTCCACGCTCGAGCTGAACTGGCAGAAGCCGGCAGCGCTGATGACGTCCTGCTTGCCGTGGTGCTTGCGGTGGGCTGTCACCTTGGTGCTGTCAGTGCAGCGGAAGCCACAGCGCAGACAGTGGAAGTGTGTGCTGTTGCCAGAGAACTGACAGTCTGGGAAGTTGCAACTCAGTGAAGACTTGAAGCGTTTGAAATCGTCCAACACCAGGTTGTCAACACGATCGTGATGCTGGGCGTGCTTATACATGTGGGTACGGCCACAGAACTTGTAGCCGCAGTTCTCCCGCGTGCAGTGGTAGTGGGTAACCTTGAGAGAGAACTGGCAGCTGGAGTCCTTGCAGTCCTCGTAGAGGTCATAGCGCCGAAATCCCTCCAGCATCATCCCTTCATCCAGCATCTTGCGTGAGGACGCGGTCTTGCGGCGCTTGCCAAACGGGGACATGTCCTCAATAATCCAGAAACGCTTTTTGGCCCCCGAGGCCGTTGGCATAGTGATGGTATTCCCTGAGGAGAAAAAACAAAGACTGGTGTTGGTGTTGCTGACAGCCAGGCCTCCTCTTCTCCCAACCATCCCGGCAAGCGCTGTAGCTGCCAGCGCACAAGGCTGCCACTGCTCACCCCTCAAGCTCTAGGGAAGCCTGTGCTCTGGCTGGTGGGCTGGCTGGTGCCTGCTCGACTTTGCTTCCTCCATTCTCAGCATATCCCACCTTGCCTCTAATCCTTGCTCTTGCATATTCATCTTGTCCAAATGCTAACTGTTGCTTCACTGGTTTGCTACTCCCACAATTTCTCCTGCTGATTAGTTAATCTCTAGTTCTATTTTCCTCAAATCAGAGTTTAATACAGAGGAGGTGGCTTGTTCCCATCCAGTACTGAGCGGTTTTACTGTAGTTTAGTGGGTTCTAAATGGTAGAAGAGTTTAAGCATGCTAAAACCTCACAGGTGTACTGTTCCCCATCCAGGCTCTCGTAATGCACGGCAACTGCCAAGGACAGGCAGCCAGTGAAGGAAGATCCCATGCGTGATTAAAACTGCAAGGGGGGAATTTATAGAAATAGGATGGACTTTGGCCAGGAGACTGCAACATCCCTCACTGTAATGAGCCCACATATTACAATGAGTGCACTTAGAAAGACAGATGGACAGATGTTCAATGGGGCTAATTCTCATCATCACTAGCCAGTGGACTCTGAGAGAAAATACCAGTTCTACAGCTTTCCCTTGGGTCTCAGGAGTCACATGGTGCCCCTAGTAAATAAAGAGCCCTCATCTGTCTTCCACTTTCATTCACAGGGCCAGCAGGACTGGCTGCTGCTCCCGTCCCCCAGGATCACGCTGACATCAAGGACTCGACCTCATTAGATCTATTAACTTTTTTTTCTTCTCTGCTTGCTACTTCCAGAATCAAACCACAATCTGCAGTATCAACATGCAGCACGGACAAGGTTGGAGGCGAGAATTTCTCACCAGGTGCAGAACTGTGAGTGTAATTGGAAATTATAGCTCGCAACTAAAACATTCTCTTTTTGCCTTTCTTCATTCTGAAACTGCCATCCTCTTAAAAAGAGGCGCGATTTGTGACATGCAGTGCCTGGGGCCTGAGAATCCAGAGCAGCTTGCATCCTTGTCTGGGAGACTGAAGAAACAGTCATCTGGTTGACTGTTGTAGATTTTTTTCTTTTTCTGGCTGATAAGCAGGTATTAAAAGTGATGAATGCTATTTTTGCCACATCTGGCCCTTCAAATGACAGCCCTTCAAGAGAAGGTGACAATCACCGAAGGAAACATCCAGAAGTTAAATTGGACTTGTACTAAAAGATCCAAGTCAAGGGGACTAGTAGCAGCAACCTCATCTCTTGCACGGTTTGCACGGCCACGCTACACAGATTGCAGGATAAGCAAAGAACAAAAGATTTTTCCACACCTGTTTGTTACATGGCACTTTTCATCAGCCTGCAAATAAGGATGCCAGCTTGGGCATCCATGGCCAGACCATCTTAGTGACATGAAGCTGGTGGAAACTGCACATTAAGACTAATATAACCAGCTACCAGTGAAAGAATAACTTCCCGTCACTGCAGGTTTTCAATTAGCAAGGTCTTAGCTAGAGAATCTGTGACCAATTACTCTCTGCTCCCCCTCACCCCCAACATCTGGTATTGTAAAATCTCATTCTCTGCTTTCAGGCGACCAGTGGCAGCGCGTGGCTGCAGCACAAATCGCTGCTGTCCACATCAACTCCTTACTCCTTCTTTTTCTTAAAAAAATGCAGCCAAACCATCACGTTGTTTATCATTAGTATTAATGCTCATCTTGGGACAGGAATATGGGATACACCATCTCAGGGGAAAGAGTGTGGATGGGAAATTGGGAAATAATTAGAATTTAAAGTTTACCTGTTCTAAACTTAATGTATCTGCTCAGCTTTTACAACAGTTCTAACAGTTGTGTTTAAAACTTTAGTTAATCCCATTTTGTTGTCTCATTTCAGAGCAAGGCTATGAAGAACAGGTGACAACCTGGTACACTCGCCTCCTTTAACCGCTAGACACCGTTCAGTCCCCAGCACCCAACGGGGGAGTACCGAGCCTCAGCACGTCATCCCAGCGGTAAGTGCGTGCCATGCGCTTGTCTTTTCAACGACAAGTGATGCAAACACTCACAGAACTATACAAAGGTAGAAAGAAAAACTTACAAATATATAATCAGAGGAAAGCACAGCACAAGGTTAATATGTTTCAGGTTGCATGCAAATCAGTTTAAAAAAAAAAGGCAAAAAAGTATAGTTCTTGTGTATTTGTTCATCAGAACAGACTCCTCTGGACAAGGCAAAGGATCCTTCTGCCGAGTCCTGTGAGAAGAACCTGTGAACTTCCCAGGGGAGCTGGTCCCCCAGCCACACTCCCAACCATTTACCTTGGATTTGCACATTACTAAAAGTGGCAGAAGAATGACTGGGACATTCGTAGGCTGCCAGAATCCTCTTAAGTGTGAACTTTAAGCACAAATATGCCTTTAATTAACTAGAAAAGAGCTGGGAGTTGGGAAAAGAAGCCAAAACTGAGACACACCCTAAAAAAACATTCCCAGATGGAATGAGAAGCCGCAGCCTGAGACATCTCTGATCTTAGTCACACATGGGAAACACGGCAGCTTAAAACTAAAATTCTTGATGTCTTTTTTGCAGCTGGTAAGAGCAGATGTAAATAACAGCGAGTGTGAGAAACAGCCTGAGCTGTCTGATGACGCCACCGTGGTGACACTGAACTTCACTCTGTCACTGGTGCTGGCGAAAGCAGCCCTGAGTTTTGTGGCTTTGTATGTGAATAGGAAGCAGTGAAGCTTACAAGATCTATAAAAACAGGGGACCTGGGTACCTTGTGAGGCACTGACCTGCTGAGATGTGTGGGTGGTCTGGAAGATCTAATCAAAAATTCCAAGTCCCATTAATGCTGCATGAGCAGAAGTTTGCTTTGTGACCACCCTGCTGTTATCAAGAGGCTGAAAGTGCAATTTAACTATGGATTCTGTTAGATTTTTCTCATAGTTTGGAATTGGTGGCAATTGCTCTCAGGTATCCACATGTTTATCAATGAGTTGCTGGGTTTTGGTTACCGTGTCAGCAGACAAAAGGAGCAGGCAGGGACGGGCCCTTGGATACAATTAAATAAGACATGGTGTGATGTTTCTATATTGACCCAAAGGTGCAAAGAAAAAACTGTGGGCAGGGTGAGTGGGGAAGCAGATGGGCACAGGACACTAGAGAGAAAGCAAAGTGTTACCTGCTGCATCCTGAACTAAGGGAACGTCACTTTTTACTGGAGCTGGAGTGGCAATGATGGGCGAAAACCCAGCGGTGCTGGCGGCAGGCATGACAATGCCTCTGCTGGATCCAAGAGTGGCACTGAGCAGAGAGTATGAGAGACAAGATGGAGAGAAGAGGTAGGGGAGGGTGGGGAGGGGAGACTTAAGCAGGGCTTGTGAGAAAGATGGAGGCAGAGATGGTGGTTGAGGTTGTGGTGCATTGTGGGTTGCATCATCGGCAGCGGCAGTAGAAGGAACCAGGCAGCCTGGAGAATGTGGAAAGAAAAAAAGCAGAAAAAAAAGGAAAACAAAACAAAACAACAAAAACAAAACAAAAGAACTGAAATGAGAACCCAAGAGCAGAAGCAATATGGTGAAAATGGAAAATACAGTCACAAATGTATGAAACAGAACTATAACAGAGAAGAAACAGAAGGTGAGGAACTGACAGCATCAGGAAGAGGAGGGTGTCCGTGGAAGGGAAGGCGGCTCTAGTGGCACAGGGAAGTGCCACAGGCTGTCACACAAATTCCTGCTGCTTTGGTCCTCATTTATCTATGTAGTGCCAGCGGGTAGCAGCTCACTGCTGGGAGGGTGGTCTTGTGTTTTGGGTGGGTGGAGTTGCTCACTACCTGGGTGGCAGGGGCCATTTCCTAGGAAGTGTGACTTGGGCCCCACGGCCTAATGACAAAGGAGAGAGTGCCAGGACCACCGTCCACCAGAACTCTTGGGAGGAGCTTTAATGTCGATGTTCATGTAACATATGGTTAGATGTGCCGTATGATAATCTTCTTCTAACTGGTGTGGGCAGGAAAAGTAGGAAAATGTGTACAAAATTAAACTCAATGAGGCAGCCTATCTAGAATGTTACACTTAACCCTGGAAGGTCAGCTCAGAGATCCCTGGATCACCACTAGAAGATAAGAGAATTCATAAAAGATACCTGATTACTGAAAAGCTAACTCTGTAATACGGGGGTGGGGGTGGGAAATCGCTACACATTATCCTGGCAAACAGGAAACAACGGCAGAAACTCACTTCCAAAAAGAGGGGATGATGGAGGTGTCCTCTGCGCAACACTGCACAAAGGAACAAGAGTTTTTGCACGAGCAAGGGAGCCCAGTGAGCTGCTTGTGTGTTGATTTCTGAAGCTGTGGTAGGGTGTTGGTTTTTTTCCCCCTTCGTATATAATATCTGCTTACAAATAAATGTTGTACAGCCTTTTCTGTACCTCAACAGTATAGGAAAGTGTCTGACTTAGATGCTGCACAAGGAAATACAAAAGGATATCAGGGGAAATGCCAAGTACAGAACAGGCCCACAACTTTTTGGGTTTTTTAAATCTATTATTAAAATACATCCAACTTTAAGACACGGGATAAAAGTTTCTCTTCAGGGGAAAGAAAAGATATGTTTTTAGTTCACAGATGCTTGAGGTGCACATTTTGATGGATCTCCTCTCACAAAGGATGGAGATAGCCAGGTTAGTACGAGGCACTACTGTGAAGCTGGTACAGTTTATATTTTAAGGTGCAGTTGTCCTTTGGCCTCTCCCCATGTGTGTATCTCCCAAAAAAGCAGGCAACCGATGATCCATTTCACATCCCCCTTGCCTCTTACCTGCTGATGTACTTTCGTTGCCCACTGGAGTGCTGGAGCAGCTGCGGTCCATATTGGAAGATTCAGAGGAGATACCCCCAGGGCTACAGCCAGTGTAGTCCATGTACTCATCCGTTTCCGTGTCCATCATGCTTGGGGGTCCCTGAAAGGAAGCTGGGGTTCCTGAAGAGGCTGGGCTGGGGGCCATGCTGCCAACCTGGGGGAGATTTTCATTTCTTGGAGTGTGGCCAATAACCTGCAGCAAGAAAACAGAACGGGGACTTTCACACCAAAAGCAAGATGCCAAGACCAAAACCATCTGTCTGCACATTTATTTCTATCTGCCACAGTTCATGAGGGACGGTTGGAACATGCTCCTGAGTGCAACCCATGGCACTGGGGCTACAAGTGCGAGTCTTCCTTCACTGGGAGCTCGGGGCACTAAACCTGGCACACGTATCCTGGTATGTGGATTGTGATGCACTCAGAGGCCAAGAGTGTTAATCTTGGCACCAGTATCCCGGTGTGTGGATTCTGATGCATTCAAAACCAGGAGGTGTTAATCTTGGCATTACTTCCTTAGTGAAGGTCCTTAAATAAAGCTGGCTTGTTTCATCTACCAAGTCAATGGACTTTATAGCAACTAAGGAACAAGAACAAGCAGGAGGTTGCAGGATGGCCGCAATTCTGAGCTCAGGGCTGCAGCGGAAACTCTTCAATTTGTTCATGAAACACAAACCTAAACCTGCCAGGTGCTCTCAGTTATGTGTCAGAAAAGAAGGAACTGCCTTGCTCTGCTGCTTCCTGAGAGAGGCCAAGGAGTGCCCCAAACTAACTCCAAATCAATAAGGGAAGAGAAATTGAGAGTGGTATTTCTCCCATCCTAGATAGAAGCGGCAAATAATTCTTTATGTGCAACAGGAAATGTTTGCTTTAACCAGCATGTTCAATTCTTCCACATCCTAAGCACTTTAATTTTAACAAGCCAATTGGTGTATATCGAGCAGGGAGGGCGCACAAGTTGTAAATATGAGTATTTTAGCAATATCCTTCTCAATTTTTTTTCTCCATAAATCACAAAGAAAAGCTTTTTATACTAAGTAATGCTTTGATGTCTATGCTTCATCATTTTACCTCATGTTGTTAGAGTCCAACCAGGTGAAGCCTGGGTGAACCCATCCCAGTTGCACCCCCAATGCAGACACATATCCTGAGGTGTGTTTGGGTACAAGTGTCTTGGCACTATAGCAGTTCTGCAGTGAGAAACCCAAGGGACCAACACTACGTGGGATCGGCAGCTTAAATAACCAGTGAGTCACCTGAGTAGGAACACGATCAAAGTTCTTCCCCAGCATCCTTCTCATGTGCTTTCTGGCGTGGGATGTCATTTGGTGCTTGAGCAGGAAGGAGAACTGGCAGCCCTCTCGAATGCAGTGGAAGTGGCTGTTCACCTGGTTGTATTTGCAACCTACAGGCACAAAACCATTGTGTATTACAGATTACAGTGTACATAGATTTAAGAAGTGAGCATGAGCAGCAGACTCGTCCCATCCCCCTTCATTTTGTTATAAAGGAACATTACCATTACATATAGTAGTGCCTAATGCTCTCCAGTCTTAGCTAGCACCTTTTCCTTTAAAAAGAGAACAAAACCAAGACACTTAATGCTATCATAGAAGTTAAAATTGAAAATACACACTAATAATTAGATTAAAAATGAAAAGTTTTTTGTTTGCTTTTCTGTGCTCTGAGAAAAGCAGTCTCTCAAACGCTCTGGACAGTGTATGCTCTCTGGTCAGATAGAAATGAGCCAGGAGGTGTTTACTGCCACGCCAAATTTGTTCTGTAACAGGGGCAGCTACTGAACAACAAGCAATTTATATGGGTTCTGGCATACGGCACTTGACACATTCGCTCCTCTTGGATAGTGCCATGGATTCTGGGAGTCTGTGTACCTCAGTAACAGACAATCCTAAACAGCTACATTCTATGGCTGATAAATAATGGCTTGTTGCAGTTAAAACACAGCTCTGATCATCAGGTTCTGTCTCTTCTCCATCATCCCTTGGCCATACCTGAATACACAGAGAGGTACAGACCTATAGACAAGCTCAGTTTTATTTGTTATCTATCTATCTAATCACCTATACCCATCCACCTTTACTTACAAATGTACATATTTTTCATCTCTCTCCCTCCCCACCCATACATGTGTGCACGTATTTATACACACATACACGTAAATAAAATCTATAGTGTGTGTGTTCAGAAACAGTCACAACCCTTAAAGTAAGCCAGTGCTTTCTGCACCTGCTCTCTCTCTCTCTCTCTATATATATATGTATGTGTGTGCGTATGCATATATATATATATATATATATGTATACACACAATGTAGAAAGGACAGAGATATACAGAGAAGCAGACAAGCAATTACATGTTGGTATAACGATACACACCTGCCCAAACACATCCAGCTACACCAGCCCATCATGCTGCCTGTATCTACGTAGGCAAATGCAGCGTCCTGGCTCAATACTGCTCGGCAAGCCCAAGCTATAGGCATATGTACATACTGCTGAATGCATGTACCCCATCACTCCCAAAAATAAACAGTGCTGACACATGCCCAGCCTGTCAATACCTCGCTGCCAAACAGCTCCTGAACAGCCCAGCCCATCTTTAGCTCCCAGATCGTGTTTTATGTACATGCCAAGTGTGTTTGTTGAGGTACCGTGCTCCCCGCAGCCCCACCTCCCGTGCCCCCCCAGCGCTGGGCTGGAGAACAAACAGTGCTGGCAGGATGAAACCGTATCAGCAGCGGGCAGGTGAAGGCTCGCCTGTTGCCAGGGCACCCTTGGAGGCTGGGTGTCATGTATCATTGTCCTGCTTTGTCTAGCCCCTGCTATCACCTGAAACACCTAAAGTTGAGTAAATAACAGCAACTGCTGCATCTGCTGACATGTGTAAATGAGCCTTAGGTAAGTACTGGCTCTGGCGTGTTTGCACTCATTACCCTGGTTACCACAAACAAGCTGCCATTTGGTACAAATTCTTGAAAGCTAAAAAGTTTGGTTGTGGTGATTGTGGCTGTTTCCCTGCAAGGTGGGAGAACAGCACGCGGGACTGTTATTGTGAAACCTGTTTTGTTTCAGCCTTTTTCCAACAGGAGCGATAGGGAAGGCTGTGCCTGTGACACTGTTGAGCCAAGGCACAACTAGGGGGGTCAAGTGAACCCCAGGACGCTCAGGACGGAGCGCTGCTGGAGCTGTCTTTAGGGATTTCCCCCCCAGTTCAGAGCCCTGGGTTTCAGGTCTGTTCTAGAAACCTCCCTGGGAACGCATTCAGTTTTCTGTTGTACGTTTGTTTTACCACCTTTACACTAGAGGCACTTAGATTCAGTAACTACTGAACCCTTGAACTCCACCCAAGAGAAGCAATAGGCCCAAAAGACTAAAAAGTACAAAAACCAATCAAATAGACAAAAAAGGCCTTCACAATTAGATAAAAAGCAAAAACAAAGGGGAAGCTGTATCTCCAGACAGATATAGATATATAATCCTCTATATTACAGTTTATATCCATTTAACTTGTGTCTGTTTTGGAAAACATGCTGCAATTTGGGCAGATCAGGAACTGCTGTTTTGTTATATTTCTCGTTTAGTGATCTAATGCCCAAATACATCTTAAGCCTAACTCGCAGGCTCTAATTCATGACATTCTTATCTGGACATGGGACAGACCATATGAGGTGATGGCGGAAAGAGAACAAAACTCACCTAGTCTGCCACACTCCTCTCGCTTGGTGAAATACTTGAAGCCGTTGGCTGCCCTTCTCTCTGCCTTCTCGTGTTTTTTCACGTGCCAGGGCAGCTTGGTGGTGATGTTAGTCACAAAGTAGCAGCCAGGACGAAGACAGTGGTAATGCCCTCGCATCCTGAATTCACAGTGCTACAGAGGAGAAAAGAGACAGGTTGTTTTAAGCATATCTTAAAACAAACACACTCTTGTCTGCCTGCTACTAATGCTGCCCCTCTGAGACACGAGAGAGGCCGGAACTGATACTCTACATCGCATTTATTTTCCACAAGCTGCAATGCAACCTTGTTCCCTGTTGTGTAGTTTGTGTTTCTGTTGTGTATTCTGTATTGCACTATTCTGTGTTGAAATATCCCAAACCTAACTCCTGGCTTTCCCTGGTATTCGATCATTCTAGTTGCATTTTCCACTCCACCCGTATCAAAGAAACAGTGCAATTTGAAATTTGATGGAAATCAACCATTTTGCTAGACCACTAATTATGACCCTTCCGTGGTTCTGTAGTTAAACCAGGAATGAAACAGCCTCACTTCCTAGTGAGTAGTCTGCTTGCTCTTTCCCATTCTTCTCCCCCACACACACTCAGGCTAGAACACGGCTCTGGAATTGCTCTTACCTGGTTTGGACAGAGACACTGCAGCGAATAGTAAGCAAACTGGTCTCGCACATTCACCAAATTATTGTTGGGGTTGATGTGGTCCAGGCAGTGGGATTCTGCTTTGCCAGAGGTTTTGCACACATACTTGCAGTTCCCAAAGAGACAGTGGAAGTGGAATTTGTTGGCGTACTTGCAGTCCGTTGCCAGGCAGGGATCGCTGGAACACATCCAAAACCCAATCATCACCTTCACTCATTTCACACATTTGTTTCTCTGCCAAAATTTACTTCAAGGGGAGCCCAGCTGAAGCCTCTGTTCCAAACATGGCCTACAGATTTCCCACAGCCACCTTCCTCTTTAGTAACACTGCTGCTGGCACCACTACTGCAATTCCACCAAGCTAGTGCACTTTCTTGATTAAGATGCTGAAAATAAAGCAATGCATGGTGGGTTCTGTAGTCTTTGGGGGCCACACTTCCCATTTAAAGCTCTCTCGAGATCTAGCAGAGTCCAAGCACTTGTGCCCTCTCTCTACTACCTGACCCCCATCTTCTTCACGGAAAAAAAAATAATGAAGCTGTATTGTACTGAGTTACAGATGACATTCCTAGGAGACGGCCACAGAGCTTACCGGGGACAAATCCAGGAGAAATCCAGCAAGCTTCCTTTTCAGCAATCTATAAAGATGTACTCTTAGTTCTGTGTACTCCACTGCAGTAACACCTCCCCTCTGCGTGACTGAGCACCCAGGTGCCCGGTTTTTGTCCAGTGGTAAGTCCAGACTTGCAGCAAGATCTGGACGTGGGCTGGTCAGGTGTCACACTGAAGACTTTAGAGATGCTATCCTACCTCTGTAGCCTTCAGCCTCAAAAATACTGCGAAGACATGTATTTCTGTACACCTCTCATGAGGTATAAAAAGAGGATTCAGTGATAAGTCAGCAAGTTTATTTCTCCTCTAAACTCATACCTAAAAGTGCTCCCAGATATACCTGAAAATCCTGTTTGTTTCCTAGGATAACTGAAGGTATTTTCTAGACTGAAGTAAATTTTCTGTGAGGTAAAGCCCAGAGTACTTTCTAGACAGAAGGCCTCTCGGTGGGTGAATACGGATGTAGTACTACAGCTCTGAAAAGCACTAAAGAGGGGACTGCAAGGCTGGAGAGGACAAAAGACAAGCAGCATCTACGACTTACTTCTCCTGGAACTGCAGAAATCCGGGTTTGACCTGAGGCTTGGCGTTCTCCAGGGACGTCGTTGCCAGGGGTGAAGTTGCCAGGTTAGGCACTGACGCTGGGATCTGAGGCATCTGGGGTATGGTTGAAGCCAACTGCTTCCAGGCGAGCAGCGTGGGGGCAGAGGGCACGGCGGCCGGACTCGGAGTGGGCACGTCGAGAGCAGGAGCGCTTGCCATGGTGACAGAAGTAGCAGATGGCGATGAAGGGGCCAGCGAAGCCTTATTCTCAGTAGCAGTTGAGAAGGGAGACTCAGAGTTACTTTTCACAGTTCCACCCTCAGTTCGGAAGTGAAAACTGAAAAAAGACACTGTAATTAGGACATAAATTCTTGACCGTCGCATATAAGTTGATTAAACATCAACAAGAATCTGGCAGGAGTCTGCAAACAAATTAGCTGAGGTTAAATCCTAAAAGGGGCTCTGCAAACGTTGTAGAAAGATTTAGGGGCCTCCTGTCTGCAAAGAGAAGGGAATTAATTAAGAGAGGTGGAGACAGAAAGGTGCAATAACATGTTGACATCAGGGAGATGCAAGAATCACTGCAGTCGGCAAGATCGATATGCCCATGAGGGCAGCTTCCCATGGCTGTTGTCAGAAGCCAGTAGTTTGTAGGAGTGAACCACAAGGAACTACCCAATGCCACAGACCAACTGTCCTAACACATCTTTCCATCTTAAAATCTGCAATGCCTCCTTCTCTTTAAACCCCTTCATGCCCAGTCCTGCAGCCAGCTGCTGAAGGCCATGTTCATTCTTTACTTGGGCAAACCTTCCATTGCCTTTAAAAGGAACTTGGCGCAGTTTTGAACTGCAGATTATGCTCTATAGAAATCTGCAACAGCGAAAATTTCCAGTATCCCACCCTTCCTTTTCTAGTCCCCTCGCCATAACAGTAGGAGTATATCTTAAATATCTCCACCCAGGAGTCATCTGGAGTTCTGAGGATGCTTTACAACCTCTGTCATGCAGTTCTGGCTACCAAGCACTGGGCTGTCTGCTGCTTTCCAGAATGCTGAGAAATGGCAAGGGAAGGAGGAGATCGCTGTTGGGCTGGACAGTCTGACTGCTTTGAGATCCTTGTCCACATGATGTGAACCTCTTAAACAAAACGATATATCTAAGTGCTAGGGAAGTCTTGTTAAAAGAGATTTGTCATGACTGCAGTGATGGGGAGCTGTCTAGTCCATAAAAAGTCCATATCCAGTGACAACAGTTGGGTTTACAGGATCCTCTCATGTATTTTCTTATTTCTTTGTATGATGTATTTGTGTGCTGTGAGAAATATGTGCCCCCTTGAACAGGTTATCTGTCAGCTGGACTATGGCAACACCAAATGTCCAATTCTTAGCCTTGCCAACACTGTGAGAAACTCCTTGTTCACAAGTTGCACACGTTTGTCGTGATAATTACTAAAGAGGACATCGTTCTGCACAAATTCTGGCTGAGCGCATTTGCACAGGAAGCATGTGGGTGCCCACACTGCTGCCCTCGGGACTGCCCACGTTCTGCTCCGGAACAGGGTTATTGAGTAACGCGTCTCTCGTCCCGCAGCGTGTGTGCTGTAGCCGGTACTCACTTGGCGTGTTTGATGGCTCCATCCAGGGTGCTGAAGAGGGCACCGCATTCCTCCACCACACAATGGAAATGCACCTTGTGGAGGAAGTCGCACTGGGCATCGCAGAAATCCTTGGTACCAAACCTGGCCAAAGCAGACAAGCAGGCATCTTAGGGAAGGCCCCAAAAGACAAGTGGTGTTGGAACAGACCCATTTCCCTTGCTTTTCAACCCTACTACCATTCTGTTTTCTAATGTCACTGTCCCTGTAGCACGAACAACGCTGCTGGCATTGTTAGTTATTGCCTGTTATATAGATCTGAACATGCAGAACAAGAACCCGATTTCCCTCCAATAGAACTTGACTGAGAAACTCCCATTCACTTTTAGTGAGAGCAAAATACAGAACTACTCTGAAACAAAAGATGAAAATCATTCGTGTTCGTGAGTGTGTATGTACAAAAGCCAAAGCTCTGAGGAACGACCAAAGGTTAGTAAATTAAGGGAAATCCAGACCAAGAGGACACTGCCGAAATATTACAGGTTGGTTTGCTTCTTTTTTTCTGTTTGAATTTACTGGGAGCAGCAAAAGGGAAAAACCAACTGTGGTTCAAGGGAATGGAGATCCAGAATCTGCCCTCCCCTTGCCTTGAAACAACAGGGTATCACACAGGTGGGAGAGAAAGTGTTGCCTAGATAGCAATTGCAGCCTTGTATGCGTAACTAGTGAAAAGCACAGTCCATGAAGTACAGAAGGAACAATGCTGCAATGCAAAACCCATCATCTAGGATATGCCTCCTGTCATCTCGGAGGAAATGGTCAAGAGGGCAAAAAGATCTAAGCATGGTTTCGCTGCTGAGCCACACTTATTAAGAGTAGCACATGTGATTTCAGGAAACTCCAGAATCACAGGGAATCAAGGAAAAATCACTGGCAGGAAGGATCTGAAACCTAACAGGGGAATCTTGCATAATTAAGATACAACAAACTACAATTGCTCTGATGAGCAGGAAAGCAAGAAACAAACAGCAGCCTGTGTGGTCCCAGGAGGGACCTCCTCACTGTTCGAGGGTAAAGAGAAAAGCAAACAATCTCGTACTGGAGAAGAAGGTCAGTGGGTATAGAACACGCAGCCAGTGAAGGCTTGCAGGGAGAAGACAGAGGAAAGTGAAGGTGTGGTAAGAGGCAAGAAACCCATTTAGTACAAGCTAAGGGGCTGTTTTACCAGGGACAAAGGGTATTGCACTTAGAAAGCAGCTCTCATAAAAATGGGATGTGATGTTGAAAAAATAGGATGTGATGTTTAAAAAATGGCTGCCTTATAAAATTTGCCTTGGATAGGGAAGCTGAAGACAAAAAGGACAATTAGGGATAAAGACCTTCTGGAGAGCAAATAAAGGAACTGGTTGGAAAATATAAATATGCACACGTCAGCCAGGCTGGATGATGTATGTCCTGAAGCGCAACGGAAATTAACTCACAAACTGATTGTGTGACTATTTGGTGGGTTTGAAGCCACAGAGAAGAGGGAGGCTCTAGGAAATTGGGAAAAAAAAAATTAAAACTCTAGGTACTGATTCTTTTAGGGAAAAAAAGACAAGTGATCTTTGGCAATTATCATACCTCTAGTCTTAACTTCTCCTGCTAGTAAAGTAATGGAACAAATATTAAGAGGGAGGAGAAAATCATTAAACATCTAGAGGATAAAGGATCCATGAGCAATAAACAGCATCAGGATTATAAAGAATAAATCTTGCCAGACAAATTTAATTGCTTTTTTTGATAGAATTACAAAATTAGTGGATGAAGGGACGCAATACATTTGGATTTTAGTAAAGCATTTTGATGCAGTCTCACATATGCTTAGAATTAATTCAAATTGGCCTGGATGCAAATGCTACCTCATGGATTGAAAACTGGCTGAAGGACCGTAAACAAAGGCTAATGACAAACAGCAATATATTGAGCTGGGAGGAGGTATCATCTTGTGAGTGCTGCAAGGATGACTTTGGTTAGGTCTGAGCTTATTTAACATCTTCATTAGTAATCTAGGAGAAGGAGTAAACAGCGTGTTAATGAAATTCACAGAAGATACTAAACTGGGAGGAGTTGGCAACACCAGCGAGGAGGAGAAAAACAACAGAGAGAGGCCTTGCAAGACAAGGGAGATGGTTCAGAGTACGGGAGTCGTATTTGGAAACTCACAGCTAATACACCTGGGGGGTGGGGAGTATTTTTATACATAGGGGACTCATGAGAGCAACATTAAAAGCAATCCCGTGTAACAGGGGATGGTAAACATGATACATATACATTCTGCAGTGTAGATGCAAACAAGGTACCACAACTGAGAGCTGCACTATGGGGGCAGGAAGCTGCTGGTGTCTGGGGTGGTGGCACAGCCCAGTTCTGCACCCGCTCAGGGAACAGCAGGAACGACACAACAACATGATCAGCAGGTTGAAGGGACTAATTTACAAAGTCAGATTAAAAGAAATAAATAAGTTTGGTTAAACGGTGTGCTAAAAGGCTATGACTATCTGAAGGGGGGAACGCCAGTTGTGGAGAGGAATTATCTGCTGTGGTTCAAGAGGATATAACCAGGAGAAGTGGAACAAAATTACAAAAAGGGAAATTCAGGCAGCATACCATGAAAAAAATCATGACAGTGAAACATATTAGGTGGTAGAATAATGCTCCCAGAGACAAGCAAACAGCCACACTGCTTGGCATAATTAAAACTCGGCTGGACAAAATGCAAATAGACCACGGGGAAGGATCTGACCCTGGCCAGAGGCAGATGGACCGAAGACCTTCTACTCTTCTCCATTGAAGTCTCCGATTTACAGAGTGTCCACAGGCATTTGTAAGCAACTACCTGTCAGCGCACAAACCATGTGTGTCTGCCTGGGTGTATCTGTATGCTCAGAGCGTGTGTCTGTCTGGGCATGTATGTGCGTGTGTCTGTGGGTGAGTTTTGTACCTGTTCCATTTTCCTTTCAAGCCTCCTTGTCTACAACAAAATAGCAGAAACCATCCCAGTTCCCATATCCCTTGTACTCCTTATGTTGTTTCAGTGGCCTATTCCTATGATCAGAGGAAATGCCACAACAAGCACTTTAAGGCTTTTGTGACTTGTGCATAATAACTCAACCTGGTCCAACAGGTCTTCTCAGTGCTACAAAAGCCCTGGACTTGCAGACTGGGGACATAAAGAGGAGCCTAAGACAAAGTCTAGGGTAACAGTACTATGTGAAGATCTGTGCTTGTACGTGGCCTCTCAAGATCCCTTTGCAAAATAATTCTATGTGGACAGATATAGGACATTAACACCTACTGCAGCCAGCCAGGACTGAGGACTACATGCCCTCCAAAAGGTGATCAGTCTATCACAGAATTAAGCCTTTAAATTCAAGAGAAATCTGCATTCAAGTGTGAACTAATGAGCCAGGCACTTTGCAAAGGAAATAATTTTCCTCTATTCCCAGTTCCGTGCTCTCCTTACCTGCGCAGGTACATCTTCCATGGCTCAGAGAGCTTCTCCTGGACCAGCGCCTTCACTGCCTTGCCCAAGTGCTGTGTCGGCTCTCCAGCCCCAGCCTGGCTGCCGTCTCCTTCTGTCTTAACATTCAACAGGTTGCCAAGGCCGGCGCTGGACTTGGACATCTGGAACAAGAAGACAGGCTGCATCAAGCCCAGGACGCAGCTGTGGACACTGCCAGTCCGGGTGCCCTCAGGACTGTCCCAAGCAAAGCTGCGTCTTCAAAGATTTAGAGAGAAGACAAGAAGTCTGCAGAGGCTGCCTCAACTGCATCAGCAAAACCTAGTAACACTCGCTCTTCTGCATCCTCCACCCAGCTACCCCAAAGTGTGGTGGAAGGAGGGAAATGTTATTCAAGTGGGGAAAAATTCTGGCTCCACTTAAGCTCTTGGAAAATTCTTACTAACTTCAACAAAGAAATGATGACACTTTCTCTGCTAAATGGACATTTCCTACACATCCTTGGACTAAAGAACTGCCTGTGTGAAAGGCTTCAAATAGATTCTACATGGAGACAGTCTAGAGGTCCAGGTGTATGACATGCAGGACAGAAAAAAGAAATTACTCAAGAGTGCTTAGAGGAAACACCTCTTAGAATAAATACACTATTTCCCAGATCATTTCTTGCTTTGTTGTGCTCTCAGTTACCTCCAGTAACAGCAGTGAAATTCACAACATGAATAACATGCAGGATTGGGCCCAATACTTGCATTATAAACTCCACCCACTTGAGGATCTTGAAGCGCTTTATAAATATCAGTTAATTAAGCCTGACAGGCCCCCCAAATAAACTGCACTACGCTACAGGAGCCTTGGTTATTTGAGGCTCTCTTAATGCCCCTGAAGGTAAAGCCCCTGCTGCTATATGGAGACTGCAGCTCTTTACGGCTGGAGTCAGAAATTCAGGTCGTCTCTTTGCACTGGTATTTGTTGGGCATTCCATTTCTGTAAAGGGTTCTTTTTGCTAGACAAATAATGAAGGATTCCTCCACAAACAGAGGAAGAAACAAGCGCGATGAGTTCTGGGCACCCCGAGCCTGATTCTGCAGCCCTTGGTCTTGGAACAGGCTCCTTCAAATCAGCGGGCTCTGTTCTTTGCTGGTTTATGTCATCAGTTAATCCCATTCCTTCTTTAAAAAAGAAACAAACCTGAAGGACCCGTATCTTGTACTACACTTATTTTGCACAACACAATGAATCTTATGCAGGGCTGCACACAAACAAATGCTTATTTCTAAGCATATGCTTAAATCTCATATTCTGGAGATTTTCAAGTGAAGTATCTACTGAAACAGCATTTCTCTGAGCGGGGGCCTTCAGAATGACTGAGGACCCCAGACACAGACTTACTAAATAGACTTACTCACTAGAGTAAAAGCTACATGTTTGGAATCACTAAAGGGACAAGACGTAGGAACGAATAAGAAATTAAGTCTAAAAGGGAACATTTAAAACCCCAGTATAACAGAGAGACAATGGAGGAGAAGAGTGGTATAAACACAGAAATTAAGCACCGCAGAGAAAAAAGAGTCATGAAATAAGAGAGAAAGGAAGCGAGAGATTATCAGGCAAAGTCGCTTTGCCCTCTTGAGGGTTATATGGCCCTGGTGCATGTAACACCCAGAGCCGAGGGGACGGCAACAGTTATGCCTGTAAAACCTATCACAGCAGAATATTAAAGCGTGGCTCAAAGGCTGCCCTGAGCTCTGCTGCAGTTGTACACAACAGCAAAATTAATCTTGGTACAGTAGAATTTATCATGTGAAAGGGAAATATATATTTGAGATGATGTATAATTTAAGGAGAAAGTAAGGAAAAAGAAACCGTGTATTATCCAAAATAAATATTCTAGAACATGGTAAAGGGGGCTCTGTTGGACACCATTACTCACACCAGAAAGACAGAAATTGATGATTTTGGCTCAAAACTTCTAATTTTTTTCTTCTTCTCTTTCATAAAAACAAATTATTCTCCTCCCCCTCCCCCAGTGAAATGTTTTTAAGTAAATAAACGAAATGAGTAACTGTAAAAAGAGAGAGAGAGAGAAGTTGCCAGGTTCTGGAAATAAAAATGGAGAAAAAAAAACCCCACAACATCTTTGGGAGCCCTCCTCTGTCTAGGAAGGATAAAAAAAAAGGTGTCAGAGGCTGCAATATATTTCTTCAGCCAGTTCATTAAATTAATTCGTAAGCAGTGGCTCTGAAATTATACCCGATGAAAAATGGTCTCAAAATTTAAATGGTACAAACTCATCTTATTAGAGGCAAAACATTAAAAAACAAACGCATCTCTCCCCCCCCCCTCCCCGCCATCGCAGCTTTAATTTCTCTTGGTGGGGGGAATGAAAGGCGTTTGATGGATGGCTCTTACCTTATTCATAAGCGAGGATAAAAGAGATGAATTTGCTGAGACTGTGTGGCCATTTGATTCATTACTGGAACACACAAACCAACAGGGTTTAGTTAAGATGTGCACAGGGACTGTGAGCAGCGAGATTAATCCTTCTCCCTTCAAGCTGCCTCACTCCTCACCTGCTACATCCAGAGGAAGAGAATGATGCCCACCCTCCCCTGGGCAGGCCAAACTCTTCCTTGTGATAGCCAAGATGGAGAGAAAGAAGGTCCTGAGTTTCCAGAATTTAGTTCTTTCAGCTATTAAAAAGTCCAGACCTATTCCTCCAGTGATGGTCCACACCATCACACTCTTTGATTACCCAACTCACAATCCACCCTGTTTTACTCTGTCATCCTGTTAGAACTTTTCAAAAATATGGCACAGAACCAGGGCGATGGTGACAGAAGACCCCTCTGGCAGGGACACAGGTCCCCTCGGCAGCAGAGGAGAAGGCCACGCAACAGTCCTGATGGCCACAGCTAAGTGTGCTGAACAGCAACCTCGGTATTTCATATACATCCGTGACAGTTGTAGCTGACTAGAAATGCTGGGGTCCCAATCTGAGGCTCATTTAAATAAAGTACAGAAAGGAATGTATAAAAAGGTCAAAGTGGAGCAGGCTCGCTTATCCCCAGTATCAGTTTCTCTGCAGTTTTTCCACACACAACAATCCCCAAACACTCCTATTCTTAGTGGAGATGCTGGACAAGTGGGACACACGCTTTGAGACAGGTGCATTCATATCTCACGGGTGCAAAGGTTCGTCACCATAACTATAGGTGAGCATGTGCCGGACCAAGACCACAGTCAGCCCAACACCCAGTTGTTTTGTGTGTCCAATTCCTCGGGAAGGTGCCTCTCTTAGACCTCGTTCAATGCCCTATGACATCAGTGATGTGTGGTGAAGTGTGGCATTGGAGCAGCTTTGATCAGCTCCTGATGACAACATCAGGAATATCTAAATGAAAGAAAGAGCTTTCCCAGTGGCTTGTACTAGAGCAGAGCACAGAAAGTGAGGCTCTTGGCAAAGAGTCAGTAGGTGCTTGTGAGCCCCAAAAAATCTGGAGAACACACACTTGAGGAGGAGTAGCGAGAGCCTCCCTGCCTCCAGTTCGAGGGCGTCCAGCTCAGCCCCTGTGAAATTGCCTGTCGTCAATATGTTGTGTTCTCTCGTATTACAGATACAGGAACTTCTTGCTGGGAAGACCCAAGTGTGCTTCTCTCACCCGTGATCCTTGACGCTCAGGTCCAGGCTGTGCTCCTGCAGGGAGTCCTGGCTGGTGGCAGATGACGATCCCATGGCCTCCACAGGTTCCTGCTTCACCTGAACTGGATGGAACCGTCCAGGGGCGGCTGGTTGTCCATTCCCTGCTTGAGAAAGACATTGAAATTAAATGAGAAAAAACAAAAAAAGAAAAATGTAGGTCTAAAATGAGGTTACAATGGCAAATAAATAAGTTAAATTGCTATCACCAGTGCATAAATGGAAAAAGCAAAGAAAAAGTGTGGGGGGAGGGAAGTGCTGGGATTGTTGGTCAGCGTTTATTGCCAAGCTGACATGATGGGTTCTGACGTCCACTCCAGCGTGGAAATTTTTCAAGTGATAATTATTGCAAAATTATGTCAAAGTTGTCCAGGCTGTGGGCCCTTTAAAGGAGAAGGGCGGAAGGAGCGTGGGGGAGACCTGATTCTCTGCACAAACTGTCATAACTCATTTGCGGGGCTGCCTCTTAAGCGTTTATTAAAGACTCTGTTAATGCTGAGGCAATGTGGCAGCTTTCGACTGCTAGTCAAGCCCCCTTCCTCGTCCCCAATCCCAGCGTTGCCGTAGCGACAGCGATGGCCCGGACTGCGCCTGCCCAGCAGGAGCATCTGCCCCGCCGGGGCTATTGAAGGTGACAGCCAACGGGCCTGGTTCGAACCGCACGACCTCTTGCCACCGCCACCACGCTGGCCCTGCAAAAAGGGGGAATTCTTGCTTTTTGGTGGGGGAAGGTTTAGTGCTGAGCCCATGAAATAAAAATTCAAATGAAAGGAAAGGAAAAAAGAGGGAAGTGGGGAAAACAGGAGAACAAATTAAAGAAAAAAATTAGGCAGAACAGCAAAGAAAAAAGGAGGGAAAAAAAGTTGCTGACAGGAACATGTCTGCAGAGCTTTTTTCCACAATCCCCAAGTGACTGAAATATTAATTTACCCTCCGGCAGTACAGCTGACGGCGAGCTGCTTCTCAGACAGCAAGTGGCATTTTATTAAAAAATAAAGGAAAATAGTTCCCTCAATGACCTTTCTCTGCTTTAGGAAACAATTTTTCAAACAATAATTTTAAAAGTATGTGAAAGTTCCCCTCCCTCTTTAATCAGATCACTTCGTCCTACTCCCCGCTTGCTCCCGGGGAGAAGGGGACACTGACAGCGCTCCTGTCCTGTGCCTGGAGGAGCAGGAGGATGGGCCAGTTTGTGGACTGTACCGACACCATCACCAAACCAGAGCAGGGACAAGAGCTGGAGCACAAAACCAGCCCCCCAGAGCAGAAAAACAACTGGCAATAAGCTACAGGATCAACACCACCAGGCCCAGCCAAAACTCGATACCATCTGCAGAAGAGAGCTTAGGCTGCCGTATAGCCTGCAAGTATTGACCAAGCTTTTTCTTCATTTCCATTTTTAATACAGTGCCTCTCTCTTTTCAGCCTACAGCAAACCAGGTAAAATACATGAAACACTCTTCGTTCAGATCTGGTAGGAGTCTACTCCATTTGTGGGCAAAGCTGCGTTTCCTGCCTCTGTTCTGGCCACATGGGCATAGCCGGTCTCCATGGAAACCTTGCCAAGACTGCCCTCTTCAAGGGTTAACTGGACGCAACAAAATTTATTCTCCCATTTATGTTCCTTTACCACCTCCTCCCCACCTCCAGTCCCAGGGAGGGAGGTCCCACTGACTCCTCTCCAGGTCAGCAGGCCCTGCTCTTCCTCCCACCACTAGCACAACCCATGAGGGTAACTCACCTGCTTCAAGGGCCACAGAGGGTTTGAGTGCAGCTGCTGCCAGCCTGGCCATCATAGGAGAGATTAATCCCTTGCTAGCAGAGATCCTTTCCATTATAGATGCCGCTGGGGCTGGAGAAGAAGTAGCTGCAGGGTCACCAGATCCTGGAATGGCCTGGGATGAGGAATCTGTAGGAGCAGATGATGTTGGATTGGTGCCAGAAGAACCAGCGGTCATCAGGTTAGTTGAGCTGGCAGAAAGCGGTGCAGAGACCCGGCTGGGGATGATGGGGAAGAAGGATCCAGGTGTTCCAGGAAGTGCTGAGTTGGAGAGTGCCAGGGCCAGGGGTATATTGCTGGGCAGAGCCTGGGAGAGCAGGCCCGAGATCTTGGTGGCTGGTGTCATGCTGTTGGCAGACTTGCTGGCCTGCGAGGAAGCCAGCTCAGCAGCAGACGTGGGTGTAGCTGGGACTATGAGAGAAACGGAAGACTGTTGACTGGTGGGAGAGGCACTCAGGCTGGAGTTCTTCGAGCTCATAGCGGAGAAGTCAATAAGGTCATCATTACTGGACTCCTCTTGCTCGTTATCCTTGGACCCCAAGAGAGAGGTGGGCAGGCCCAGCACTCCTGAGCTCCGGATGTGCCGTCGCTCGTGTTTGCGTTTATGGGAGGTCATCTGGCTGGTGGAGGTGAAGGTGAAGCCACAACCTGCCCTTATGCAGTGGAAGTGGTTGGTGGCCTTGCTGTAGACACAGCCCTCATACTTGCATTCCTCATACTTGTAGAACTTCTTGAAGCCGTCCTTGGCATAGGCATCATCTTTGATGTGGTAGCTCTTGTGCTTCTCAATGTCACACTTGTTCTTGAAGGTGAATGTGCACCCAGGTCGCCTGCAAGGGCATCAAGGAGGAGAGGGGGGTTGGCTATGTGGGCTAGGACCACAGTAACATGGGGATGCAGGCACCCACCACTGAAAGTTCCAACCAAAACAGAAGCTGAAGGGCACTAAGGTACAAACTGTGCTTTCCTACTCTTCCTGAGAACATCAGAAATCAATAGAAGAGCGTTTGTGTACAGAAGGCAGAGTCTGGCCCTGAAAGGGATGAGCAGGCTGACTGCTGGCTGGAGAGAACTCTAGCATGGAAGTGCCATTAGCAATATATTAAAGGCCTGCTTCAGTCAGACTCTGAAGAGCACTGTAATCTCTTTCCCAAATGACCCCAGGATGTATTTGCTAGTACAGTTTCCTCAGATCACAGAGAGGCCACTCTTGCCTTCAGAGTGGTCTGTGGCAAGATTCTGGAAATCACATCTGCCATGGAGCATGAGTTCGGTCTCAAGAGCAGTACTGAGATGTTCACAGCAGAGAAAAATTAAGTCCCTGTGTGTACTCCTCAATTTACAATTTGGCAGTAGGAGGCAAACAGACCACACAACTCTGGGGCAGGATCCCTGCCCTTCCCTGCTGTCTCACCTGCAGTGAAAGTGGGTGGTTTTCTGCCCGTAGAACTGGCACTCCACAGTGCCGCAGTCCTCCGTGGCGCGGAACCGCTGAAAACCATCATTGATGAGCTGAGTGTTCTTCTTGTGAAAGTTCTCATGGGTCATCACGTCGGAGGTGCTTGTATAGACCTTGTTACAACCCACCTACACCAGGCCAAAACAGGGAGTCAGTCATCAGCACAGCATTTTAACAGCCTACCATTATTACCAGCAATAACAAACACGTGTGCAGCACACATACGTTTAATAGTTCCATTTGTGCACTTCTCCTAGGAGTATTAAGTCATCACTTTAATCCCCAAATATAAAGAGACTGATGGAGCAGTTGTGGGGAAAAATACTCAAAAAAAAACCCACCAAAAACTCTCTGGGCATGAAACAGGAAGAAAAGAAGGGGAGGATGCAAAGGGATAAAAGACCAGCTACAGAAAATCATGCCTGCTTAGGGAGGCAGTAAGCAGGGTTCCTGCTCTTAAGGAGAAAACAACACTGACATTACTTTTTGTTATTTTGGAGCAACATGGAACAAAGTAGGACTTTCACCTAGCTGGGGAATACAGAGTTGAGTGGGAATGAGTCATTTACCTCTTTAGTCCTTCTAGGACGTAAGGCAGGGTGGTACAACGTGAGGCCAACCTTTCAAGCTTGTAACATCGGGGTTTAATTCTAGCAAAGCATAAACCCCTATGTTCAGCTCATCTTAGCAAACTGGTGACTCTTTTTCCCCATCACTGTGCAAGACTACTGCTTCAATAATTTGAAACTCGTGCAGCAAATGGGAATGGTGTGACGAGGACGGAATGCTGAAAACCTGCCTTCCTCTGGGTAAAGCGGGCAACTTTGCCATATTGAGTAAAAAAACACTGGAATCTGAAAACGTCCTCGGCCCTGCTGAGGGAGGATTTTTTTTCCTTCTCTAGCACAACGTGTGCCAATGCCTGCACCATCTCAGAAGTGAAGAGAACGAAAACACCGCCTCTTAATTCAGCCCAGGTTGATTCAAACAGGCAATAACAGAACCCATGACAAATACCCAGAAAAAAAAAAGGATCTCCAGCTATTTCCAATATAAAAGAGCCTCTCTCTCTCCACACTGACACCTTGAAAAAAGACAGACCCTGCATGGCATTAAAAAAAAGAATTAAACAAAAACCTCCTTAGGAATAATTTGCAATGCAGCTCTTGGTGCTAAAGCCTAAAAAAATGTCAGTTTATATAAACAACTAACTGAATTTTATCCACACCAATTATGGACATAAAGAAAAAAACCCCATGAGATGGATGGCACAAATTCTGCCATTTAAGCAGTATTTTCTTTAATTGGGAATTTATATTCAGACACCTTTCCTGTAAGACACTGCTTACATGGGCATTATTTTACTGGAAGACAGTGGGCAGAGGATGGAATTATCCATATATAGTTGTGTCAATGAGGGTCTCTATTCAAACTCAGAGTGACTTAAAGCTGTGAAACATTCCTTGTGCTCTAAAAAAATTAAACAAATCTCATCCTGGTCAATTGAAGAAAGTGAACAATCAATATTACAGAAGCATAACAAAAAATGTCATCAAAAGAAAGTCACATGAAGTTCACAATTTATCAAATGTTGTAAGCACATGCTCAAACCAACCCCTATTCAGGACAGTACTTGAGTGCATGCCTAACATTTAAGTATGTGCTTAAGCCTCATTGACTTCAGAAAGCTTACCTGATTCCAAGTTAAACATATGCTGAAGTCTATCCCAGCAAAGCATTTAAGCATGTGATTAAGGCCTTGTGACTTTAACTGGGGTCTTAAACTGTTGGGATAGGGCAGGAAGCGAGATCTGAGTTTTCCGGGCACAAAAGCTTTCACCAAGGGCTGCCTGGTTACTGTGTTTTAACTTTGGCACATTGTCACCCCCTTGCCTCAGGGCAGCCCCTTGCTCTCTAACAAGACGTGCTGGGCTGCCAGAACTCAAGAATCCTTTCAGTCCACCCCAAAAAGGACCCAGCTCAAACAGTGGCTCTTGTTTTGCCTGGCGGGCTGCCCTCTGTTCCCGGTCCAGCGGTTACCTGCATGCAGTGGTAGTGTGTGCTTTTCCCGTTCAGGTGGCAGCCGTGATAGTACACGCTGCAGTCATCCAAGGGGCTGAAGCGCATGAAGCCGTGCTGGAGGGAATTATCACGTTTCTTGTGCATGTTGTAATGCCGAATCACATCCTGTTTACTAGTGAATCTCTGGAGAGATACAGAGACAGACAGTGAGACACGTGATGGGAGTGGGTGGGTGGCAGGGGTAGTTGTTGTTGTTAAGAAACTTATGGTACCAGGAGTTTAAAGCTCAGCAGTAATCACCCCAAGTGAGCCAGACTGAAGAGGAGTTGTGTGCACGTATCTTCTTGGTGAAGTATATACCAGTGAAAAGTTGTGAGCGTGACACTGGGGTGATGTCCAGAATATGCTCCCTGCAGCTTTAAGATTGCAATTCTTCTAACATAATTTTAGCTGCTACTATCTCAAGAACTGCTATAGTTAGAAAGCAAACCAGTGAACTAAACAGCCTACAAGAGTAATCCAAGCTTCCAGAGCACCCACTGTAGTGGTTTGCGACACACTGGATGCCACATTCATGTCAGACTAGAAACCGGGAAAGACACTCTGTTCTTTTATAGTATTTTCCTATTGCAAGTCTTCTGCCTCCCCTACAAGGTAGGACAACTTAATTAGGAAAACAGGGACACACAACTTTCTTCCAGTCACAGAAAAAGATGGTAGCAGAACTCAGAGCTGCATCTGTATGACCAGAATATCCTTTTCACCTACCTACTTGAAGTAATGAAGGGGTACCCCACTGGCAGAGCAGGCTAAGTGCCTTTAAAATGACGGTTTTCATTTCTATTTCCCACAGATATCAATATTTAACAGTGAAGGTGGGAAAGTAAATCTGATTTTTTTAAAAAATAAATCAATATCTCTTTATTTTGAGGAGTAATTGAAAAGGCCTATATTCTAATGTTTAACAACTTTTCTAGTCTCCCTCACAGGAAACAAATGATTATCGCTTCCACTCTTTCCTCCTATAATATCAATCCTGATCAATCTCGTTGGTATTGGCACGGGAATATATGGATATAGATTTCAACAGGAATCCCTCGGAGGCTGGAGGTATGATTTCCCAGGGCGTACATACAGGATTGCTATTGCCAATCATCGTTAATTTGTGCCCACTTATTACAGAGCGTTACTTATTCTAAAATATATCTCAGCCATAAAATAATTTGCATTTTAAAAAGCAGCCTAAATCCTTATTCCCTGCGAGACCAGACAGCTCCTTTGCAAGCAGCTTCTAGACTCCTTAGGAAATAATCATGAGGCCAATCATACTAATAGGTTTTTCTGTCTTTCCACCCTTTGTGTTTCTCTCTTTCTGGTGCAGAGATATCCATGTCACAGTTGGGACAGACTCAACTCAATTACCAAATGCTGGGCTAGGAGGACCACTACATGCAGACAAACTCTCCTTTGATCAATAGAAACCCACAGTCAAGCTCAGCAGATCCAGATCAACTCCCTGCGCTGTGGTCAGACTCATTCCTCTGAGACCCAAAGGTCTCCTGGGGTAGAGCTGAAGTGGTGACTGATGCACAGTCGAGGCAAACTCGGGGATTCCCACTTAGACACGCAGCCTGACCACAGAAATGGCAGTGTCAAACTCAGACCTGGGAAGAGGGTAAACAAACACAGCACGGGACTCGGCTGGCTTGACGTCGCTACCCTGGCAGTTCTCCCAGTCATGACAGCATCCCACATGCTCCTGCCCCCACCTCTCCCCACAAATCCCAGCCTGCTGCTGGTCTTATTGGGTGTTTTGTTGCAGATACTGCTGCTACAATGTCACTCAGGCAGCAGGAGGGAAAGAGACAGACTAACAGATCAGCATTCCCTGGTTTCAGGCACAATTTGTAACACAGCAGAATTTATTCCCTTGGTTTCACTGGAGTAGTTCCCACTGACTTGAACTGATCTATATTCTGCTGTTCATTACAGCGGTCTGGGTTTGGTTAAATGGTGTTGGATTGGATTAAATGGGAACAAAACAGGATCTTAGTTCAATATACATCTTGCCCTCTTTCAGAGTGGAAAAGTGAAGAGGTGTGTGTGTGCATGGCGGGGGAAAGCACAGGAGGACATTTCCCCTAGGTTGTACTCCTTTAATGTTCAGGTAGCTGTGCTAATAACTTTTACTATCCTTTTACCTGGTAGTTGCACTCTGGGTCAAGGCAGTGGTAATGTTCTCGATACTGGTATGCACAGTGTATATGTCCACAGTGCTGACTGCCAGAGAACCTGCAAACATGAGAGAAGGACAGAAAGAATGAATGAAACCGCATCCCAACACTAGTGCCTACAGGTAAGGTACAAATCTAAGTCCCATTCCTGCTTTCGCTCCACGTGTTTATGGCATTAAACCCCGTCTCCTTTATCTCCTCCAAGGATGGTGATCCACCCACCCTCCTCTTCTTATTTGTCACTATTTAAAGGTGCTTCTTGAGCAGGATCATTCAGGTCTTGTACAGCCCTAATCTGTCTTTCCCTTTGAAATTCATCACCATTATCTAAGATGCTTACTTGGGGAAGAGTAAGAAAGGAGGGATCCTTGAATTAAATATCATACAATTCTAAAATTCTTGTATATGAGTTTAGATACCACAGCAGTGAGTTTCAGAATCCCCTATGCCAGAAGGAGACAAATAAGCATTGGTCAAATACGGATTCTAAATTTTAGGTATACATCCATCTAGCAGGATCTCAGAAAAGCTGTTTGTACAATTTATGTCTCAGGATGTTTTTTTAATCACAGTATGGTGTCACACTACAGAGAGGATTGCAAACCAGTGGATTAGATGGTAAACGACACAGAGAGAAGATGGTCACGGCAAGATTATATAGGAACTTTCAATAAGATGGACAGATCAATGGAAAGATAAGCAAGATGGATCAACAAGAACAGAACGAAGCGTTACAGGCTGACCATCTCGTCCCTGCATCTTCTCCCATGCATGACAGCCCTGCTAATCATTAGTTTCCACGTGGATACAGTATTTGCTCACAACAAAAAGCAGTGCAATGCAAAAGAACGGGGTTTTCAGCCTGCCTTCAGTGCAATTAAAAGTGGGACACAAGAAGCAGCAGCCAACAACATGCACCTAATCTGTTTCTGCAGGCCACCACTGAACATTCCACACAGCAGATCTGGAGACTCCTGAAACATAGGCTGGAAAAATACCCTAGAAAGGCCATAGAATATCTACATACAAACAGACAGTGCACAGAATGTACTGACAGACAGACACATCAGTAATTGGCAAAAGGGGATGATCCAGTAACAGGCTCATCAGTGCAATGAACTCTCTGATGTATATTCTATAGGACCCTGGAAGAGCTGAAGAGCTTGAAAGCGAAAAGCAGTGGAGAGAAGGAGACTCAGAGGGGAAACATTCAAAGATAAAGTACCATCTGCTCAAAGGTTCCTCAAAGGTTCCTCACGTCACTTAGTGCTAAACACAGCAGGAGTGCATACGATAAAGGGCATGGGAGAGAAACAAGGAAGGGCAATGGATAAGAAGAAAAAATGAGAGGAGTGAGGGTGTTCTGGGGCAATCAAGGAATGGGGCCGGAGCAAGGAAGACTATGGATTGTCATAAGGTGAGGTAACACTAAGCTACAGGACAGAAAAAGTCAGGATGAAAAGCCGTACTAAATACGGCATTTCTGAAGCACAGTAAGGAAGAGGAGGTCAACTGTGGAGACAGCAGGGCCTTTAGGAGATGGAAAGGGGACTTAATTGACAGAAAAGATAGACATTGCTAAAAAATTAAATGACTTCTTTGCCTCAGCATTCACAAAGGGAGACAGGGACAGATGCCAGGAGCAGACATGCCTTTCCCTGGGGAAGGAGAAGAAATACTGCAGGAAATCAGGATCACGTCAGAACAGGTGACTGAGAAACTGGAACAAACCTCAGCAGCGGAGAAGAAACAAACCACAAGGCAAACAGCGAGGCTGGCTGCACAAACAAAGGTGTGGAGCTGAAAGCAGAGGAAGCAATTCCTGCTCACCGCCTGGGCAACTGTGAGGCTCGTACAGGGCACAGGCAGCACTGAGTCACCGTGGCATTAGCCAGGTACACACAGCTCGGCAGCAAATCGAACCAACTGGTCCTGCTAGTCCGGGGCTTTATGTGAACAGCTTTAAAGGAAAGAAACTGCTCTGTGGAAAGTTTCCTCCCTGAAAGGGGAATGCGAGAGCAAAGGGCTGGAAAACTGTGGAGCGTAGGCCAGGCAGGGTGCGGGGGAAGATAAAGACCTCACTGACAAATACACATATTTGAAACAAACCAGTCCAAAATACTATCAAAAGTGAGGATGCAAAATGACCAGCGATGCTAACTGCAACAAAAGGGCCAGACACCAAAGAGATCTGACTGTTGGGATGAGTTACTTGCTCCTAGCAGGAGTAACTCATGGACTCAGGTTTACAAGCAAGAGCCAAACAAGCACTTCAGGCTCCTGCCCTCCCTTCCACGTGCTGCGGACAGTGTGTGTGGTGTCTGCAGCGCAGGAAGGGAGAGGCAAGTGTTCACCAAACCCTGTGCTCGGGGAAGGAGGGAAGCAGCAAACACAGCACAACGGGGAAATTCTGCTCTCTCAGCCTGGAAGGTTAGGCTCCTAAAGGGTTATATTTATCCTGTGTTTCTTCTGACACTTGAAACAGTTCAAAGCTATGAATTTTTAAAGCACAGCATCTGTTTAGCTTTTTCATAACAGGAAAGCTTACACCCCACACACTTACTTACACGCATACACACGTGCACATTTACATGCACATACTCTAAGGTACATCAACACCCCTCTTAATTTACATGAGCGTACCCACAATTTCCATGCACGTGATCAGACACAAACACACCTGAAACAAGGAAACTCACAGACCATTTATTCACACTGATATGCAAATCCAAACCCCTAAACTGTCCACACAGGCACACAGCTTCATTTTCACCAGAACAACCCCCTCCCCCTTCCCTTACTTTAATCGCTTCACTTTTTTTTTTTTGGCCAGAAAGAACTAGTCTTGATCTGGCAAGAGTTAGAAAGAAAAACCAAGATAAATAAATAATAATAAAAATAATAAATAAAGAAGTCAGCAAGCTTAGAGAGTGTTTACAGACTCATTACCCTGTAACGATGATATGAAAGAAGGAAGAAAAAAACCCACCCCAATTACAAGGGGGGAGGAAACCCACACAGAAATAAATATTTAAGCAAGTGCTGCCAGAAGCACCATCTGCTGAGGCACTAATAATAATAATAATAATAATAATTTTTTTCTGTGGTCTTTTTTTTTTAATTATAAATATACGGGGGGTGGGGGAAACAACCCAACCCAAACTAGCTAAGTAAGAGGTTTTGTTTTGTTGTGTGAGATAATAGATTATCCCTGGGCAGCTTTTGGCAGTGGCTTTGGCAAACTCATTAAGCTAATTATGCAATACAGACACAGAGTGTCGTGCCTCTCTCCCCCCACCCCTTGATTTTAAGGCTTTAAACTGTTTTTAAAATTGTGTGTAAATTGAAGGGAAGTGGCTGTGCTGCCAACGGGCGGCTTGCGGAGCTTTTTGAGCAGGATGTGGTGTCCCTTAGAGATCTCACAAGCCTCCCTCAGTTACCTGCCTGACCCAGGGGAAGGGGCTTGCACAGTGGATGTGGGTGAAGTGTTTATACTGTTCTCTGCTTGAGAGGGAAACTGGGGACACAAAGGGTGGCATCTCCTCCCTCACTGCAACACCGGCGATTCCTGCAGCCTCAGCAATAAAAAGGGTGCTGTTCCTTCTGCCTCATGCAAAACTGGGCCTAAACCCCACTGCTTTCAATCCTCTGCTCTCCCAGGAGGCAGTGGGTTGCCACATGCACTATAGGCATCGCTGCTTGAGGAGCTGCAATCGTCCTCTTTCCATGTGGTCTTCTGCCCAGTCTCCTACATCAGGGATTTGGGCAAAAGGGATGGACGGGAAATCACGTCTCGTTCCACTCCCCGGCTAGGGAGGGCACTGCTCCCACCCTTTTCCCCTGCTGATGTGCCAAGATCTTCCCTCACAACCCCCTAGCAGCTGCTTCTGTGTACAAAGGGTGTTTGCAGTGAGTGTCCTCACTGTACAAATGGAGGATCAAACAGGCCAGGGGCAAAGGCTGATGGACCCTTCACATCATGAACTATAAACCAGGCAGGTTTTACACTATAATCTCCTCTGTCCCTCTGGCTCTCATGGCATTACTCACTCTGACCACAACCACCTTGGGCTCCCTCTCAGCATCACTCATTCCTGACCTAAGCTTGCCCAGAGCTGTGATAAGGTGCCCTAGTCTGCACCTTATTCAGTGAATGTTTCTCATATAAATGAGCTGCAAAATTTTCTAGGATAAACATCCCACATTGATGTCGAGACCTGCCTAAGTTGAGTCGCTAGTGAATTCCTTCAGTCTAGATTCCCAGAGGTGAGATGTTCTCTGGTTTCATCCTGCAGGCACTGGACATAAGAGGTTGAACACAGCACAGCAATGGACAGAAAGAATGACAGTCAAGAGACAGCGCTCCCATTTAAATCCTGGGCTTCTGCAGTGAAATATTTTTCCACTATTTGTCACAAAGTCTAACAGCTCTGGAGAGCGGAGCACGCTCTTGGCATGCTTGTACACCTCTCGCAGCTACTGCTCTCCCAAGCTGGGGAACAGAGCAAGTACAGATGCCAGAGGGAAATGGAAGTGCCAGTGACTGGTTTAAACACTTGATCCAGATGGACAAGACCTCATCTCTCCCACCACCACTCCACCCTCTTACTTCCAGCCGTCTCCCCAAGAAAGTGAGAGTTTTGCCTACCTGGCAATATACTTCTGGTAAATATTTACGTCTTCGCTGACAGCTGGTTTGTCAGTGGGTAATCCGTTCCTAATGAGAAACACACAGGACAGAGCTGGTTAGCAGGCACGAACAGGGCACAGTCTAAGCTCCTTGTTTCTCTCACACACCACTGACACACCGGGACAGAAGGCCCAGAAAGACATCCATGGGTTTAACCTCCCTCACCCATACCCTCCAAATCCTGTGCCTTCTTTTTCTAGGGAACCACACAGTCCACCCATCACCCCTCCTGAGTGTTCTCTCTATGCAGGACTTAGTTCAGTTTGTTGGATAAACTAAGAGCAACCACAAAAACCTGTTTTTTTCCACAGAAAAAACTAAATACCCACATACAAACAAGTGATGGCCACATGAAAACAAACACATCCCTGGAGCATCTTGCAACGCTGCCCTTATGTGCACAGAAAGCCTCCACTGTGGGAGAAGACTCTGTGCTTCAGCCATGCCATGAACTACTACACATTTCCTACTGCTACCCAGTCCTGGCAACGTGGCTACAGTGCCCTAGATGGGGCTTTACTGGCCTCCTTTTTTATACGTATGTCCCAACTCCAATGGACAGATAGGGCAACAATGGTATTTATGTATTTTAATCAATGAGAAAATCAACCCAACTGGACTCAACTGTCATGTAAGTCTGGGTTACTTCATTAGGAAGTGGACAAAAGTTACATACTCTATGAATTCAGCAAGAGGAAAAAGAGATACAGGGCCAGACTCCAGGCTACCTACGAGACAGTGGCATGGCAAAGCAAGGCCAGACAGGCTGTATGCAGTCTTCCTCCTCAGTTTTCCCCCAGCCAACCTCCAGACAGCTCAGTACCCTGATTTAAACAAGGACACTTTCGCACAGAGATCACTTGAAGTGGGTAGATTAGTTCAGGGCAGGTTAATAGCATTAGATGGTAGGCGTTCAAATGCATGGTTAGCACGTGTGTGAGAGTAAGGGGTGATTCCTGGCAGGTTATCTGGTCCAAGTGAGAACTGTGAAGGGAAAGCCAGATCCCAGGCACCACAGTTAGCACTTCCTCCACCAGCACAATTAATGGGCTGCTGTCTTTTGTCACAAAAGTGTGTTATCTAGTAAGCACTCTGAAGGAGAAGGGACCAGAGCCTCTTCTGTACCCTAGTGTGTGATGAGGACACTGAGAACTGCAAGTTAAGTCCCTGGCCACCTCCATTCCTGTTGCAAGCCCATCATGATGCCCCAGTCGAGGAAGTCCTGTGGCCAGAGGAGGGATTACCAGGGTGCTGCAAACCCACAGCTGCAGGTGGCAGGAAATGAGCAAAGGAAAGGAAATCAAACTGGGATTCCAGTGCAACACCAAAGCAGAGAAGAAGAGTCTCACAGCCCCCAAGCACAACTCTAGAATGGACACTGAACTCCAGGCAGCCAAGCATTCTGTGGACTCTTCAGGCACAGAGTCCCTGGCCAAGTCACCCATCACAACACGGCACTGTGCCTACAGGAATATTTACACCACAGTGTTTTTTAATAGGAGTCCCTGCCTGCCATCTGGAGCACATACAGGGTTCATCCTGAGCAGAGGCCAGATGCAAATGTTAATAATCCTCTGCCCTTTCCCATACACCTTAACCATAGAGCTCCCAAAGCTGTCTTCAAGCAGCTGGGAGGTGACTTTCACATGAAGACAGTACCATTAGCTCTGTCTTCCAGGTGCGGAAACACCGTAAGTGGGGAATGAGACCTGCTTGAGACTGCAAAGACCGCTCGAGTGAGGATTCAGCCCAAGGCCTCCAAGGCCCACTATTAAACATAAACCAGTCTTCTTCCTTACCAGAGGGCAAGGCAGTAGGATGCATGTGATGGCATTTGCCATGGAAGTGCAGGCCAGAGGTCCTAGACCTACCACAAACGACCCCAAGGGATTCACAGCTCACAACAGCACCAAATTCAGAGTGAGAAATGAGTAAATCCAAACCATGACAAGAAAGCAGAGAAGTCCCTCACTCCCTGTTGCAGCCTCACATACATATGCATCTTTTGTACAGCTACCACCTCTGGAAGCCACATTAAAAAGCAATCCAAGGCTTGGCAAGGCCTTCAGATATCTCCATTCAGTCAATGGCATCACTGCAGAGATTGCCAGCAACATATGTGTAGGAGGTTATTAGTGGTAATTGGGCTAATGAGTTTGCCCAGTCTAAGGGGTAATTGAATCACCTCTATTTGTGTAAGGAACACACAGACTGAGAAGACACAGGCCTGGCCCCACAGAGTGTGTATATGCCTAAGTCCTAAGAAAATTGATGGGAATTAAGCACCAAAATGTCTTCTGAGTTCTGGGACAAACAAAAAGCCCCGTCTTGCTAATGGTAAAGTCAGCAGAGTTTTGCCATTGAGTTAAATGGAAGCAAGAATCAGGTTCTCCTACAGACACAGCTGGATGCCAGGGAACCAGAAGGAGAAAGTAAAATAGCTACAACCTTGACCTTAGAGTGCTAACAGCACCACATTCCTTCATCTTTCATTTTAACATACGAACCCAGGAACCAATGGGCTCTAGATTCATGGTTGTGACTGCTGATGGCAGGCCACATCCTTAGTGCAAAGAAGATAAGAGATTTAAGGTGCAACAGAGGATCAGACACTCCAACAGAGAGAAAAAAAACCACAAAAGCCAAAGCATCACATGAACAGTGCAGTATTTATCATCATATGCACTGGAATTGCCCACTGATCCACACACACTTCAGGTATGATCCTCCACTAATACAAAGATAAGTGAAAGGAGACTTACTTTACTGTAGAGACTGTTCCAGTTGTGATGGAGTCTGTCTTGGAGAAAGTTGACTTCAGGTACTCAGGAGTGTTGAATGGCAATGAGACGGACTGCTCTGGCCCAGCTACAGGAGTGCTGCCGGGGGTACTGGCGAGGGGCGCAGGGGCCAGGCTGGGTGTTGGAGCTTTTACTGGAGTAAGCTTCTGAATGTTCCTCACATCATATTTGGAAGGCCGGCCCACCTTGCCTGTCTTGAAGGCGATGGCTCCTCCCATGTCTGGGCTTCCTTCTCCAGGCTTGAAAAGGTGCAAGTACTTGACGTTTTCTAGGTCATACTTGGAGGCCTTCTTGTAAGTGTTGCCATTTTGTGGCCTGATGCTCTCACCCGTCTTCAGCTTTTGAATGAAGAAGTCGTATTTGGAGGCCCGTGACATCAGGCCTTGCATCTGGGAACTGCTGGGAGAGGGCAGCGGCAGGATGGTGGCTTTGGTCTCCGTCAGCATGGAGGCATCTGGACCTGGCACCCGAATGGGCTGTGCCAGCACTGAGGAAGTTTCTTTGCCGAGCTTGGAGCCCAGCTCCTCAGATTTGGCCAAGTGCATGGGCCAAGAGAGCTGCTCTCCAGCTTTCAGTTTGCGGATGTACTCCTCGTACTTGGAGAAGCGGGCTCGTTTGCTCATGGCATCCTCGCCGGGGAGAGAGGCAGCAGCCGCAGTGGCCTCTGAGGTAGCAGCGTTCAGCTTGTCAAAGCTGATCTTGCGGGCCAGCTCATCCCGCATGTTCTGATCATCGTAGCCAAACATGCCCAGGAACTCATTCATGGTGGTGGCGGCATAATCTCGCAGCGATGAAGCTTCCCCTACAGAGAATCAAAGTGAGAGAGTCACACAAGGCGCTGGTATTTCTTCTCCTCCCATACCAGCTCTAGTAGCGGGGAGGGGGAGTAAGGGGAGATGGGAACATGATCTACTGACGTTTGGCTCACTTGTTAGGTTTTACGACTCTTAAATTAATTTGTTTAAAAAAAAAAAGTAATTAATACTGGGGTAAAATAAAAAGAGTTCATCAATGCCAGGAAAATCAATTTCCTAAATGTTCTAGCCGATGGCTTTTCAGTACATTAAACAAAGTTTCATAAATGTCTCTGCACTCTTGCCTTGGCCTAATATGAAGAAAAAGTAATTTTACTGGAAGTGAGACCAATGCCAATATGCCGTGGTTTGTACAGGTCTGTCCTTGTGTGTGTCTGTAAATGGCAGGAGGGGCAGAGAGGCAGCACGTCTGCATGTGTAAGGGGGGGCAGGAACACATGAGATACACTGTGTGTGTTGTGGATGGCATGGTGCAAAACAGAGAAGGGAAACACAGCAAGACAATGTATGGGGTGGAGCAGGAGGAGGGCAGAAGGGAGACGTGCAGAGCAGAGAAGCTGCAGAGGTAGCAATGGGTGAAGGTGAGGGAAGAGCCGCAAAGGCTGTATGTATGAGAAGCTCGGCAGTGAGGGGTGGGGGTGAGGACTGCAGAAGGCAAGACAAAGATAGGGTAGTGCCCCATAGCTGTTGCAGTCCTTCCCTGTCGATTTTGTAAGGTTTCTTTCCACCCAACTTCCTTCCTTCCCAATGACTGGAGAGCTCCTACTCTCCACGTGAAAAGGGGCCACAGCTCAGTGAAGGCTGCTGAAACCCACAGGGAGCTTTCTGAGCAGCCAGGAACAGCTTCCACTGAGACCAGGAAAGGGAAAAGTCCATACAGGTGCAAAACAGGTAAGAAACAGCCTTCTCTCCATGAGGATTTGGACTGAGGACAGACGGAGCTGTTGCCCTGCTGTTGGCTCCAGAGAAGGGCAGAAAGCCTGTTCTCTGCAGTGTGGGTTGGGGAAAGGGCAGGAAGGGCTTCATCTACCTGATCACAAGGAGGAAGAATAAGCACAAACTGTCCTTCCTTGGGTGTCTCCCTCCCCTCCTCCCTCAGGCAGTTTCACAGGCCACCAGGAGGGGAAGAACACACATCTGGAGGTCACCCAATATCACTGTAAAGGAGGAAATAAAGATTGCTCTGACGTGCCAGCTTGGACTCATTTAGGCTTCAGTCTGACACAGCGCTCCTCCTCCTCTCCCTCTTGCTTTCTCCTGCAGAGTAAAGATTTACGGTGTGCAGGATTCCTTCAAACCTCCCTCGTCATCTTTTCCAATCACTCCAGCTCTCGTGGGCAAGCACACTCTTTCACAGGGAGCCAGCACAGGCAGGTACACTGGCAGCAGAATGGAGGTTCTGGGCACTGGGTCCAGCTCAAACCAAATCAGCACTGCCTTGAAACACAGTGGAAAAGGAAGGCACCAAAACACAGCCACGGCTCAGCAGATCCAAGACCTGAAAATGGACCCCTAGGATTTGGGGGATGACAGCCAATGATGCCATACACACAGGTATGCACATACATGAGAGCATTTCTGCACACACAAGACCTCATCAAGGAGCAAAGTCAAGTTCAAGAGCCATCAGCTTCCACAGGACTGTACGGAACAGACTCCCTGCAACAGGCACTAACATGTGCAAGACCATGACAGTCGTATTCCTGTTTCAATACTGCCCAGTATAGCTGTGTTCATGCAGCACAAGTGCTGCTGCTCTCGTTGCCTGTGTACATGGTACGTGCAAAAGACAATGCAGCGTTTGGCTCAGGCTGTAGCTTTTTGTCCTCACACCCCACCACGGGTCAGTATTAATCTTAAAGGACATGAAACGCACAGTCATGCCCCACAGTGTCCAATAACAAGACTTGTCAGAAGGAAATTACTCCATCCCCAGAGGCAGGATCACTCCATCTGTGCTTCCCCACTTGGCCCACTCCTGTGGCCCCTCCAACACCCTACCAAAGCCATCAACTTTATTTTTCACACACATATTAAATAATTTCATCTTGTTTTAAAGCAGTTCCCCTTCTCACCTCTTTTTCTCTCTTCTCTACCTCCATTTCAGTGCAATCCTATGACCCAACTGAAGAGATTAAACCCATGAAATCCCTACCGGGTCTAACACTTCTCTCCTTCTGTTAAATCTGCTTTCCCTGTTCTGCTTTTTCTCTCTTTTTGGACCTGTAAAACAATCCCCTAGGCTCCTTCACAATGCCCTGAGCTCCAAGCACTACACAGAAAAACTCTAGCCAGCTTGTGCCAAACTGCAAGGGAGAAAGAATACCACAGATAGGATCTGATAGGAAATTAAACTATTAAGTGTGATTTTTACTAGCTTTAACAGCTGCCCTGAAATCCAGCCAACCCCTTTCCTTCTTTATCCTAACCTGCAGCACACAAAAAAGAGGGGAGACCCCCTTTTTCAATCCCACATCTCAAATCAGTTTTACAAATTCCAGCTTGGTTCAGGCCTCACAGATATCACAAATCCAGATAAGAGATGCAAGAAAACCCAGTATTTTAACACTTGAGAAAATTAAATGTTGTAGGAGACCAGCTCCTTTTTAAATGTCTCTCATCTACACACCTGGTCTTTGGTATCCATGTGGCTAGACCTCTCAATTTGTGCAAACAATGAGATGCAAAACCCAAGACCATAGGAAAGGGGGAGTTTTCAGACCTTTCTTTGAGCTTTGCAAAGTCTGAGCTTGAGTTCAGGTTTCACTAGCCTGGGTTTAATCCCCTCACCCCCCCAAACACCTTGCATTCTGCTTTTCCACCAACAAAGCCCCCAAAGCCAAGACAACCTTCATTTATTTGCACAGACACCTAACCGTAAGAGTAGAAAACCCTTCCCATACCCTCAAGAAGACAAAAGTGAAGCAGGACAGTGGTTGGAAAACAAATCCCTGTGAAAAGTGCACAGCCCTGGAAGGCACAAGGGGCAATGTCCCTGGGTCTACATTCCCCTCCCCTGCTCCGCATTTTTCTCTCCTTTTCTATGTGATAATAAAAGGGCTCCCTCTCCCCTTGCTGCTGCTCTCCATTTGTGGGCATTGCCAAAGAGCAGAGATCTGTCTGTCTCGGAGCAGCTATCGTATCACAAAGGATCCGAAGCTAGCAAAAAAGGGGCTAAAAATAGCCCGCAGCAGCACACTATATATGGAAGGAAAAGCAAAACAGCCCAAATGGAGTGCAAGGTCTGATACTGGGGGATGGGACATCCCAGCCAGGGCTCTGTCCTTTATTCTGCTTGGGAGGGAACACATATCGACTTGGGGGCTACAGGATAATGAGCAAGAACCCGGCACTCATCATGTATGTTCTCCCAAGTGGAGTTTCCCTGGGAAATCATGAAGAGAAACCCCCCTTGTTGAAAACAAGGCCAGTATTCCCTTTCTAAGAGACATAGCCAACAGGCTAAGAAAAGAAAGGAGAACTTTGAGAAAGCTTGTAAAGGGAAAGCTCCTGGTGACTACTTTACCCCACTATAGCAACAGGCAGAGTGAAGAACATGGGACTGTAAAGGAAAATATCCCTGGGTATGTGTGCCTCAGTGAGAGACTGTGGAAAGGGATCTCTGTCCGAGACTCTACTGGGAAATCTAAATGCTATATATAAATGTGTGTAGAGAAGTGTGGGTCAGTCAGTGTGCAGGACAGGGTGCGTGAATGAATGAAGAATCATATCTGCGTGTCCAGATCAGCTTCTGACACCCATCTCCCGACGGACGCCAGCTCTGTGACTCCTGAACGCCTCTCAATTTCAAATGCTGCTGAGCACGGCCAGCTCTGAATCCTCCATGTCCTCAGAACCTTCAAAAGCAGGTTCCTGCGATCACTCCCCCAAAAGCCACACTGACTGGGAGGGCAGAGCTGTATTCCTCTCACCTGACTGCCTTCTGCTACCCCAACCCAAAGGGAAAAAAACCCTCCTTTTTTGTATGGGCAGTTCTGAATCTCACTGGAATAAACTTAACTCGCATCTGGTAGCACCAGGTCTGAGAGGACTCAGTGATGAACAGCTTAAAATCCATCTTCTGGAACATGGACAGAAAAAGACAGAGAAGAACCCTGTCCTTTCCAAAGCAAGGCATGTTTCAGTTTGTGCTTTCCAGGGAAATGTTGCAATGACATTTACAACAGGGATCTCGAAAGAGACACTCCAGACCTGGCAGCACCTCTGTTTGCAAGTCAAATAGGGGGTGGGATTTTTGTAAACAGGACCCCCATGTGCCATTACCTGCCTTAAGCATAAACGAGTCTTCAGCCCCCCATGAATGCTATACATTTTTGCCTAGTCCTTTGACAATACAGCCCTACAAACGCGTTTTACTGACGACTCCTCCAGTGAGAAACCCCAGTTATTTGTCATTATCCCCAGTTTGGGAACATATTTTTTACATTTAAGTTCCCCTCCTTTTAGTTTTCATAGCAAATAAAAGCTGCAAAGGGAGGGAGGGAATTAAAACAAACTAAAAACGGAGTCCAGGCACAATCACCTTGTGTCTGGGAACGACAAGGGCTTTCCTATCAAAGGAAACTGAAGGTCACACTTTTCCTCATTGATCTTGCAATGTTTGTTAATTACTCTGTCACTGATGTGGCGAAGGATAATTAAACAGCTCTGTTTATATCTTATATGCATAATTATGTGCGCTGCCACTGAACTCGTGAAGACTAGAGAATGTGCCTCTCCAGAAGGGGAACGGACAGACGGAGATGAGTTTCAGCTGCATTATTAACAGGAGGAGGAAAACATGCGCGCACACAAAAGGAGGAAAGTTTGATGGATTCACAAAGTGCTGAGACCGGGGAGGGGTGCGTGCAGGTGGAGCAGATTAGGGGAGATCTTTCAATTACAGAACCAATCCAGCTGAGTGACAAATTGGGGGAGGGAGCTGCTTTGCCCTCATGGAGAGAATTCAATTTACTCTAAGTTTTTACCAAGGTTTAGCACTCATACACCCCAAAAATCAATCTGGGGCAAACGTGGCTATCAGAACTGGGAAAGAAATTGAGCTGGAGCTTTCCCCAATATCTCTTGCTGAATTCAGCTTTTGAATAAACCAGGAAATAAGGCAGAAACTATCTGAAAATAAGAAAGGTGCACACAGCCTGGGGGAGAACACCTCATGGCATCGCAGGCAGAAGCGGTGGGGGACACAGAGGTTTGGAACCGACAGACTGAGCAGCTGGAGCTCAAACTCGGGGTGCAACAAGGGACCGGTGTGGGGACAGCTCTCCAACAGGCCCTTATGCGACACCCAGGGAGGGGCAGCTGTCCCGGCGGGCCAGCCGCAGAGAAGCGCCGAGGACGGGCAGCCCCGGCTCCAGCACCAGAGGGCAGCGCCCGGCGCCCCTCACGGGATGTCCCGCCGCCCCGGGCTCTCCCCGGCACAGCTCGGCCTCCCCACCGCTCCTTCCCCCAGGAAAACCTGCCGCCTACCTCCCGCCGCGGCTTCCAGAACCTTCTCCCGGCCGGCGGGGCGGAGCGCGGAGCAGCCGCCTCAGCAAAGGGCATCGCACAAGATGGCGGCGCCGGCGCCGCACGTGCCGCCGCCCGCCCGGCCCGGAGCCCCGCGGTGAGCGGGCGGGCCCGGGGAAGGGGCGGCCCCAGCGCGGCCACGGGCGCGCTCACACAACCCTGCCCGCAGTACAATGTGCTGCACCGCGATGCAACGCCCTGCAACGCACTGCGCAGCGTGCATGCGAATATCCTGCAAAACACACAAGGGCACTCTCTGCTTCCCCCGCCCCCCATGCGTAAATACATGACCAGGAAACCAACACACACCACTGAAAGCTCTATCGGAATGGTGTGAAGGAGCCTGAGTGGGCAGATCTACTCTACCAATGGATCTACGGGCTGGAAAGAGCCATCCAGCCACATCCACTCTCACACGGCCCTCTGGGGAAGGGGAGGCTGAACCAGAGGAAAACTCAGCATGGTGACAAGAGCAAAATGCCCAGTGGCCAGAGAGGCCTCTGCGCGGGGGCTGGGGCCTTCCCCCCAGACAGTCGCTGGCACGGACACACTGTCCCACAGAAAACACCACCGTGAAGCTGCCCCGTGCAGGGAGGCGGAGGGGACACAGATCTTACCTGAGGTGGTTCCTCCCCCCAGCTTGGAGCCTGTCTCGCCACTGGAGGACCGGTAGGCATCGTCCTTCGAGGCTGTCCCATCCGAATCCCTGTCGTCCAAGAAGCTGCCATCCTGCGAGCCCCTCAGAGCATCCGCCTCGTCCCCGTTATCTTCCTCATCGCTGCAGCCCTTGGGCTGCACCATGTAAACCCCTTCGGGGGGCACCTCCGCGCTCTCAGCACCCTTACATTCCTTGCCCTCCACTCGCCCCAACAAGGGCTCCTCGTTGTATTCCCCGTTCACCCACTTCTCAATCACCTCCCTCCTTTTGTCCTCCTCGATCTTCTGCACGTGGCTGAGTCCATCTGAAAACTCTGTCCCCAGCTCCTTGGTCCCGGGCTGAGGCAGGTCCTTGTTGCTGCCGTCCCGCTGCGGCCCCTTGTCCGCTCGCGCCTGTTCGGCTCCCCCGTGGTCGAAGACGACCTGACGGCTCAGCTTGGCACAGATTGCATTTAGCTTCAGGCCGCCTTTGCGCTTGGCAGCCATTGTGGGTTTTCCTGAGGTTGCGTCAGTGCATATAGTTCTTTCAGCTGGAAAAAGAGAGGGAAAGAAGGAAGGAAGGGCATTAGTGGGGTCAGACAACTTGAACCCAAACAGCAAATAGCTGGTCCCAACCCAAGGGGTCTTCGGGCACGGCCAGTGTCATCCTTTACAAGGTGGGATGCCATGTTTTTAAGCTCCCAGTGGACACCCCATCAGGAGAGCCTGAAGGGAGGCACCTTCTGAACCCGCTGGTACCAAAGGATGCCGCTGGCCTCCAGAAACAGGCCCATATTCACACTGGGACTGAACGGGGCTCAAAAGCTCCCAAGCATCTCAGGCAGGTGAAGGTACGGACCAGCCTTTGCTCCTGGCTCAGGTGGGACACAAGGTCTGTTAAAGCCTGACCTGCTCCCTCCTTCAGGCTGCAGCACCACCTGCTTTGAGCTCCCCAGCTCCATCCCAGACGCGTTGGCTGCCAGAACCACACCAGTAACTGCACCCAAGCATCTGTAGCAGGGAGAACAGCTTCCCAAATCTAACCCTAGGGATGGTGAGGAAGTCACTGGATGGGGTTTACGCGTAGTCTCAGAGAAGAGAACCAGGATGCACCAGGAAGAACCACTATGGGATGGGAGCCCTGGACTGGCGTGTGGCAGTCGTATGGGAGAAAATTGCTGTGGGTTGGTATCAGTTGATCAGGCCCCTTTGCCTGCTCGATCACTCGCTCTTGCGCACACACAGGAAATTCTGCTCTCACACTTCCCAGCACAATCAACTAATTAGTGTGGGTTTGTTATTTTAATGTAGTTTATTCATATGTGACAGCTAGTAAAGGAGGGGTAAGAGAAAGTGGGGGGAGAAAGGAAGAAGGTAAGGTCTTAACTTCAAGGTCACAGAGAATCTTCAACAGTCCCTATCAGAGTCACTTGCATAATTATCGCACCAAAAATTAACAAGATTCAATCACAAATAAAACAAAAAAAAATACGCTAAAGCAGCTGCATTGTCTTATTTCCCTCTTTATTCATGATACCTCTGAGAGACACCCAGACTAAGAAGGTTTAAAGGTCCCAAGGCAAGAAACCTGCCCCCAGCCTGGCTCTTCCCCCAGAGACCCTGCTCTGTGACCCAGCGCTTGGGAAAATAACCTGATACAACAGCTGCCGGACACGTGCCACCGCAGTTACTGTGGGGACATTGCTGGACATCCCTCCAAAACGTGCTCTTGGACTTTATGTCATGTTGAACAGGGCCTGTCACATTGAGAGCAAACTGAAACCGTCTCCAGACCTCAAATGGTGAGGACGGTTCCTCCCTGGCGGCAGCTCAGCCCACACCTCCCTGTCACCAGCGCAGAGGTGCTGCTCCACAGAAGCACGGTGAGATTAATCAGACCCCCTACAATGCATCCAGAAGCCATCGTGACAGCCCCTAATCCTGTAACATGACAGCCCAATACAAACAGACTGAAACTTTAGACCTGCTGTCCGAGAGCCAGAGAGTGGCTGCTTAGCGTAAACTCCTGACAGCTTCAGACACTTCCCTGTCGAGGACTGCAAGAAAAATAACCCCATGACAAATATATCAGCCCCACACACAAAGGGAGGCAAAATGTACCCCTCCTCTTTCCAAACACACGTCCCCCCAGCACTAACACCTCTGTGAAATTATGCTTTCATGAAGGCAAAGCACACATTTCTCCCCAACACATACTTCCCCATCTAGGAATTAGAGCTGCTCAGGAGCTGTGTGCGCGCTGGCACGCTCCGTAAATGCAGTCACACACATAGGGGTTAAAAAGACCCGTCTCCCCAAAATACATTCCTGTACGCTTCCCCACGCATCTCCCTTTCACACGTTCCCCCACCACACACGCACAGTCCTCGCGCGTACAGACGGGCACAGACGCCCATGAAGCTGCAACAGTCTCTGTGTGCTGGCACCTTCCCTTCCCGTCACATTCCCACTCTATTTAGGGCAGAAAGTGAAGGCCAATCCTATGCGCAACTGGTACCAGAGCGGGAATCTCGGGAGGCTGCCATGAGCTCCAACTGGAGCCTGGCCAGGACACCTACGGCTCCCGCTCGGCGCAGGGCCAGCCCCGACGGCCGCAGGTGCCTGGGACGGTGCCTCCCGCGCCGTGCGGGCCTGCCCGCGGCTGGGGCACTGGGTCAGCGCTGAATCACCCGCGCCGCTCTCCCCAACGCCGCCTGTTCGTTCCTGGTCATTCCCCGTCCGCGTTCTCACGATCCCCGGCCCTGCTGAACCGGTGAGATCAGCATGGCTCGCAGCTGGAGATAACTGGGAGGCAGACACGCGGCAGCCCAAACCCCCGCTAGCCTCCCCCCTTTCTGCAGCGAGGGCAGGTCCCATTATTCTGGTCTGGAGGTGAACAGCCAAGTGCGTGCACCAGCCGGCAAATGAATATATAAATATTTATTCAAAGGAAGAGAGGAACAGACGTTCCGAGGCTGCACTTGCCGCGTACGCAGCAACTCCATCCAGGGAGCCTGCAACTTGTCTTCCACTCCTGTTCCTGCCCCTGGCCATCTCGCACCCCCTGGCTTTGCCCTTCTGCCCCCCCACATTCTGTCCCCCAACTCCTGCCCTTCCCCTCTGCATCTTTCCTCTCCCTTCTCCTTGTGTTTGGGATTTTCTTGAGCACAGCAATGCTGCTCTTTAACATTTTGAAAATCTTCTCCTAAAGTTTAAGCTAAAAATAAAGCAAGTTCTTAACATGTACCTTTTCCCTGATCTATAAACTTGACCCTCCCAGAGACCTTCCTGAGATGGGATCTGACCTGTAGCACCAGGACTCTTACGTATCTCCATCCTTTGCTCGTATGGCTGCAAGAAATCTGAACTCCCCGTGTCTTCTGCCAGCCTTGCAATCAACTCTGAGCAAACCTGGACACATCGTTTTATTTTTCCATTAACTTATTTCCTTGTCTATGGAAGGGATTGGGCACTACCTATATCAACATTTCTGTTCCCCCTTTCAGGCTGTCAGCTTTGAAAGTCGAAGGGCACCCTTCTCACAAAGAAGCACGGAAGGTGGGCATCAGACCGCAGGGGACCAGAGCATCTGTGTTTCCTTCATTCGGCAGAGGGAGGGGAATTGAGCTGCTAAGTGAGGGACCCTTGTACCTGCCCCAAGCCAGGATCACCAGGCAGGCAGGGACCCCCAAAGCCAGGCAGAGGCTCCCTCCCCCCAGGCCGAGCTCCCCACCCCAAATCACCCTGTGTCTCCATCACACTGTTTAAAGATTCCATACTAAGTAAACATCCCCCTTCATTTTCTTCGTCTAAATAGAAATGTTTTGATTTCACATCAATCTGAGGAAGCCGTTTATAACCTGAGCTTGTCACACGGACTTTTCATCTCTGCCCAGGACAAACTCTCCCACATGCTCTATTTACACTGAACGCTTCCTCTGAAAACAATGCCACCGGGAGTTTACTCCGCTTGCCCCCTCCCCACACCCTGCGAGGAGACACCGGCTCCCTCCGCTCCGCACCGAGCCCCGTGGCATCTTGAGAGCAAACCTCCCTTTGAAGGAAAAGTATGGCTTGCCGCAACCAGGCCTTGCAAGAAGGACAAAACCCACCGCACCATTTTGCTGCCTTGTCACCCCTTGAACTTGCTGCTGACAAGACCAGGTTGCTGCCACCTTCCTCCAGTCCCCCCGCGTGCACCTCTGGGCTCTGTCCCTCCACGCAGTCCCTGAAGCAGCAGTTTCTCACCCTCAAACTCCAGTTTGGTGCTGCCAAGGTGGGCGCAGCTTAGCTCTGCCTCCCCCGAGGCACAAGAGGGGCTACACAAGCGAAGGGCTTTGCAGCGCGGACAAAAATAGGGCATCCCAGCTGAGAGGCGAACTGGGCTGCAATGGGAAAGTCTGGGGTCTCAGGGAAACGGAAAGAGAGCTGAAGTTTGGCTTTGGCTTGGGGTCAACAGAGAAACACACCCTTGTAGCGGGGAGAAAGGGACTTGGCTGTGAAAAAGTGGTGAGAAGAGCTGGGGGTGCAGCGGGGGTCCCGCCGGCTGGGCAGGGGTGGAGGGGGGCGGGAGGGACAGGGGTGCTGGCTGGGGAGGGACAGCACGCTGTCACTTCAGAGGGACGGGTACGTTGAACAGATGGAGCTTTCGTATTCCTATTGAAGAGTTTTAAGCCCAGCTGAGCAGCTCCGTTCAGGAGGGAGGTCCCAGTGCCAGCTTTCCAGGAGCTGCAAGCTCTCATTCGATTAATTATTAAAAGCATTATTTGGGGCGGGGAGGGGGAGGGAAGGAGGACCGACATGCTGTACAGGCCTTTTCTTTTTTTAACCGCTATGGTGCAAGGTTGACGGGAGAGACTCCAGCCTGCCCAGGAGCCCCGAGCAAAGCGGGCAGCACGGCTTGCTGGGGTGGGCGCGAGGATGCTTCACACGTGAGCTGGTGTCCCTAAGACGGAGCCAAACCTTGGCAGCAGAAGGCCGCTGGGGCACTGGGAACACGCTTCCTCGGAGCAATGCCCTGGCAGTGCCCAGCCACACGCCCCGAGGAGGCAGGGAAAGCCGCCAAACGCTCAGCCCCTCCAGCACGATGACTCGTGCATTATCCCAGGCAGGGCCAGGGCAAAGGCAGCAAGAGCCCAGGCATGGCCCACAACGCGTGAGAGTGGATTTAGTGTGTATATTTTCCCCTCTTCAGTTTATCAATAAAACATTTTATTGCTTTCAGCCCAGGAAATGACCTTGGATTAGTGGATGCTGTCTCTTCTGGCTGACCTTGGGGAGTTCACAAAGGCTCTTTAACAACCTCCTCTGCCCTGCGAGCATGGATCCCTCCCATGCGTGTCTGCGTGAAGCCGGGGAAAGCCCTGGGTGCGAGAGCTGGACCTGACAGGCTCCAGCTCAGTGCCGGGCACGGAGGAGAAGGAGAATCAAAGACGTGGGAGGAGAGATGAAGCGAGTAGCCAGGGCGTCCTTACGGAAGCATTGCCAGCTACACTCCCTGCTTTCCCAGGGCCGCGAGGGCTCTCCCTGCACAGCCTGTCCATAAACCGTAGAGGAAAAGCTGGGGACTCCACTCTGGTCCCCGTGGCCAGTGCTTGTCAGAGCGCAGCCTGCATTCAGCACTGCCTGACCTCCTGCCTGCCACACCGGCATCTCCAGCTGCATGAGAGGCCACTTTTCTCCTCCTTTCCAGCTCCTGGAGCCTGGTTTGACCCTGGCCCAAAGGGGCAGAGATCAGTACCAGTTCCCTCCAGCGAACTTCCCCTTCCTCAGCATACAGAAACCAGCACTGGGCAGTGAACCCCTGAGAGGAACGGGGAGCAATGGGGTCTGGAGATGCTGGTGCCCTGAACTGGGAGTGCTGGCCAGGTGGGCTGCTCCTGCTTCCCATTTGGCTTCTCTGGTGCTGCTGCTGGGATTTCTGCAGGAAAACAGCTCATGAACACAGGGAGCACCCCTTTACCCAAACAGAAAATAGCCACATCATCTCTGAATGGTGTGCATTCTCACTGCAGAAACGTTATTATGAAGGGAGAGAATGGGACAGGAGAAGCTGAGAGGAATTTTCCTCCTTCAGGGAACAGAAACTACAAGCACAGAGGGCTAATACCAAGCTCTAAGCCTGAACGAGGTCCCTGCACTGCAGGGCAAAGCCTGCAAGGGTGCTGCAGCACACGGCACCGTGCACCAGGCAACCCTCCCTTTCCAGCCATGTCCTCCCCCAGCGTCCTCCTGCTGTGTCCCCTCGAACTGGGCACAGAGGGTCCCCATCCTCTCCTGCTAACACCCCCAGCTCTTCCTGTACTGCGTGAAGAGGCTTTGCCCAGACATGGAGGCCCCCCCGAACACGCTCCCAGCCCCCAGGTGCCCGTTTTCTCCAGTCGCGTCCTCCTGAAGAGCGAGCCCTAAAGTGTTAACGGCGATTGGTGAAATGGCACAGCAGATTGCTACAATAAATAATTTACTGATATTTATAAATATTCAAATCAGCAGGCTTCAGAAATTGAAAGGGGGGGGCTGAGCTGACGGGGAGGAGGGGTGTTTAGGGAGGGGAGGGGGGGCTGACATTAATTCCCAGGCTCTCCAAATTCATTTGAGAACTGTTTCTCATTTCAAACAAATATTAAATCTTTTGGTGTCAAGCCTCCAAAATAAAATACCAAATAGAAAGTCACCACCCTCGCGGTGACCGATGCCTTGTCTGGCATGATGCTGGGCGCCAGTGACCCTGTCCCCTGGGACAACTAGCCGCGGGGGGATGGCAACAGCCTCACGGTGCCTGTGCCAGAGCAGAAGCCCACCCAGCCACACCTGTAACGCTTCCCACCGCACCACCAGCCAACAGCCGAGACAGGAATTCCATTACTACCACCTACGAGACCTTGTCTTTGCCTTCCAGCGGATTTTCTAAATCCCGTTGGGAAGAAAGGGCTGAAGGTCGGAGTAATGAAGGTGGCACCGGGGCTCCCATCTCCACCTTTGCAGCAGAAACGGAGCAGGGGGTCAGGGCTCCTGACTTTCACTCCTTGCTCTGGAAGGGAATTTGCTTTCAGTGATTTAAGCTGGGGGTTAAAAGCCAGGAGTGCTGGCTTCCAGCCTGGTTTCCAATCACAGTGTAACTGTCAGCCTCCTCGGCCTTCTGTGCCTTAGTTTCCCCATGCAGAGGAGGAGGAATGAGGATGATTATGCACCCAGCTGAAGCCAGCTGTATTTACTCAGCGCTTCGAGATCTCCGTATCAGCACTCTGTCACCATGCTGGATTGTTACTGAGTCTTCACCTCTGAGCATCCTACTGACCCCATAGATGGCCAAGGGAGATGATCCTGTGTCCTCCCCTGGACCACCCCATTGGTAATGTGAGGCTCCAGCATGGGGTGAATTTCCCCTAGATGAGTAATGGCTTTTCTAATGCACGGGCAGGCTGTCAGCTTCCCTACTCCCAGTGTTTTATGGGTTTAACTGAACGGCTCTGAACTCCCTAGTAAGAAATAAAGTTATCCCTCAGCGTCCCTTCTAAACATTTCACTCAGTGCAAACGGTGTTTAAGAAAAATGAGGACATATTTCTTCTTAAGGATGCAGTATCCCCCTTCAGAGGCCTAATTTATGCCATATATCACTGGCCAGGGAGAGAAAGGCAGCACAGACCTCACACTAGGAGTGAGCTGGCCCAAGCACAGCCCAAGCACAGCCGCTCCTGCTGCAATGGTGCAATGGGCTGCAGTTCAGAGTCCTCCAGAGTCCTCCGCAGAGTCCCTGGCTGCGGGCAGCAGAGCAGCACGGACACCTGCTAACGCTGAGCTCTGCGCCCGCCGCATCGGCCTCTCCCCCCGCAGAGACCTGCACTGCCCGCCCCGGCCGGCGTGGACCCCGTCCTCACCCACTCGGGGACCTTCTCCCCCCAGAACGGCTGAGCTGTGACAGCCTCCACCGCCCTGCACGGCGCCGGTGTCCTCTGCAGCGCTGCCGTCTCACCTGCCGCTGACCGGCTCCGCTGCCGCTCCACCGGCTCTTCACAGGCGTTTGGCACAGCTGGTGGGGAAAGTGCTTCGACTGTGAGCAAGGACGGGACTAATCCTTCTTCACAGCTCTTTAGTAACGCACGTCTGAACCTTTTCCTGAGCAGATCTCAAAAATGATCCTAAATGTGCTTTGATCTTGTCTGCCCCCAGCCTCCTTTACTCTGAGAGCCACCAAGGCTCTGCTGCTCCCCCCAAGTGCTGAGGCAAAGCTCCTTGCTCTGCCTCTTCCCTTTGCCCCGCTCTGCACTCCCATACCCTGAACCTCCAAAGAACAAGAAATAAGCCCCGCTTTCTGCACACAACTAACACAGGGGATCTCCAGCATTAACAGAAGGAGCAGAGCGGAAAGAAGAGGGAGAAAAAGCAAGTAATGGGAGTCAGGAACTCTGGTTCTGCTCCCTGCTCTGCTACTGACCTGCTCATTCTCTTTGGGCAGGTAACATCATGCAGGCTCACTCTTCAGTCCTTGCCTGCTGGGTCTCTTCAGATGGTCAGCTATCTGGGCAATGATTTCTTGCCTAGCTTAGTGGGTCCAGTATCTTTTTTGCAATTTTAGGAGCTACTACAGTTTGAGTAACAGCAGAGGAAAAGCACTGATTCAGGACAGTTTGAAGCTCTAAAGTCCCTTGTGTGCTGCAGCCAACTTTCTAGTTCATCTGCCAATGCAGGATCTTTGACAGTTTCCTCCTCTTGGTCCCATGAAAAGCCGGTCTCAGAGCTCCAGCCTAACACAGTGAGCAGGGTCTCGCTGCTCCCCAGGCCAAGAAGCTGCTCCCTGGGAGCCTTCTGTCTTCAGAGTCTTTCTTTCAGATAACATAAAGCCAAGAGGATCAGCTTTTCTGATCCAGTTTCTCCTCCTTGCCTTATTTATTTATTTATTATTAATTTTTTAGTCCAGTTAAAAGGTTTACTATCCAGAAGAGCCTAAGTGGCCTCACTCAGCCTAAGTAACTCTATAAATCAAGCAGAACTGCTAACATCTACATCGCAATCCCGCCATCAATCTCCCCACAGGTTGTGAAGAAAACTAAAGGGAAAGACGCAAAAGGGAGAGTGAAGAGTAATAGCTCGTCACCATCGGGTCCCAGTGGCCCTTGGAATACTCCCTATGAAGCCAGACGTGTTGTCAGGGCAACTAAATGCAAACACGGTGCCTAACTTCACCTCTCCACGTGTGCCGGGAGGGAAGGGATCAGGGAGAGCACAGAGGGCTGGGGAAGCCTGTGGAGCAGGGCTGGCCAGCCCGTACGGGAGTCAGCTCCCAAGGAACAAAGAAAAGATCAAGATGTGAGCCCCTTCGAAACACTGCACAGACCCCTTTGTGAATGCCAAAAGAGGCAGGGCAGGGGGTGCAGCGAAACATGGAGGTGGGAGGGAGGGAACCAGACTTAGCTGCAAGTAGCTGACGCTGGGGGAATAGAAAGGACCTGGGAAAGAAAACAGATCTCTTCAAGGATGCAGATTCAGAAGGGAATTGCTCAAAGTTTCATCAGTCTCTTTTGGTGACTGTCTTTAATGAGTTACTTCACAGAGAATCCAAACCCACCGTGACCCAAGTCAGTGGAGAGCAGCTCCCTGGCTTCAGGCTGGGCTCAGAGTCATTCCTAATCAAGCGCACGGGTTAAGTGAACCACCTCCTCAAAAAGGGTCCCTCCAAACCCTGTTGGTAGTTGTTAGGCAGCTTAAGAGCGAGTGGCGATCCCTTTCAGCGCTATTAAGCTCAGACCCAACAAAGAACGTGGACTCCAAATTAATTGCAGTGGGAAGTCAGGAGCATAAATGGGAGTTGGGAGCCATGAATGCTTGTTGCATCACTAAGAAACACAGGGCCAGAAAAAGTTCATTATTGTGGTCTTTCTAGTCCCGCAAAGGAAATCAGTGTGTTAGCCCGCAGGAGGTGAGACCTCAGCAAGAGCTGCACGGCAGACAGCAAACTAGAGCACCTTGGTCTCCCTGCTTGTGTTATGTCCTCCCCACAGTCCCCAGTTGCTGCCTGAGCTGAATGCCAGCAGGTAACATGCTCTGGGCTTGGCACGCAAAAGGGAACTCAGATCTCTTAAAGGTTTCCATGATCCCTGAGTGAGGCTGTGAGTCCTTTGTGAACCCCCAGAGCAGGCACCCATCGCACCCATCGCACGCAGTGCGGGGAGTTCAGGGGCACTTCAGTCTCGGAGATACCAGACACCTGCAAATGCTGTGCGACATGGTTAGGAGAAACACGTGTGCATCCTGTCTGTGTGGAAGCAGCTCACGGTCTGCCTAGATGAGAGCCAAGCTCTGGTGTGAAAGCAGCGGGTCATCCCCGAGCTTGTTAACTCAGCAGTCCTGTCAGAGCAGCGTGGGACACAAACCGCAGCAGCTGAGCTGGTGGGCACTCACCCCACGCTTCCCAGCGCTCGCACCGACGCTAATTCCCTGTCTTGCCTTTTGCTGCTCTTTCTGCTGGTCATTAGGGTTCATCTTCTTATCCCTCTTGTCCTCATGAGCCCATCCATGTGCTAGCACTATCGCTAATTGCAAACACCCATCAGTGGAAACACACACGTGTACAAAAACGTGGCCGTGCAGGTGCACTATCACATGCAGAGACACACACGACCCAGCACACAAACACACGCAATCGCATGCCCGTGCGTGTGCTCGTGAAACGGTACGCACGCAGAACACACGCTAACGCACGCAAATGTCTACGGACCTGCGACCGCACAAGTATTACATCCGCAATGCACAGGCAGACACGCAGCCTCTGCGCCCCCCCCGGGGGCGCACACCCGCACGCACCCAGCTCTGCTCAGCCCCGCACACGCCGGGAGCGCCCACGGATGCACAGCCCAGCAGCAGCCGCACAGGCGGCCGCCCGTGCGAGCGCAGAGCGCCCTGCGCGCACTCACACTCGCACACGCTCGCAGCACAAGCCCGCACGCCGGGAGAGGTTTATTCTGCAGCTTGGAGTGAGAGGAGAGTGGGCTCCCAGCCGGACGCTGCGGAGACTCGGCAGCAGGGACAGACACACTCCCCATCCCACCAGAGCCCCTCTTTGCCCCCAGCCCATCTGCACCTCACACCTCAAGGCAAAAAGAGCATCGGTGAGTGTCGCATGGAGCCGGCGTCCCGGCGGAGTGTGTGTGCCGGGCAGGGGATCTCTCCCTCTCCCTCTCTCTCTTCCACTCGCATCTTTTCATGAACTCTATTTCTCTTTCCTTTCTGAAAACAACTGAGCTGTAAATACTGTTTAACCTTCTTCCCCCCTTCCCCCCTCCCCTCCGCACTATAAAAACACAAATATGCCATAACTCAGCTGGCTCAGCCGCCGCGCCTCCAACATGCCCTGCTCCAGGCCTCTCAGGAAGGTCATAACAAACGACTTTCCGATTCAGTGCTCCTGAAATAATTTTGTGTATTAAAACCTGAATCTGCACTTTCTGGACCGAAAGCCTCTCTTAATTATGGCAAGCGTCCTTGGGATGGACAGTGATCCTTCACCACGGCACCGCTAACCAACCGGAGAGGCAGGCGGCTCCGGGTCCCCCCGCTGCCCCCTCCCACCGCCCCCCAGCCCATGGCCCCCCCGCTCCCGCGCCCCCCCGCCTTCCCTTTGCCCAATCTGTTTTCAAAGTGTGTCTGTCCTTTATTAAATTGTTTTCTTTTCCACATTATCAGTTGCCATGGAGACCTCATCTCTCGGATTATTTGAATTTCATTATATCTATTGATTTGGGAGCATTTCATCTTTTTTATTGTTTTTCTGTCAATTTTCAAAACGAATAACCATCTAATTTGCGTCAGTGCTGATTATGTTTGTCCCTCAATAGAGGTCGGCAGCTGCGTCGGGGAAACAAATCAATGGGAAACCATCATAAACCTCCCCAGTACAATCTCCAGGATATGTGGGTGACATTCCACGCCTGCGAGAAACACTCATCATATCCAAACTTCTTTCTTTCTTTTCTTTTTTCTTCTCCCCTCTTTTTTGTTTAATTTTTATTTATTTCCCCCTCATAGGTAGCTCTGCCGGCCAGTGACGGGTCACATTTAAGATTATACTTATTTTACACACATACATGTACAATTTTGGACGCATCGCATTTTCAGACAGGGAGGGGACAAGGGTGAGAAGAGAGGGAAGGAATTAGGAATTGGTTTTTTGGGGTAAAAAAGAAGGGAAGAAAAGGATGACGAGGGAAAGAAAAAGAGGAAAAGTGGATCAGGATTGCAAATTGCTTACTATGTTTTTTTTTTAAATAATTTATGCAATTTTAAGCATTTATGTATAAATTTTTTAATAAGCCACCCTGGAGCAAAATAGCCATTAACATCCCGACGTCCTTCTGTCCAATGGGCTCGTGTGCAGGATCAATTTCCGAGAGTACTTTCTTTTTTTTTTATGACATGATAAAATGCTTTTAAAGCAACTTACACAAATATGGAAATTTTTTTCCCCTCCTCTCCTCTTTTTTTTATAACAGCCTCCACTTATTCACCAGGGAGAGCGAGCACAGTGTGTGTGTGTGTGTGTGTGTGCTGGGGAGGGCAGTTGGCAGAAGGATAGACCCAGCCCTAACTGGAACGGACCTGCCTGTCCTTCTAACAAGGGCATAAACTTTCATTAGCGATGCACACAGTCAAAGGCAATTTAGGGAAACGCGCTGTACAGAAAAGGAAAACCTCAGCGTTTTTTATACAGCGGCTCCTTGGCTCCGTCCAGGGGGCTCTATCCTTGAGCTCAGCTTGTGCTCACCAGCCAAAGTGACCCCACCGGCCATGGGGGAGGCAGGAGGGGGCCGGGGAACGGGCCGGTGCTGCTTTTGGGGCCGCGGGTGCCCGGCAGTGCCCGCACGCCCCGCAGCTGGGCCGGAGCAGCCAGGCAATGTCAACGTCTTGCTGGAACCCACCAGTCCTACAAGAGGCCCAGAGGTATCTGTTGCTCTGCCCGCTGTAGAGCTTCACCCCTCCGGCCGCCAGCCCTCCCCAGAGCTCTCATTTCGGGTTTTGCACACTGACAAGGAGCTCGCAGCCGCTCCGTGCCCCTTTGGGGCATTAGTTACAAGCTGGCTCTGCCCTGACCAGACAGATGCGTCGCTGCTGCTCCTGTTTCCACAGGGTATATAGGCTGGTTATTTTTGCAGCTGGGACATGTTCAGCCTCACACAGGAACCTGGAAAATGCCATTCCTAAAGGGACGGCTCCTGCCGCCAGCCCCGGGCACAGCTCTGCAGAGGAGGGACCGGAGCTCGCTGGGCTGGGACGATAACAGCCCAACACGAGGGGCTCAGCGGGGTGTGAACATCACAGCCACAGGCTGGACATGAGACACAACTATCTCTCCAGCTGGCAGTTCCACTGGCCCTCTGTCTTGTCAAACCTTATGCCCCCCCAGCCAGATACATGTCCCCAAGCGTGGGAAGTCCCCGTGCATGTTCCTATTATTTGCTTCAACATGAAACTCTGACAATTTTTTGTCACCATTCTGTATGACACACTTCCAGAGATGGCACAGCCCTATGAATTGAACCCCACTGACAGCAGGCTTGGAGGTTACTCGTACCTTACACAGACCCTGCGCGCTCCCAGCCGTGCGCAGCCCCGGTACAGGCTCGCCCCGGCCGCACACCTGCCCCATGTGCAATGGTTGTGGGTATTTCAACTAAAGGAGAGGGAAAAAAGTAATAATTAAAAAATAAAATAAAATCAAGGGGAAGCCAATGCTCAGCTGGAAAAACACAAAGTGCCGAGAACAGCAAACCCAATCAATAACAATCACAACCCCAGCAGTGGGCGAGGAAAGCGTGAACCGTTCTGGCCTGCTCCCTGCGTGCTCACCCACTTGGGGAAACGCAGCCCCCGGAGGCCCATGATTTCATCCCCTCCACCCTACAGTCACCCTCACCAAAAAGCTTTACGGAGTGCAAGTCCCCCAGGCTCCTGTTTTGGTCAGAAATTCAGCAGAGTCACAGAGGAACAGGACTCTTGGCAATGAGCTGGCACCTGAGGAAGGTTCTTGGGCCACGGAAGGCTCTGCTTCCATCCAAGCGCTCCTCACACCCCGCATCCTCCTGCCCTCCCATGTCCCCCTCCCCACCCAGCCCCAGCGTGCTCCTCCTCTCCCCTCTCCTTTCCTAAAGTTCCCAACATCATCCCAGCTTCCTCCTCCCTGGCATCTCCTGCCAAACCCCTTGTGCCCCATACGCACCCCTGTACCCTCTTCACACCCCTCATACCGCACTCCCTGTGTCCCACCACCCACGGCTGGCAGAGGACACGATGCTGCCCAAGGGACCACGGACCAACCTGAGGAGGGGGAACCACAAAACCTGCCAGGGAAAACTCCCCCTTCTCCTGGTCTTGTGTCACTCACACACAGACTGTACAGATTTTGGGGATTTCACTGTAGGAGCAGAGTTGAAGGTTTTCAGATCATATATCTCACTCTATATGGTCTTGTCTATAGTGAGTGCTAAATATAGCCAAGCCAAACCTGGAGGTGACTTCAGTGCTGTGATGCAGGGACATCAGCCACTGCACAGGCACCCTCCACTACCTCAAAGCAATACAGATGTCAACAGTCAGAATCCAAAATCAAGGATGCCTGCGGATACTCCATCCTCCCACCGCCAAGAGCATGAGCCAGGTTGCCTCTCTCCCCCTTTCCCTCTCTCAGGTGTCCATAATGGTTCCTCTTTTTGAGTGGTGACCAGTCAAAATAAGGCAGAATTTTCTAGCTTGAAGGTCCATTTTCCCATGGGATGTGGACCCTCTTATCTATGGCGTGCCAGCATCTGTTTCAGCATAGCTACTGAAAAACTTAAACTGTGGAAGAAGCTCTCAATAGAAGGGGAAAGTCTCCTGTGTGGGTCAGAATAATTAGACTGAGCTCAAATTGGCTTTAGGCATCTGCTGCTGCCTCTCAGCAAAATCAAGCCATGCTGCTTCCATCAGCATCTCTCCGCTGTTAGCCTTTCCCCGCAGAACAGAGGGGACCACATACTGCCTCGTGTAGGGCGTCTCTGGGAACAAGACTTGCTTCTACAGAAGCCATAAAGCCTCCTCATCCTGCTATCATTAAAGCCAAGAGAAAAGAGGCCAGACAGAGAGATTGAGATGAGCCATTTCCCCAACAAACTTGCTTCCCTTTTTCATTCGCTCCTTTCTTTTTTTTCCCCCTTTAACTGTCATTAAAATAACAAGTTTCTGTTACAGTCTAAACATTCCCACATTGTATAAAGGGTTATGTTACACTAGAGTCACTGCCGGGCCCAGTGTTTGCACAGAAACCTCACTGCAGGTCCCCCCTCCTGACGAAGTGACTTATTAAAGTTTAAACAGTAATTAACAGAACAATAAAAATAAAGGGATGTTTGGGGAGTCGTAGTGCACACAGGGTTTTTGGCAGTGCCAGCACTTTTCAGTGCCCTGTGCTGGCAGAAAAAAAAACATCTGCAAAACCGATGAGAGAGATGGTGCGTTGGAAGGGAGGAAGGGGCCGCGGGGGCCGGGGGGCGATCCCGGCTCCAGCACGGGGGCGCGGGGAGCAGCAGAGAGCGGGACACACGGCATGGGTACGGGGGACCGGGAGAAGGATGCCGAAGGGTCACTCGGCAGGAGGCTGAGCTGGATTCGGTGCTGATGACCAGCTCAGCCTGTGTATGTGCCAGGCAGCGCCAAGAGCCTCCACTGTTCTTTGATTCTGCTGACATAGCCTGGACGAGCCCCCAAACTCTGAGCTTGGGGAATTGTGTTTATCCTTTAGTTTAAAAGAAAGTGGTAGAGAGAAAACAGCAACCACAGAGTAAACCCCTGAGAGAATCCTGCAACAGGAAGAGCTTTTACCAGAGACCCCAAGAGCAGCCGCCTTGCTTGGGAGCTTTAAAGCCAGTCAGGAGAAGACATCTCATAGGGACCGATCCTGCCCTGGCCCTGTGCAGGTGCGGGGAGCTCTGAGCTGCAGATCCAACAGGGTGCTGGTAATTTTGGGCTCATTCCCTCCTGAAATGAAGTCAGAGCCAGAATGACAGGGCCAAACGCTAGAGCCTATCTCGCTATGCGGGACACAACCCCATGTCTGCCACCAGAGCAGAACTTTTCCAACCCATGTGAAATGGGCTACAGGGCCCCCTTTGCAGGAGCCAAACTGCTTTTCCTCTGGTTTGTTCCCACCCCAGTTGCCTGCCTTGCCCAGGATGAGCTCTTAGAGCATGTGGGTAGAGTTTAAGCTTAGGTTGTCAGCCCTCCCTGTTACCCAACATGCAGCAATGCAGAAAGATCTCATTTCAAGATATTTTTGGTGCCTATTGTAACTATTCTCAAATGTTTGCCTCAGTAGCTCACAGTGCTAGTTGGCTCTAGCCCTGACGTGTGACTCAGTACACACAGCATTGTGCAGTCCCATGTTTGCTAAATCTCTTCCAGTACAACTGCTCAGTTTGCAAATAAAAAGACAGCTCCGTAAGGGAGTCTCTCCCGTGCAGAGTGAACTCGGGGAGCGCTTCCTTGAGCCCTGTCCCACAAAGTCTGGTACTTTGCACTCTGGGCCGGCCGGGGAGTAGCGTCGTGGCTCTCACCAGGCTGTGGAGCTGCCCCACCGCTGCGAGGACACACGTGGAGACCACCCAGCACCAGTTCCTCCCAGTCTGCCCACAGCTGGGGTGCAGGACGGGGAAATTCTCCCAGATTCCGCTGCTGACAGAGCCTGCGGCAGCTCTGTGAGCAACCACGGGAGATGCCCTCAGAAGTCCCAGTATCCCACCAGTAATCCATCCAAGTGAGGACACGCGTGTGTGCCTGCTCACATCTCCAGGAGCTAACCTGCCATGCACCGGTCCTGCAAACTCATCCTGCAAAGAAAACGTACTCCAAATGCCACAGGCTTGGCTTTAGAGCAGTCCATAAAGCTGATTCCTTCTCTTCAGTTCCCTGCTAGTAAAGACTCTAGTCTTTTGCTTTCTCAATGGTGAACTAACCAGCTTGTTTCTGCAGCTGCCACACTGGCACTGCAAGGCAAAGACATATTTCAAGCTCCTCAAAGTCAACAGGTCTCATTCTACCTCCAGCAGCTCAGTGGTATCCAGCTCAACACTCATCACTCACTGACAAATATGCGCCAACACGAAAAAAGCCACAAATACTGATGAGGGATCAGGGTCTGCAGACTCATTTGTGGTGAGACTGGCAGTGCTTGAGAGGGGAGATGTGTTGAACAGGTACAAGTAGGTGGAAAAAGAACAAGAGAAGGTGCCCCCAGGCCAGCACTCACGTGCATTTTCCTCGGCCATGTCTGAGGAGACTTGGAGTCAGAACAGAGCACAGCTTTGCACGGGGGTCTCAAACACTCTCACAATGCAGAAAGTCTGTCCTGGGCACTTCCTTGTCCAACACGCCGTTCAGGATGCCTCTACAGCAATGCCAGTCACTGCCTGTAGGGAATGTTATGTTAGAAAATTATCTAATGCACTTTTAATCATCTGGTTTTGCAATCTACAGAAGGAAATACGAGCAGCCAGCACAGTATGACCCTTCTTCCAGACACCACTGACTATAGATACCATTATCAGTGGTAGCCTGGTCCATGTCCCAGAACTGAAGCTCTCTTTCAGTTAACAGGCCATGAAATTATTTAGACTACTCTTGATATTACATTCTGTTATATTTGTAATTAACACAGAAGACCAGCAGTGCCACATCCTGCAATCCCCTTATTTTGACGAATACAGAGAACGTGCGCTTAGAAGCTCTTAGACTTCACCTAGCTCAGCTTCTGCTGGGTGTCTGGGAGGCCAGTGCTCCACAGCAGACCTGTCCCAGAAGGAGAGGGTTTGATATTGTCAGAGATTTTAATCCACATATATTTGAAATATGATATGGGAACCAGCACTCTAGAAATTGGGTCTTACCACCTTTTTTTGGAAAGGACTTTTAAACAAAAGAAAAAAATCTGCCAGCACACTAAGCGTTCAGCACTATCTTCAATCAGGGAAGCCTAATTATACCCATTATACTGATGAGGAAGCACTGGCACAAAGCTATGCATTCTCATGGCTACAGATACAAAGTGAATCAGTGGCAAAGCTGGAAATAAACCTGGGAATGATGGTGATGAGCTCATCACCCACCTCAGCACAGCCACCCCCAGCTGGTCATGGATTAGACCATGTCCTACCCAGCAGGTTACAGAGCTGGCGAGGTGCCCTCTGCACATCTACTCGACAAGGTAAAAGTTTCGGTCCTGGTGCCGAGATGGCTCGGGGTGCTCTGGGATGCTCAGGACTGGTCACATAAGCTGTCCCACCAAGACCAGTCACTCAGCTGACTGCACTGGAGACAGACTGGGCGGGCTGCAGCCACCCGGCAGCTAGGTCTGAGCCGCCAAGACACCCCGCAACAGACCATGGCGGGGATGAGCCATCCGCTCCTCCTTCTGAAACTGTTTAATCAACTCCCCTGCATGTGGATCCCTGCAAGGTCCAGCCTGATCTGTCTACGTATTAATGATCCTCCAGCACGTAAAGCCCAGAGATTCTCCTTGGCACCAGGGGCCAGCCCTCGCCCTGCGCTCTCCCTGCCAGGTGCTGGGTGCTGGGGTCTAAGAAAGGCTGCAGAATCCCTCGGGACTGAGAGTCATTACACAAACAATACAACAGGATCACGGGCTGTAATTGCAAAAGTGCCTGAGGTCTTGGCACTGAAGTCTGCCTCAGCCAAGGCCTCTAAATGGAGACCCAAACAAAACAAACAAAAGCCCCAACTCTGTCAGCACTTAATGAACAATAATAAATAATAAATACTAACCCTAAGAGCCAACCTAGCAAGACAGATGTGAGGCACCAGGGCAGCTTGGAGGAAACGCTGACCCTACAGCAGTTGCCCTCCCTCCCCAGTTTAGCTCAGGGCACCAGCAGGCTTGGGTCCAGAGGGGGGAACCCAGATCTCTGTCAAGAGTCTGCACCCCCACTATGATGTACAGCAGCTGCAGCCCTTGTACACCCATGCATCAGGACTTTCACCTGCTAAGCGAGCACACACATATCCCAAACCATCTTAGTGCAGGATCTTTAAGTGCAAAAGGCAAAAACAAGCAGACGGAGCTGAGCGAGGGATCCAGATAGGTCTGAGTCCAGAGGAGTCTCTCCCCAGCATCATTACAGCCTTGACTCAGTCCCTTCCCTGTGCCGAGCAAGGTGAGCAGCCAGCAGGACACTGCGAGAGGCTTGGCAGGGCCACGCGCTGAAACAAAGGGCCTAATTTAAGTATTTTTTATAACTCGGTACTTGTGACAGTGGGTTTAGCAGTTGCCAGCCATCTGGAATAAAGAATTACAGCCACTTCCCCTAATCCTATATTGCCTAAACCCTAAAGCTGGTTATGGTGCAAGGATGAGGCAGCAGGTTGGGAGGAGGCAGCGATGGGAAGGTGGGGGTGGAGAAGGGACCGCAGGAAAATTCTCTAACTTATTTATGTTTCCTGCAAGGTGCTGGGTGGTCCCGGCTGTGTCAGAAGTCTTTTTGCTAGGAATCGAGAGAAGACAGGAGGAAGAAAAAGGAGGGAGAAGGGAGACAAGGAGTCCTCCGTGACCACACTGTCGCATACAGCACACACACACACGCACACAGAGGCTTACTGGTCCGCGCAGGGCTGTCAGGTAAATTAGATCTGAAAGCTGACAATTTCTGACCATATTTCCTTGATTATTTCAAACAAATGCACACCAGCCGCTGTAAGGAGATTAAAGTGACATAAACGTCCCGAGTGGGAGGAGGGAGGGCAGAGAATTCAGGTCACCCCCATCCGTCCCCCATTTGACAGCCGCTATATCGCTATCCAATCCAATAAAAAAATCCCCCCCTTTTGCTTTAATTAATTTTACAGCTAGCTTGCTTAATTACTTTCAATCAAAATCCTCCTGCCATCGCAAAATTAGAGATGGTTGAGCTCCATTAGCCTAAATTCTTCATTTCCATATAGAAAGAGGCTCCCTCGGCAAAGCCAACAGGGCTCCCTCCTATTCGGGCTGCGGTCGGACAGATGCCCGTCCCTCTGTCTGTCTCCAGTTCCCTGGGAGAAGAGGGGGGAGAAGGATCCAGGCTCGTTCCCACCATCCCCTTGCACAAAGCATCTCCTCGAGAGCCCTGGACACGAGAGGCCTCTCTGCTCACCGCAAAGACAGCGAGAAGGACAGCCTGCCCTCACGGCCTTCCTGCGGCTGTGCTGGAAGCAGCATCTCCAGGGCTGCAGGAGGAACTGGGACGGCAGCCGGGCTCCGTTCTGCTGCCGCCAGAGCTGGGGTGGCACCTGGAAGGGACATTTCTCCTGCTAGGGCTGCACCAGGTGCTGCCACTGTCATCCCACACAGGCGCGCGGGCATCGCCAACTCCAGCTCGAGCTGGTCTCTGGAAAGGACATGGAGGGGACACAGGGGCAGATCGTTTTACATCTGCCCGCTGTGGGGTTTGGTACCTTCCTTCTGAGCATCTGGCACTGGCCGCTGTCAGAAACATGACACTGCGGCTCATGGAGCTGCGACATTCCTGTAGCTCCTGTAGGCATCATTAGCACCTCTCTCCTGGGGACACAAATCGTGAGCTGTCCCATTTTGGGCTGATCTGAGAGCAGTCCCAACTGGTCTCATGTCCATGAAACCTCCTCAGAAGTGCAGGGGGTGACAGCAATCAAGCCACACAGAGCTGGAAAGGAGACAAGAACCCCAAGTGGGTGGAGAGGATGGATCCAAGAGGAAACCCTGGAAGGAGCTAGACACAGTGGGAGCGGAGGAGAACCAGCTCCTCTCAAAGGACTGCAGGAACTGACACGAATTACCCAGACTGCCCCAGCGGATCACAATGCAGCATCCCTTCCTCCCAGTTTCTCCAGTTTCCTATGCTCTCCTCCTTGCCCATCTTCCCATGCTACTCGCAGAGCAATGGTCTTAATGGGATTTCACAGATGCTCAGTGCTTCATGTAGGTCCTGAGCCCCGGGAAACGACTCAGCCACGTAACCTGGTCGCTGCTCCCTCCTCCCACCCAGGCCACACGCTAACCTGGAGCTGCAGGAAGGTCTCACCAGCACCCCGGTCTCCGCATCTTCCCACCCTTTGGAAAGCTCAAGGGATTCATAAGAAGACCAACTCCCCACCCGACTCCAGGGACGACAGGTCAAACCCTTGCTTCTTTAGAGCAACACGAAGAAGAGACAAACACAGACCTATTTTGTTTATAAGCTTAAAACTGAATCCAATGGCGCATCTACCTGGGGATTTTAGATTAAATGGTTTAAGAAACTCAAATAAGCTTTTTAATCCGGTCAAATAAAAAGAGCCCCAAAGAAGCAAAGAATTCACCCTGCCGAGCCTGTGAAGACAGCCGGGCAAGAATGGCTTTCTTCTTCTCTGCAACTCCTCCCCACCCTGGCATGGGACATGATGTATTTGCCAAAATCTGGAAGCTTAGGATACACCCTGTTCAGGACTCGTGCAGACTTCACTTTCCCATGGACGACCCACTTCTATCATGCTGTAAAGTACTTTCTTCATCCTTTCTGTGCTCTTACGCTGTTCACCTGGGCTCTTCTCCCAAATAGGGGTGTGAGCACGGTGCCAGCTGGCTACATGACCAGCACCAGCCAAAAGCAACCCAACAGAAGGCACGAAAATCCCTAATGAACACATACATTTATGCACTGTCTTTCACACAAACTACCTCCCTGAATGCTTCACAAGAGACAGGCAGGAAGAAGAGGGGCAAGGTGCAGAAGACAGGCCAGCAGGGTCTGCCAAGGGAAGGTCCTGCAAGGACCCAGCGAAGGTCTGATGGATGGAGAGTTTGGTGAACATCTGGAGCTGAATCCTGACAAAGAGCAGGAAGGAAAGGAGCTCTATTTGCTGGTTGACAACTTATCCAGGACTTCCAGCCTCCTACTTCCTCCCAGTATCACATCTCACCAACTTCCCAACAGAAACTCTCCCCTGTCCCCCATCGCTGCTGTTCAGCTCCAGAAACATTCAGAACCAGCCTTCCCCTGCACATGCTCTGCAATAAAATTCCCGACTTGTGTCTCGCCTGCTCCAACGCCCAAAGCAGCTGGGACAATAGAACAGAGAGGCCCTAAATCCACCAGACTCACCCTAAATAGCAATGGCCCATAATTTCGCCTGACATTCAGGAGCTTGTTATTCTTTCCCCTCATCGCCTGGCTGGAGCTGTTCAGACCCATCAGTGTTATTCTATGCATTAAACAGGGAGAAAAAACAACTCAACAACAACTCAGAGAGTTTTCCAGCCTGCCCAGCGTGGGCTGAAGGGGCAGCAGCCCTGGCTGTGCGAGAACAGGAGGAACCAATGTCTCAAACCCGTTCCCATCCCCTCTGCAGGGGAACGCGTGGGTCCTGCTGAGAACCCCAGCAGAAACACACACTTACCCTCTTCTCTGCTTCCATCCCTAGCAAGTGAGCTGCAATCTCTCCCAGCCCTCCCAGCCTCCCAGCTCAGAGAGGTGCTGCACACTCCTCCCCGCCGCCCGGCAGTGGGGGCTTCAACCACAACACTTTGGGTTTGTTGCTTTTTTTTTTCTTTCTTTCTTTTTTCCAGGCTGGCTCCAGCTGATTAAGGACCTGCAACAGGATGTAGGGATTACAGCAAAACCTGGCTCCAGATCAGCTGGGGCACAGAGCCAAAGGAGAGAGCGAGGGTTGCCCCCAGCCTGGCTGCCAAACCGGCACTCGTCCTGTTGGGAGGCTGCGAGGGCTGGAGCGAGAGCTGGAACAAGGCCCCTGCCCTCGCTGGCTCTGCCGGGGAATGGCCTGAAGCCCACGCTGACGAATGTGCCCACACGAAGGGCAGGGTTGTGAGGACGAGGGATCTGTGGCTTACGGCGCTTGCTGGACACAGGAAAATCCCTTATGGCCTTGCTCTTCATACCTTCACCCCAGGAAAAACAGAGGTGAGAGGGGCAGGCGCATCCCCACCTCCCGTCCCAAGCAGCAGGAGCAGCCCTGCGATTCCCCCATCCAGGCTCTGCACCATGTGGAGCTTCCAGCGGGTATCCTGGAGTAACACATGGCAAAATTCTCAGTGCTGAGTTTTTAATCCAGGAAGAAGTGATCAGGGAAGGCAATAATCTCAGTTGGCACACAGAGCACAGCAGGGTCTTGCTTCTGGGGAGGCACCAAGAGCAGAATTAGCTTCAAGGAGACTCTAGGGCTTTTTTTTTTTCTTCTGCTAACACTGATCCCTGCCTGGACCAGCAGCAGCCCCCAGCATCTTTCTAAAGTGCCTGTCACTGCAATATCCAACTGCTGTCATCCCCTAGGGGACATTCCCCCATGCTTGGGTTTTCCAGGTTCCTCTTGGACTGGAGCAAGAGGGACAGCAGCAGCACGAGCAGCCCTCCTGCTCCGACCCGAAGCTGTTAGCCTCAAGCCCTGTTTTAATCAGGTCTGGCAGAGCTGCTGCCTGTCTCCCAGCCTGCCACCTCGGAGGGATAATTTGCCAGCATTCTCGGAGAGCTCTGTGGAAGCGTTTTGCAGAGCCTGAGTATGTCTCTCCTTCATGGCCAAATCCTGCGAGCTTCACCCTGGCACGTCTCCCTCTCCTAGTGACCCCCAGGCTCTGTCTGAGCAAAGGAGATCATGACGATGCCAGGATCTGGTCCTCTTTTCCAAGCACTCCCTGGCAAGCCCTGGCAGTCAGAGGGGGAAGCTGCTCTGAGCAGCAGGAGAGGGTGGAAATCTGTCTGGCAGCAGCAGCACAGAGACTTCTTAGTGCTGCCCACCAGACCCATCGTAGCAGAGAAACTCTGGAGTCAGCTCCTGCCGGCCCGGGGCTGCGGGGGGAAGGCAGGAGTTGATATTGCAGGCGGAGGCCACTGGGATACCATTGAAAGCTGCTAAATATGACCAGGTTAGCACTTTAGTCTTTAATGGCAGGTCACCATTAATAAACCCAGGGCCCCAGGGTGCAGTACAGAGCCTCCTTCCCCCCCTCCCCGAAATACTCATTTCATTAACTTCACTGTGCGCGGCGCTCAGCACCTGTCAGGGGTTGGGCAGCCAGGAGGGCAGGCGAGGGTTAAGGACGTTGTACGGCAGAGCCAACCATGACCCCTCTCCTCCCCACTGCTCCCCAGCCCATCGCTTTCGGACCCCCACAGAAGGGGCAGCTCACGAATTGGGGGTGAAGCACTGTCCTGGCCCACGGCCACGGGGCTGAACAAAGGGACAGCCAGAAACACAGCCCCTAACCCTGGCTCCAGCACTGACTCCCTCTCTGGCCTTCAGGACGTCACTTCACGTCACCGTGCTGTGCTTTCCTCATCCGCGGAAAGATGACAGCAGCACCAATGGCCAAGAAGGGCAGAGGGGAGTTACTCTGGATCCAGGCAGGGAAGAAGCTCCTGTTAAATAAAACAACTGTGCAAACGATAAAGGCCAAATCCTGCTCTCAGGGATGCTGGAATGACCCATGGGACTTCCCCAGTATACAAAAGGGTGTGTAGCGGCTGCAGATGGAGGACAGGGAAGGACAAGGTGAGAGGAACGAGGAAGGACAGGGCTTTGCTCCACCTGCTTTCACTGTGATGCTGGCTGGTTCCTGGAGGGACGGTGGGAGGGGCGGAGGGACAAATGGACGTCCCAGCTGCCAAAAATCCCATACCAAGTCTCTATCGATCTGTCCTACTTGGCAACTCAAGCTGCAGCCACCGTCTGTGGTGCTGGATCAATAAGACCTGGGCGGACAGGGAGGGAGAGGCGCTTTTATGGGAAGGCGGGATCTTTAGGGGGAAGTACTTTGATTTTTAGAGCACCTGCAGAGTCAAGGAAGAGAAAATACTGGGACTGAAGCTGCAGTTTAGTTTGGACTCATTTCAAATACCTGCTGAGCCCTTTACACTGGGGCCCCATGATGTCCTGCACGTGGGAGCTGCCCTGGCTCTGTCCTCGCTGTCCACCCACCAGAGCCTCTTGCCCACCCAGGATGCTCTCAGCTGTGCAGCTCAAACAGCCTCTGAAGATGCCTCAAGTCCAATGGCTTTTGCAGTGTGACTGTCACCAGGGCCAGACAGACGGGGAAGGTTCAGACCCTGGTGCTGATAGCCAGGCTGATTCGGCAGAGAAGACAGGCTCTGACGGGCCAGCCCACGCAATTTCCATCCGGCCGAGTGGAAAGCATCACGCATTGCCCCTGGCCTCTCCACAAAGGGGACCACAGCCTGATAAGATGCAGTGAGCCAGGCAAGTCATGCACTGGGGAGCAGATGACCACCACCGAATCCTTCTATCTTTGTGTGCCTGGAGAACACTTGCTGATGTTCAGACCATGCAGCCGGGCCAGCACTACCGAGCCCTGGAGACCAGACGACCTGCAGATATGGAGGAGAGTTCTGTGTCCGAACGCTCTGGTCACCCTGGCATTTTGCTAATTTTTGGCCAGGCCAGCTCCAGCAGCCCGAGTGCCCCGTTCCTAAAGCCAAGAGCCGGCGGGAGCCCATCAGCTCCAATTAGAGCTGGCTGCAAGGGGGACGGTGCATTGGGTGTCACCTCCAAATGCCCTTTGGATAGATATGGAGAGAGGCGGGGGGGGAGAATCTGCAGTTGTTCCAACGCTTCTTGCTCAGCAGAACAACTGTTGCAGTCCTTTTAGCACAAACCCAGCAACTGTTCCCAAAAGCACAACCTCCTCAGCTCCTGTCCTTAAAAAAAACCCAACAACCGATCTCCAAAACGCCGGCTTCTGAGTCAGGGCAAAAATGTTATTAACAAAAACATCACTCAGGGGTGGGACACCTGCTCCCTGACAAGCAACTGGCCTGGCTGCCCATGGTTAGCGTATTACATCAGGCCCCAAAAAGAGAAAGGAAAGGGAGGGAGAAGGGGAGAGAGTGGAAAAGAACAGACAGAGGGAGGATGACAGCAGAAGGGAGCAACAGAGACAAAGAAGAGCAAGACAGGGGAAGCACGGAAAGAAAAGAGCAAGTGTGAGCGCATGTGAGAGACGGCGCAGGAGAGAGCGAGCAGAGAAGTGTGCGGAAAGTGGCGGTGTGTGTGTGCAATAAAGTGTGGGAGCGCCTATGCGCGAGAAAGACTGCGAGAGCGTGTGCATATGGCAGGGACCCCAGTTAGGAGGAGGAAGAGAAGAGTAAGGAAGGGTGGATGACACCATGGAAAGCAAAAAAAAATAGAGCTTGAAAAAGTGTAACAAGAAAATAGGGAGGAAGAGAGGAACAAAAGAAAAAGTGAAGGCCATCGAACAAATGAGTCTGGTGAAGCAAGGGAGCAAAGATAAGCGCAGGGAGGGAGGTATGGGAAGAGGTGGGGGGCACTCGGGACGGGGCAGCGTCAGGGAGAGAGGACAGGGCAAGGGAGAAGGGGACGAGAGAAAAAAGGAGTAAAAGAAATAAACAGGGGGGAGGGAGAGAAAGATGTCTATTAAAAACCTCAGTGCATAACACAAAATGTCAGGGTTTATAGCTTCATTCTTGGCATTGCTGGTACTGAGAACCCCACACAGAAATGTCACTGCTTGTCATGTTTAATCACCTGCTATTTGTTAACACCTTCGCTGCAAGGAGTCTGCCCCTCACCCCTTGCAGGCTTCCCTTTTGGAGAACAAACTGCGCATACGTGTCCCTGCCTTTCGGCTCTGCTCGGACAGGGGATGCTCCTGGGAGCTCAGGACAAGGCCAGGAGCAGGTGAGCAAGATGAGTTTGTGGGGAGAACGACTTCAGGGCAGGGAAAGGCAGGAGTGAGAGGGGAAGGCTCAGCGATCGAACACACGTGGGTAAATCAAGGTGCACGGGCTGGTAAAGCCAGGGCAGGGAGGAGCGGGTACCTGCACACCCCCTGCCCTCCCACCCTGCTCGTGTCCTGTGCCCACCACAGAAACAAAATCCCCCAAATCCACGCAAGCCTGCAATTCTCCAATCTGTTTGCTTGAACAGCAACTGTCACCTAGAAGCAAACTTCCAAAGCTATTAAACGTACAGTTACAGCTCCCTGCCCTGGCATCTGCACTGGTGACTTTGCTCCAGTTCCTCGCAAAGCCTGGGACTAGTGTTTTTATTGATGCCGGTTTTCCCCCGTGTCAGGCGCCCGTGCCCCCCCGCCCGCACTGCCCACCCAGCCGCATTCTGTCTGTCTGACATCGCCTTGCGCTGCTACAGAAATTATTCTGAGGTCATCACTAGACAAGACTTTTCCCTCCTATTTCATGCACTCCAACTGGAAAGAAAGAAAACTAAATCTCTCCTCCAAACAGTAGGGTCTCCCATACGAGCAATGAAATTCTAACTCTACAATTTTCAGGCCGAGGGAAAGAAATAAATCATCCCCCCACCTAAATGAAGAAAAAATTAAAGATGTGTATGCAAAGATCATTAGTGCAGCGATTTTGTTTTAACCGAAGTAGGGTAATCAGCACTGTTTCGACACACACGAGGGCTCGGCTCGGGCACAGTCCTTGCTCCACGCTCTGAAATGCTTGTGTCAGTGCGCAGCGCTTGCGAAGTGCTGATGCCAGTGAAGTTAAGACTTCACGTCTTGAAAACGAAGAGAATTTGGGCAGCCGAAGAAATGGCAATGTGACGAGTTGTAAGGGGGTCCTAAATGCATCCAATTTTTTTTCATGCATTTAAACAACAAAAAACTAGCAGGTATGTTTCTACCCACATTTTCTTGTATATTTTCCTCACAACAGTGTTTTCATGGTCTTTTCCCATTGAGATCCTCACTAGTTTCTAAAAGCAAATATCTACATCTCGATGTCACACAGTGGAGAGACCCTGTGGGCGATGGGGACACGGGCACTGCCGCTGCCCCCGCGCTGGGGACAGGGGCTTCTGCTGACACCCACAGCCCCCACAAATAAATTCAGACCCAATTTTCGCACCCAAGAACAAGGTGGTTGCAACACGTGAGTCCAGGACCCGGGGACAGCAGTTTGTGCCCCAGCACGAGGTGCAGGAGCCACCCCAAGTCCTATTCTGGGAACGGGAACAGTACACAGAAAGGCCTCCCGCTGGCCTTTCGCCAAGGATAAAATTCACCCTTCTGAACGCAGGCCAAGATGATCTAAAGTGACTACTGACTTCTGTTGCCCAACTCGAGTCACCTTAAATGGGCCTATTTTTCCAAGTGTCGGTGCTCAGCACAGCTGAGAATCGGGTCTCTTTAAGATGTTTAACACTACATGTCCGATCACCGCTTTAACAAGAAAGACCAATATTTCTCTCCTGCGTGACTTCTTCCAGTCTGGCCAGGCCTTTTATCTTCTTTTTTTTTTCCCTCTCCCCTCCCTTCTCCTTGTTCTTTTCTTTTTCAGCTTTTCATGAATTTCTCTCCGCTTTCCTCCCTCTCCCCCCTCAAGGTCATGCGGCTCATTTCCACGTTGAATATTTACTCAGCAAGCCGGGTCCTTTCACGGGCGCTCACCACAAATATGTTTTCTGATAAAGTCCGGAGAAAAGAAACTATAAAACCCACAACAATGTCAGAAATAAATTTTACAAAAATCCCAACAGTGCGAAGTGGGGCTGTAATGGGGTAAAATATTTCAATAGAGACAGCGAGCAGGTAAAAAACCCTTGGGATTAGTTCACTCCATTTCCCTGTGTTTCCCTGATTATTCTCTTGCCTTCTTTTCTTGTTTGCTTTTCTGAATATTTTTGTCCTGCTGTTAGGGCTGTGCCACCTGTACAAGGGAGACTTCTATTTAACTTATTCACCCACAGCAACACTCACCCTTATTCAAAAGCAGAACCCATCCAGCCCATGGGCACCTGCTCCTTCGTGACAACGGCCCTGCAGCTCAAGCCCATCCAGAGCAGGGGAGTTTTCAGCTACAGTTTGCTCATTTTGACTAAGCCCATTACTTGTAAGCAGCTTGCATAAAGCATCAGGGTTTGTACGTACCCGGGGTCATGCACAACACAGAATAGCCAGAGATCCCACAAATAAGGTCAAGCCCCACTGCCCGCTCTCAGGAATGGATGGGGCCCTTTGCACCAGTGTGGTAAGAGGGAGTGGGTCCTGGAGAATCTGTTTTGTACTTAGTTACCAAGTCGGCTCACAGATCCATCCTACAGACTTTGTGAAATGAAGAGCAGCCTCACAAGTCTCTACTGTCCAGGGCAGGTCTGCAGAGCCCAGCCTTCCTCGCTGCTCTGAGATGTGGCACTTTTGATAAACCTCCAACTCCAAAGAAACAAAATCTGGCCAACGCAGCATGACTCTGAAAATCCAAGGAAGTTTTAAAATGACTTTTTAGTGACATCATTTCAACCTCCATTCCAGCATCAGAGACTGGCCCTGCCTTCACATTAAAGATAAAGTATTAACAATGTCAACTGACTGGCTACCATCTCTTCCTCTGAGATCCAACACCACTTGGCCTCCACGGCCACTGGGAAATTACAAGGAAAAGTAACTCTGCTGGCTTTTGTCATCAGGTCATGGTTTTATGCCCAAGAGTACATCTAGCCCACAATTTCCCACAGGAGAATGGCCAAAATCTCCTTGCTGACAAGGTCAGGTTTGGGATAATGCGCATACAGCAACAAAAGGCACCCACCTGCCCAGACCCCCGAGGAACACTGGCGGAAAGTGAGCTGCTCTGAAATCAACCCCTTTCTTTTTCTTGAGACAGCAGGGCCCTCTGCCTTCTCCTCGGCTCTAGAGGAGCTGCTTCAGGTTGCTTAGTGTTGCTGCTTCCCTTTTATGAGCTCACGATGGAATAACAGAGATCCGGGGATTCCTCCCAGCAAGAGAGAGGCAATTCACAGTCTCAAACCACCGTCATGATACTCTAGGTTGTGCTGGTTTAGGCAGCTAGCTGCAAATACATCCGTGTAGTATTTTGAACAGTTTAGTACTTTAGGAACTGTGCGGAAGCCCAACTTGGCAGAGCCGCGCTCCTCCGGGTACCAGCTATCAGTAACAGCAGGGACCTTGACAGGAACCATGGCTGAGCTATTACAGGGGCAAATGTTTGCGTCCACCAGCATCACAGCAACTAAACAGCAAGTCACAAGTTTTGCCAGGCACTCACAGCCCTGAAATAAAATACTGTTGCAAAAATACTCCGATTTCAGGCGCTTTTGGCCACTCATGACTCTGCGTGAGCAGCAGAGCAATGGGAGAGCAGCACGCCGAGGGCGGTGACACTGTCCCGAGTGGCAGCACACGCTGTAGGATGCTGTGTTGGCACCAGCACCCTGCAGAGGTTGGGAACAAGCCCGGGTGTCACCACACTGTGCACAGGCTCCCTGCGACCCTTCTGTCTCCCTGGCACAGCCCGTCTCGTCTCACTGAGTGCTGCTCGCCCTCCCTCCCTCCCAACGCGCACATGGCTTTAATGTTTTTATTACCTGTTTGACTCGCTGCCTTATTGCTTCTCCTCTTAATGGGGCTGTAACCGTGGAAACGAGGAATAAACGGCCACCAGAAAATGAGATGATTAAACAGGTCACCCTGGCAAAACAAACTCCGTGTTCACACGGCGCAGGCTGCGTGTGCGGTTTCTGCCCAGGGAACCGCGGGGCTGGGCTGGGCTCCTGCGAGGGGCACATCACCGAGAGCTGCCTCCTCGGAGGAGAGCGGGGTCTGCCCACGGGGACGATGCTGTGCACCTCCCCGGACAGACATGCAGAAAACGGCAAGGTTTGCTCAGGGAAGATGGACGATAGAGAGGACAAGACACATCCAAGTAACTGGGGAAAAAATAGCAACTCTGATGAATATAAATAGGCTGGACGGAAAACAAAGCACAAGTCTGAGACAAGTTGGTGTCCTCTGTTGTCCCCATCTCTGGCGCTGGCCACGCAGCAGCTCCCAAGGGAGCACAGAGACCCTTCTGCCCGCGCTTCTGCAGCTCCAGCGCTCTCCTCGTTGCTGCTAATGGGCTTACGGCCAAGCTGCACCGGTGCTGGCAAAGGCAGGGCTCCGTCCGGCCAAGCACAGCTCCTTCTCCAAAGCCATGTGGCTGGGAGGAAGGGGAGAGCAGCGTGGAGGGGACCTGCCTGGCTCAGGGACTCACCTCCAGCTCAGATCTAACCTACCTTCTTCCTTGGGGTGCTGCAGATACCCTCACCAAGCTGGGAACAGCCACATTCTACTCCCAGGCTCAGTGGTGAGCTGGGTTCTAGTAAAACCAGCCTGACAGATCAGTTAGGAATGAGAGGTCAGCTCAGCCCCAGTACACACAGGGGCTTCCCGTGAAAGCCGGGGGGGTACGGCCACAGCCCCAGACCTGAGCAGGACACCACAGCCCTCCTTGTGACCAGGGGAGAAGGGCGGCCCACAGCAGCAAGACCAGGAGACAGGGGTGTCTGTGCGCCTCCACGCCCCCCTGGGGGCTAACATCTGCAATGAGATCCCTCAAGTCAAGCCGAGAGGTCATAAGTTTCAGACCAAAATGTTGTTGAAAACAAAAACTCTAAACAAGCAATCAAAAAAGCACAATCATAAACCATCATTCAAAGCAGTGAGGATCCTGCCAGGATCACCATCCTGTCCCAACCTGTCCAAATCCAGACTCACTGGGTGCTGGCAGTCTGGGAAGAGCAGACTTACTCCACCAAGAGCAACGAATTCAGGAGACAAAAATTGGAACGGCAAAGCTTGGCGAGGTGGAGATGAGAGACAACTGCTTGAAGCACACAGGCGAGTGGTTGTGCTTGCTTTCAAAAAAAACAGCAGGTGGTTTATGAAAAGGGCCCTATTCTTTAGAGTAATTTGAGCCATATTTCATTGTTTGACAGAAAAATCCTAATATTCATGACCTCCTTTAACTGGAAGAAGTTTGCTCATCTGAATATCAGCCCACAGACAAATGGGAAAATGAAAAATAAAGAAAGAAAGATAATGGAAGGGAGGTGGAGGGGGGGGAAAAAGGAAAGGAAAACCAAGACAGAATCAGAGGGAGAATGGGATGTCCAGGAGGGTGACAAAGAGTGACAGGTCTGTGGGAATAAGGAAAGGAGGGAGAACATAAAGGAAAGCTATTTAGCAAGAGAAGTTAAATAGCTCAGCATAGAAAAGGGGTGAGAAAAAGAAGAGTGAATGACTGAAAATGCAGCAAGAGCGAGCAAAGGAGCTTTCTGAAAGTTTCCAAGCGCCTGGATCAGCTTTGCAAAACTGTGATTCTTGTCCTACTGAGCTTCTGTTGAAAATATTCCTGTGCAAGCAAGAAGGAAAAACAGACCCTCTCTCCCCAGGTTCCCTCACCCTCTTCCAATCCGGTCCTCCTCTGCTAACATCTGCTGCCTGCCTTCGGGACATGCAGATGGTAATTACTCCAGGAGCAGCTTCCTCTCCTTTCCCTGCTCACAGAGGCCACTTGGCAGAGAGCTCCAAGCCACGGAGAGATCCCACACACACCTCCACACCGCACGGCAGGAGAGGGGACGTGGGAGCCACGGCCGTGCCCAGGGAACTTGATAGCACGGGGGGTAGAAGGTGGGTGAAAAGATGAAGACGTTTGTCTACAAAACATGGCAACCAAACACGCCCCTGGCTCCAAGAAGGGGAGAAGTTGGCTTGACATGTGGGACTGCTCGTGCTCCTCCAGATCGGGGAAGGGGCGCTGGGGTGAGGTGTGCAGGGGGAGCGCGGGCATGAGGAGGAGGAGGAGGAGGAAGGCTGCCCTGGGCGGGCCGGCCCAGGGAGTGGATTCATACGGGCACGGTGCTGGCAAACACCATGCGGAGAGGTGGAGCTGCTTTAATGAGAAGATGCTTCTATGACTCAGGCCTCAAAGGGATTGGGACTTTATTATTTTATTTTTCCATAATAAATTATGCCCTGGGATGCCAGGTCCCGCCGGGTTTTTCTGGAAATACCAGACAAAAGCTGGTGTTGCTACCTGGCTTTTGATAGTTTCCCATGTATGGAAGCTATAAGTTCCTGGTTCTTCCTCTGCTCTGCCCTGGCTTAGCCAGTATTGGGAGAGGGGCTGACACCGCGGCACCTTTACAACAGAAAATCCCAGCTGGAGCTCTGCAGCCCCTGCCCAGGTCCCGGACAGCCTCCCTTGTGCGCCCACGACCTCCCATCCTGGACTCTGGGGTGCTCACAGTGCTGCCGGGACACCGAGGGTGCCGCCTCTCTGGTGGGCACAGGAGCCCCCGGGAAGCGGGTGCAGGAGCTCGCGGGAAGCAGCGGGCTCGGCTCTCCCACAGCCCAACCACCACACCCCAGCTGCAGGGAGGCTCCTGCCCGACCCCCGCACCCGTCCATGGACAGCAGCCAGGCCTCCTGCACTTATCTCCATCACCGAAGCGCCCAGCCCTGGCTCTGGGCTGCACAGGGGAGTATCATTATGCCCACTTTATAGATTAGGAGTTACACATCCCACACCAAATCCTCAGCCTCTGCCATGTCTCACAGACCTGTTCTGGAGCTCTCTTTGTTAGATTTGGGCTGATCTTGGCCCTAATTCCGCTCAGAAACTCGCGTTGCAAAAATCCCCTGCACAGCCGCCTGCCTGCCCGCGGACCAAGCCTGCTGCCAAGGCCATCGTCAACCCCAGCAGCAGGAACGGCGGGTGACGCACTACAGCAGAGTTAGGGACACCGAACACACAAGGGCACAGACCACACTGATCTTCTCTCGCTGCTGCGAAAGATCCACTCATCACAATGATGATGCAAGCACGCAGAACCGTGGCGCAGAGGAAGGCGATGTGTTGAGGGAGCAACTTGGAGAACACGAAGTTCAGCACAACATCAACACAGGGCACGTGAGTGACCGGGAGCGTGGAGGTGGACGAGTGTCTGGGGCAGACGTGCATGTGCAGGACAGGGTGACGGGGACGTAGGTGTTGGGTGTGGGGAACACCTCCAGAAACGCTCCGGCGGAGCTCAGTGTTTTTACTGATTTCACAAGAGGCTCTGCTAAAATGTCACCTCTCCAAAGCAAAACATGTGCATGTAGGTGAATCACCATTTCACACCCCAAAACCAGGAATGGGTGGCAAAATTCTCCAGTGAGGCACCAAATCCTCAGGGGATTGCCATAAAGTGCACCCAGTGACTTCAGTCTTCCCATCCTTTTTTCTTGTATCTTGTTCTCTCCACCCCTTGCTCTCTCTTGCCAACCTATACGGGTTGTTCAGCTTTTATTCTGAGCATGAAACTGCCTTAGGACTGGAAGCTTTAAGCAGTTTCCCAGCCTCCAGAAATTTTCTGGTTGTGTTTCTCCATGGCAGAGCAAACAATTGCATCGGTACCTGGCCACCACACCTAACTCCCAAACGCAATGAGAACTCAGAATTCTTTGGGAAATTTAAACAAGAACATATTTTACACGAGTGAAGTGCATGTTTTTGGTTCACCGTAACTATTTGTTCTCAAAAAGGCTTGACAAAACTGTTTTACTTTCTGGAATCACCACATGAGGAAAGATTGGAAGTCTCTTGAGAAAGAGGGGAGCAGGCTGCTGCCAGGTTAACGCACTGGGAAGAGAAGTTAACAGCTGCACTCAGGCACTGAGAGCCCTTTGGATGGACAACAAGGGGGTCTACAGTTTGCAAGAGGGAAAAGCATCATCATCCCTCTCCAAAACACACTTGGCTGCACAGACAAAGCCTGTGCTTACATGGAACAGCAGCCTGGCCCCACAACTGCGATGGGTATTGCTGTGTGCCTAAGCAGCAAGCTCCATCCAGGGACCAGGAGCAAAAGCTGCACCAAAGGGAGGGGAAGCCCCAGTGTACCGACCCCGCTCTGTGTCCCATCCATCAGTCCGCGGGTGGTCCCCATCAGAGCAGCTCCGTGTAGCCCTTTCAGTAACCCAATTGTGGCCAGGTCCACCCTTCTGCAGCACCACGGTGACCCGGCCCGGCCCTTGACCCACCTGTGTCCCTCTGGCTGAGCACTTTGTACCCTCCACGGCCACAGCTCCCCAGCCTGGTCAAGCAGGAACGGGGATTAGAAGCTAGCAAGTTTTCCTTTTGCTACTGATGTCTGCCTCCATTTCCCCTGCGAGTGGAAACAGGGAGCAACAAGGTCCTGGTCCAAGGGGCTCTCAATCCTCAAAATGGATTTTACCTGTCTCTGAAAGCTGCCTCCATCTCTCACCCCCCCATTGCTTTGTCCCTAGGGAAATCAGTCTAAAAGGGGCTAATGGAACAATGTCCCTCTCTCTCCCCCCTCTCATTTTCTTTCTTTTTTTTTTTTTATTAGCATTTGTGGAATTTATTCCCAAACTCTCCTAATCTTTCGTACACAACCATTTGATTTGCATAACCCAGCCCCCTCTCATAAAAACTGGCTGCTAGTTTAATTAAAAAATGTAAATTTGCTGTCATCTCGGGGCCTGGTGAATTAGGACGACATCGGCATTTTTTATTGCTGAAGACGTCCAAACTGATCCAGTCCGCATTGAACCGGAGGGGAGGAGACGGGGCCGCGTGGGACTTTTGGCTGTGGGTTCTGCCCCTCCCCTGCTTCCAGCCAAGCTTCCTCTGCCCCCTTTGCTTTTGCAAAGTGCAGCTGAGGACGAGGACATCGGTTCTCCCAAAGCCCGGCTGGATGGGCCAGCGTGGCCTCTGCGCTGTCAGCACTTTGGGAGCTGAGCCCCGGGTGGCACCTGAGCTCTCAAACCCTGGGAACGGCCGCGTCTTCCAGCCCTGAGAGGGAGGGAAGGAGCCCAGGCGGAGGTGGGAGATGCAGCACAAGCAGAGGTTGTCTTCACCTCCCACAGGACTTTTCATTACTTTCCAGATACTTTCAACCAACTTTTCAGAGGGTAACCTAAATTGCAGGCTGCACAGCAGCCTAAGGGTGTGATTTGATGTCGAAGGGAGAGTCAAAGTGGCCGCAAAAGGCTCTTGATGTGCGGGCAGCCGAGTGCTCTGGCAGTGCGAGAATCGGGACAGACAAGGCTGCACAGGCAAGAGCTCTGAAACAAATTCCCAGCTCAGATAGTCCTTGCTGATAGGGGCAAAGAAGACTCAGAATGGAAGCATAAATAGTCCAGGAAAAGAGAAGGAGACACTGATTATATGGCAGCTACATATTAAATATTTGACCCCTTCCAGCCAAGGTATCTGCATCATTCACAGCCGGTTTCAGTGCATGCTGCCTCTCCCACCCTCAGACACGGTGTTTCACAGCAGAAGGATGCTGCACACATTAGCAGACCCCACTCTGTCAGTAACACACCTAGTTTAGAAGGAACAGGACCCAATAGACAGGGTGCAGGAGGGGAAACAGAAGTTTATTATCTCAGGGATCAATTTTCTGGTCTGAGAGTTACCACTCTATAGCGCCAAACCAGTAGAAACATTCCTATGGACTTGAACCACCTTGCAGCACGTTCTTCAAGTAATAGCTGGGCCCTGCTTAACACCCCGACAAGAAGGTTAATCCCTGCCTGGGTAAACTCTTCTCCCAGGTAAGAGTCTTCACCAGGTAGGCTGAAGCACTTCAATGCTTTGTACCCAAAAAGCACCTCATGGGACTACTGGAAAGAGACCTGAACACCCAAATGAACCGCCTGTGAACCTTCTGCAGACCATGAGCTCAGCATAGGAACGATACCAACCCTGCCTGAGCCAGCGTCTCTCCAAAAATCTGTACTGTCAAAAAAGAATAAGTTGGCACCAGCCCCGAGAAGGTGTTCTATCCACTGGGTGTTTCAAACAGCAGTGATTTGACAAAACAAAGTTAAAAACAATCCTTTCAGTGCAAAATTAGGTGTTTCTCCACCCATTTACCACAGGTTTCTTGGTTCTCATTCTGAGATCAGTTCCTGTAATCTCATACCAAGGATAATTAGGCTGGGGAACAGTTTCCCAAAGGAAATGACAGGTGCCCAGTCACTCAAGATATTTACAACCAGACTAGCAGAAAAGTCACATGTAGGGAACATCTTGCCACGATCCTGGGTGGACGGACTCAGTCCATGAATTCTTTCTAGCCCTTAACCACGACGAACGCTTCTGGCTCTAGAAGGTCCACACAAGGACTGGCTGTGCTGAGAAAGCCCTCGGCAAGAGCAGACTGTCAGACCCCACGTAGCGAGTCCCTCTGGGAAAGAAACCCCTCCAGAGTTGGCTGTGCCAGCTGGCAGCTCGTGTGAGCAGCCCTCGGGCTCTGCCTCTGGGGAGCCGCAGCCCCAGGGCTTGGAGAGAATTCAAGAGGCAGCGACTGAGGGAGATAAGCTGGCCCAAGCAGATAAGGGTTAGAGGTGGTGATTATGGGGCAGGTCTTTGCCCCGAGATCATGACAAGACGGGTTCACCCACACACAGATCGTAATGCTGACTTAAACAGATCTCCCAGATCCTCATTTCCATGGCTTGCTGCGCCCAGGTTCCCATGCCCAGGCACCGAAACCCCCAGGTTACCCGGGTGCAGCAGCAGGAGGGCCAAGTGCCCACCACGCTTCCAAGGAGGGTCCCTGTTGGGGGGAAGGTGTTGGTTTCACGGTCCCTTTTCTGGGGAGCAGGGCAGGTGGGCGGGCAGGGGGCCGGGCGCAGGGGCCCATTGGCCAGTGGGCAGCGCTCCGGCCGGCAGGGGGCGCTGCATCCCCGGGGCCCTGCCCGCCCCTGCAGATCCCTCTGGAGATGGAGATCAGGGCTAAATCACTGTTTTTTACTCTCTAAAGCATTTGCCCTCCTGCAGTTTCACCACATCCTTAACTCCTGGGCTGCCCACGCAGCCTCCCAGCTCCTTGATCTAGAAAGGAGGCAGCCGCACGCCCACGGCCGGACCCAACCAGAGCCGGCGCGTCGCGCTCGCGGGTGGAAGCGGTTCCTGAGCCGCTCGGTTCCTGATACCAACGATAGAAATAAATAAATAAATGAAATTAACGACGACAAAATTATCCTCTCAATCAAAATATCGGAGTACATAGTTCAGGCCCAGTCAATCATCAACCAGTTTATTGCCACCTTACTCTTTATTAAAAAAAAAAAACAACACACGCGCACATACACATACGCTCCAGCAATAATTACGTGGACCGTGGCGGATTGCCAGCGCAGGCCTGTTTGGCCCATCGCTGCCATTTAGTTTTTACATGGGAAAGAAAGGTCTACACCATTTTGGAGGAGGAGATGTGGTTGTGTTAGCAGGTACGGGGCCAAAGTGGTGGGGCCAGTTCCCAAAGAGGGAGGTAACGTGGCCCAAGGGATTCTTACCGAACTCCAAATCTGCTCACTTTGTGAAATCTAAACAAAACCCTGCCCCAGACTGGCCCAGGGCTGGAAAACCCACCAGCACAGTGAGCCCCCGGCTGCAATCACGCCCCAGGCTGACAGAGCCCTGTCCACCAACACCCCCAGCTGAGCCTGGGCACCCACCCAGCCCACCGCCCCGCCAGACCCTGCTCCCCGGCCCCATACCTGATCGAAAACCAGTGGACGCGCCACAAAAAGCTACAATCAAAAACACGCCCAGCCCAAATACTGGGGCCTGTAATCTAAAACCAAAACATCACCCCAGTCTGGCCACATCTCCTCCCTGCGAGATGTGAAGGGGTGGGGGAGGTCTCATATACCTCACATGGAAGGACAAAAACAAACCCATCCCAGATATGCCCAGGTTGAAAAAAAAAAAAGAAATAGTCATTAAATGTAATAAGCAGCCTCTTCATCTGACACTGCCTTGTCCCAAATAAATTAAATTCCTTTTCATTTAGACAGCACAGGAACCTGACAGGCAACCTTTACCAACGAGACGCCAGAGCTCCGAAGGAGAACAAAATGAAAGAGAAAACAACCCACACAACTTACAACAAATATAAACGCAGAATCATTTCAAAACCCCCATAAACTTCCCCTCCGCATCCTCTCCCGGCCCCGCCGCCCGCCCGCCGCCCCGGCCCGCGGGGGCCGCGCTGCCGGGAAGGACCGGGCGAGCGGAGCCCCCGCTCACCTCGCCGCCCGCCTCGGCGGGACCGGGGAGAGCGGGGCCGGAGCGGCGGCAGGAGAGGAAGCCAAACTTCCGTAAAACAAGTGAAAGAAAAGTGAAAGAGGCTGCGAGCCCCCGGCAGCACCTGGTGCCGCCCCCGCGCCCCGCTCGGCCCGGGAGCCCCTTGCGCCGCCCCGCACCCGCGCACCCGCCTCGGCCCCGGGAAAAGTTTCGGCGCAGCGGCGGCCCCCGGCACCGGGTCCCGGAGAAGCTGCCCGCAGCGCCCGGCCCCGCAGCGGCGGAGGGACCGAGAGGCGCGGAGGGGCGGCCGGGGCCGGGAGCGCTCCGCTCCACACCGCTCAGCGCGGGGGGCACCGGCAGCCGCACCGACCGGGGACTCCGGCGGGCGAGGGGCCACGGGCAGGAAAAGGACAATTGTGCTGTACTTACCATAGTCGGAGAGACGAAAGCCGAATTCACTTAAATAATCAACTTTCATAATACTTAATTAATACCTAATTGCAGCTGATTGCTCCCGAATAACAAGTTGTTTAAAGCACTGATGTCATTGCCGTGCCGGTCCTCCCCGAGTCACTTTGGCAGCGGGGCCGGGGGCGGGCGCGGCCGCCGCGGGGGGCGGTGACTGGCAGCCGGCGGACACGCCCCCGCGCCGGGCCCGCCGCCGGGGGCAGGTGCGGGGCCGGGGCCGCAACGGGCCGGACCGGGGCGCGGCGGCGGCGTCACCTCGGGCGGCCCCGGCAGCCGGCCCGGCCGGGGAAGAAGCGCGGGGGAAGCCCCGCACTCGGGGCGCGGGCACGCTGGGCCCTTCGGGACCGGCCCGGCCGAAGCGGCCGCGGTGCCCCCGCTCCCATCGCCGCCAGTTCCCGCCGCCAACTGCCCCGCGGGAGCGGGCGGGCGGCGCTGGCTCCGCCGGCGGGGAGCGCGGGACCCACGCGCGGCCGCAGGAGCCCCGGAACAGGCGGGGAAGGAGCCGCCGGTGCGGGGCAAACCGCGGGGTCTGCGGACGAGCTGTGCCGGTGCCCCGGGGAGCGGGCCCGGCAGGACCCGCAGCCCTCGGGCAGGGCGGGTTGCCCCGGGCACAGCCGTCCCACGCGTGTCCGGGCTCGGCCGTGCAATACAGGACAAGTCACCGGGGAGGGCTGGAGCCCGTGGAGGACCCGACAAACGGGCCCGGGGTGGCCGGTGTCACAATCCTGGACGTTAAAGCATCTTGCCCAATGTGCCGCAGGAAGCCAGGGGGCACTTGGCCCACAGGAGGGGCGGTTTTTTTCTTTTGCAGTGAATTTCCTCATTTTTTGTTGCTTTATTTTTCTAAGTAGCAAAGAATGCGAGGGAGGTTCTAAGAGGCGTGTTGGGTAAACATAGATATAAGCCTCTTTCTTTAAAACAAACGAGCAGATTATTTACCTGATTAAATAGGTATTTTGAGCAGGTTGTAGGCTGTTTTTGTGAACACACCACATTTGGTTCCATTTGGCAGAGCAGGGCTCTCCACCAGGGCTGGGGAGCAGCCCATGAACTCACCAGCTCTTAAATCCTTTTTATAAGCAGAATTTAATGTGCTTTTCAAAGGAGGCCAGCATCATTACCCCACTGCACAGGTGGGGAAACTGAGGCACTAGCAAGGGAAGTGACTCGCCAAAAGTGGCCAGACAGGTTAGTCACAGGGCTGGAAGTAGCCCAGGTCTGTTTGGCTCCGCGCACCAGGACACGCTGCACCCAGAGAGTGTCCAGAGATCCAACAGTGCAACTGCAACTCATCTAACTCACCCGGCTCTCAGCAAGTGCTGCATTTGCATGCGTAAAATCCTACAGCGGCGCACCGGGCCAGAGGGCAGGGAGAAGGAAGAGGAGAGGGGGAGTCATTTGTGAAAACCACAAGCATTCTGGCTTCTCCCGGAAAAAAATCTAAACAAAGTCTAGTGAAACGGAGCCACCCAGGGACCCTCCGGGGCAGGAAGCAGGGTGGGGACAGCGGTGTCAGGCAGGAGGCAAGCGTGCCCTGCCCGGGCCACGCACCTCCCTGACCGAGCCCTTGCATGGGGCTCCCCTTCCCACCTGGTGCAGCCAGGCTACTGCTTTGAGAGAGATGGGCAAACCATTATCAGCATCGCCCCGACTTCCCACACTGGTTTCTAACCATGTCATCAGCTTCGACCAGCACTGTCGCCTGGTGCTGCCTTTAAAATCTGTCTGTCTGCATTTCACTTGGCCCCAACACAGACACCAGCCCAAACAACACCACCCACGATCCTCGTCAGAGCCTGTAATGGTCCTTACACTACAGTCAGATGCTACAGCACCTGCCAGGGAATATCCTACCCGGGGGATGCGATGGACAGCGCCAGAAATGTTCGTGCTGCTTAATCTCTGGCTTTAAATAGCTCAGTTTGCACTCAATGCTTTCTTTCAGGTGTGAGGATGCTGACGGGTCCCACAAGTTCACCGCACCTCACATCACCCAGATTTCTCCATTTTCACTTCTCCTATGAAACTAATATTTAAGCGGTGGGAGTTCTGCTCAGTGCCGCTGTTCCCTGAGAGCAGCACCAGCTGCATCTCCGACTCCTCTCAAGGGAGAACACGCTCTAACACGGATGTGTCACTGCACATATACAGCCACAAGGCCCCTCCAAACATACCTGTTCCTCTACATGCACCGAGCTGAGCACGTTCACACATCAGTATACAAATGTTCCCCACCCCTCCCATCCCAGCGTGCACACGCAACATGCATATGCACTCCAACAGAGAAAATGATACTCTGTGCTCACTCCCATTCAAATACACACATATCCACACACCATGACACACATGAACCCCCCCCCCCCCCAACACCTAAACACACCCGGAGCATCCCCTCCGCACACTTCCCACTGTGCCTCCCACTCCCCCTTGCAGAAACAACTTGCCAAGGTGTTTTTTCAGGTGAAGTCCACGCCCTGCAGCTGACGCAACGGAAAGGCCTGATTTCCTATCTCAGCGATCTCCAGTCACAGGATCAGGTTTTATTTCCCCATCCTCCCTCCTTTGCCTCTTACCCAAGAAAAGTTTGTTTTTACTCAGGGGCTGTGGAGCTTTCTGCTCTTCTGGGTACCCCTGCGCCCACCATTAGGGCAGCATCTCCCCTCCTTCCTCCATCCCTCCAGGGCATGGGGACCTTCTCAGGGGCCAAGCTGCCTCCGACCGTGCCCTGGCAGGAGGCAGCTCCTGGACCGCACTGGAGGGAAGGCAGCGCATCACCCTGCTCTGAACTGTGCCCCGTGCCATGGCCAGAGCCACCCCAGCCACCCCTGCCCTTTCACGGCAGGTGAAGAGATCTCTCCTTGTCCCTTCCCACCCTCCCAGGGGCGTCGGGAGCTCTCGGTAATTAATGTTTGCCAGGTGCTCAGAGATCCTCAGATGAAAAGTGCAATGGGAGGGGGAAGGATGATTAATTTATTATTATTATTACAGTTTAATGCTTTCCCCGCAGACAGTGTGCCAGGGCTGAGCAGGGGGTGAGTCATGCTGATATGTGGGACATCCCCCTTTGTGTGTCTCTTCTACCTTTGTTTTTTTATGCTTAGCCCATTTTCTTGGCAGTTTCTCCCTCCTTCGCTGGAGCTGACCCTGGGGCCTGGGGCCGTGCTCTGGATTCATGTGGGCTCAGGGCGCTGGCTCGCAGATTGCAGGTTGGAGATCTGGCAGCGCTGCGCTCCTCCTCCTGCTTGGGGAGTCTATTAGGCAAATGCTCTTGCCCTATTTCTGTAATTTTGTTTGATTTCTGTTTCGTCAAGGGAGGCGCCCGGAGGCCTCGGGGCCTGGGCGGCAGGAGCAGACAATCCGTGCTTTCTTTCCCTTTCCTTCTCTTTCGCTCCTTCCTTCTCAATTCAGTTTCAATCACATTATTGGCACATGGCACCCAGAAAACATTGCCAAAGCGGCTGTGCTGAGTCTCACTGTGTCGGGTGGGGCTCTGCCGGGATCACTTCTGCCATTTACCACCCATTGGTGTCACTCAAACAGTTTGACACCAGCTCCCCACCATGTGGCTGCTGCTCTTCCAGACACTCCACAGCTTCCAGCATCCACTGGAAGCCAAATGCTGCTCATCTCTTGACCACTGCCCTGGAGGAATGACCGTACCAGGAGCGGGCCACATGGCATTGAACACACACTGCGCGTCCTCGCGCTCCACAGGGGCCCACAAGGCTTAGGGGGAAGGAGTGGCAGGGGTTTGAATGCACTAACAATTAGTTACAATTTACTACAGCGATTTAAAGTGCAGCCTGGGGATTTCAGGGTGAGGACACAAGGGGATAGTCCTACCCAGGCACCAAGTCCAACATGGAAGGTGTCGGGAACTGAAGAGCAGGAGCTCTGCCCGCAAAACCAGCAAATGCCCCCCTGAGCCAGCCCAGAGCTGCCCCCATGAAGCCCTCAAGCCCCAGCTGGGCTCACCAGGCACTGGGGTGGCCTCTGGAGGCACCAGCAGATGGGGAAAGGCTTCCAAAATACAGCCCAGCAAGCAACAGAGATGGGACAGGCAGAGAGACAGGCTGGATTTTACAGGACTCTGATGCTGTGGGGTAGGGATGGTCTCCATAAATTCATTCTGAATCTGATCTGGCTTGGGCTGGAGCGAGAGGCAGAAAGGAGGGGAGGCAGAGGGAGCCAGGCACATCATCTACTCTGCTCTACCTGCCCCATCACAAGTGGGGGCTGTGTCAGCCCTGCTTCTGTGCAGGGCACGGGGGTGGGTGCAGAGGCACGTGGGGGACTGTCCTCGACAGAACAGGCAGGATGGACGCTCGTTTGTTAGAAGTGACAGCAGGAAAGCGAGGGAAGAAGATGGAGGAGCTAAGGAATGGGCAGCAAGAGCAGAGGAAGGAGAGCCTGGGCTGCACGCAGTGGGGGCTCACCGCAACCCCTCCGCTGGGGCGTGACAGCAGCATCCCCACCACAGCAACAGGGCGGGACGGCAAAGCGTCCCCTCGCGCGTGAGACACAGCGCCAAGTGTGTGCACAGATGCCCGTGATGCTGCACATGTGTGTCCGCAGGCTGGCCCTGCTTGTGTGACGAGGCGGCCGAGCATCGCCGACGCGTGTCCCCGGTGACTCTGAGCACGCCCGTGTGCACGGGCACCGGCGGGGACGTGTGTGCCCGTGCACGAGGACACGCGTGCACGCAGCGGCACAGGGACACCGCTGCGGAGAGGCAGCAGAGCCCAAGGAGCCCTGGCCGCGGGCCGGAGGGTGCGGGGAGCAGCGGCGGGCGGTAAGTGTGAGGCAGACGCAGCGATTGCATTACTGAAGGAGCCCGGGCTGGCAGTGCCGAGCTATCGTCCCCGTAATCCTGTTAGCCAGCAATCTCCATTCCGAAAGAGCTTCATTTCTTTGTGAATATTTGTAAACTAGATATCTAATGGAAAATTATAGGAAAATTATAGTGAAATTCATGACGAAGAAATCCGATTAGCCCTAATTCAATTATGCCATCTTAGCCCACACAGCACATTTCCCATTTTTTTCCCATAAATACCAATGCCAGGGGTCCGGGTAATCAAATAAAATTGAAAATCATCTTCCCATTAAATTCAATTAGCTGCAATTTCTAAAGCCTATCAGAGATTTTAATTACTAAATTATAAAATTCTCCAATGCTAAATTGAAACTAAAAAAATTGCACATCCTTGTATTTCAGAAGAAAAAAACCCAGCAGAAACCTTGAAAAATACCCTTCTCCTCCCATCAGCAGCCACGTGAGCACGGGCCTGGGCAGGCTGCACCAGAGAGATCCTTGTGGAGGGACACGAGCCAGGCCTAGGGAAGAAGGTGGCTGCCTCTGAGGGAAAGAGATTGGACATCAGCTGAGATTAAAACCTAGAGTCCAGCCCTAATTACAGCTTGGGTTGAAAGAGGAAAGAGGAGAGGCTCGTGATGTCCACAGTATTTTTGTTCCCGTTTCCCGCTCGAGCTCCCCGGTCCCAGCGGGTTCTTGGCCCCTCCGCACCACTCCGCTGGGAAGCCACCGCGCTCCTGGAGCCGGTGTCACTCTCGAGGAGCTGGAACGAGTTTTGCCTGCAAACGGGCTCTGCGAGGCCGTCCCTCGAGTCTCGCTGTGCCAAACGCGGGGCAGGAGAGCCGGTGATGCCCAGAGGGAAGCAGGAGGGCAGATGCTAGCTTTGTGCTTCTGATAAAGCTTCTTGAATAATAGCCATGCAAGCCCGGTCCTGACGCTGAATTAAGGGAAGCTGGAGCCCTCAGCAAACTGATTTAGCTTGAAGCGCTACTTCAGCGAGCACGTGGGATGCTCCAGAGGAGGGGGACGCGATCACCCTTCCCTGATAGCGCAGGAAACGCTCTGAGTTCACAGAGGCACCAGGCAGGCAAGCCCAACCCTAAACTGTTCTTTATTCAACAACCAAACCAAGCAGGCAAACGGGGAACCAAAAAACGCCTGTGCCTACAGATGCTCTCTTCCAGCCCCGCTTCTCCGGGGACCGACATGGCACAGCAACCTGTCGAGGGGCAATTAACTGCATGAACGAGCGGCAGGAGGAGAAGTGAAGCTCAGCTCAACACTTACAATACCTGACCCTCCACAAGGCAGCGAGTGAGGATTTTCCGGCACCGCTTTTATGCCAGAGAGCACTTTTGCTTGGTACCCTAAAGGGTTTATTCATGCGCTAACATAAACGAAGCCAGTTTCTAACGCATTTCACAGCTTTAACTAGCTGCTCAGGCTGCCCCGAACCAGGCCGATACTCGGTTTAATTTACTGGGCGCCCGAAAGTTGCCAGCAGGGAGTTGCCCACAAACAGAACAACAACAAAAAAGTTAATGATCTGGGCTTTTTCTTTAATAAATAGGCAAACTGGCTGAGCCGGATTGTTGGCTGGGATTCGTCTCCCCTTTATCACCCTGGAGCTTCTGTGACACATTCTCCAAATCATCAGCATTTTGCAATTTGAGGTCGTTACCAAATACTATTTTTTTGCCAAGGAAGGGAGAAAAATAAATTAATAATTAAGAAGCCCAAGCAGGGAGAGGCTGCGGGTTGGATGGCGCTGCCACCTCCGCGGGGATTGCTCAGGCACCTGGCAGCCCGCCCAGCGCGCACCTCGGTCGCCGGCTCACCCTGGAATGTGGTGCTGGCACCCAAGTGTTCCCTGATTTTACTACGAATTAATCAAAGTCTCTTCTGCAAACGTCTAACACTAAATCACCACTGGCTGAGCTTCAAATGCAATTCCCCTGTTCCCGAGATTCGGCACAAGGAGATTACCAGCTCCAGGTGAAAAGCTGAAGGGGGTTTCCTCTCTGCGCATCTCCTGGTACTCCAAGGCATCAGCCTCTCCCAGCTGGAAGGAGAAGAGATTTCCTGCAACTCTTCTCCCGCTCACAGCAGGTAACCGCGCAGACGTTCAAGATATGCTGGGATAAATCTGCGTGTGCTGCCTGACTAGATCGTACTTACACCAGAGAGGAATCTGACTTGACTGCGGGCTGATGCAGATGGCACAGGACTATATTTGCAGCGCGTGTGCGCCTGCACCCCTATGTTCACATAGCTCGGGGTCCCTCTACACACACGAGGACACGTAGAGATGGGAACCCGTGAGATCCTGTGTGGGTACGGCTGTCTGCATGTTGGTGCACGTGTATGTGCACACGTATGTGTACATGTATATGCACACGTATGTGCTCAGCTTCGTGGCACCGTGCGGGCAGGCGGCCACCCGTGTGTACAGGGCCGTGCAGTCAGACATGGCGCGGCTGCCCACAGCCAGAGGCACGCAGCCTTTCTCTGCGGGCGTTCTTGCCGTGTCAATGTGTGCATGCCTCATTTGTCACCAAACTTGCAGCACTGAGCACCGGCCTGGCCCCGGCCGGCCCCCCAGAAGGCGATGGCACCAGCACACCTCCCTGCACCGCTCTGCAGACACGGCGCTGCCCTGAGCCAGGGGCGCGCCGTATTCCCCTCTCCGCACTTTGCCTGTCTCAGAGTCCTCTCGTATTTTCAGTGCTCACTAGACCGTGAATTCACCTTCATACCAGTTACAGGGTTATTTAGCTTCTCCTGACGCCAATAACCACCAAACTTTCACTGGCAGCTCAGCTTTCTCCCGGGAGACACGCAGAGCTCCTCTCACCTGCCCACGGTGCCCCCACCCACGCACACCCACTGCGAGCACGGGGGACAGGTCCCCGAGCAGGACACGGTGCTTGGGGACATGGCTCATCCGCCAGCAACAGCCTCATCCCCACCCACATCTACACTGAGAAAAAGCACCAGAGCAGAAGAGTTAAAAACCAGACAAGGAGAGTGAAATAGAGGAGAGGGAGACCGAGACAGAAAGAGGGTGATAAAGCAAAACCAGTTCAACAGAGAAGGGAGTGGGGAGGCAGGCAGCGAGAGCACAGAGACATGCTGTGTTTTTTTGCCCTTGCACACCCCACAAAACAACACTCTCCAGCACTTGACACTAACGTATCCTACGGCTCTCCCTGAAATCTTAAGGATCAACTAGACAGTCCCTGTGCAGCCGCCGGACTGAGCTGTGTGTGGGCTGGGACACTGCCAAGGAGTAACAAGGACAATCTGCCCAGACGGGAAACACGGGGCTCCCCAAGGCCGTTGGAGTGCAGAAAACCCCAAACAAGAGGGTGAAACCTCCATGCAGGGCCATGCGCAAGGAAGTCGGCAGCCTGTCCCTCTTACTGAACCTCTGTCACGAGGAAACCCTTTCTCTTTCCTTCGCTGGCCCGGAGCCACCTCTGCCACTCACCCTCCCGCTGGCTCGGAGCCACCTCTGCCCATTCCCCCAGTGCAGACCTGTAAGGCACCTTTTTGCCAGCTTTTCCCTCCACTGCCACAGCACCCGTCTCTTGGCATCATGTTTTTGGCCCAAGGCCTTACAGCTCACCCCTGGCCACGTGGGTTTGCTCCCTGCTCTCTTGGGCTTTCCCGTTCTGACTGAACGTTTCTCAGCTGCAGCAAGTGCTGCAGCGACATTTCACTTGGAAACCAAGCGTGTGTTGGGGCCAGCGGCACCTCCAGGACCTGCCTCCTGGTCCCCAGGGCTGTGCACAGCCAGACACAGCTGACGAGGAGCACAAGCCACTGCACAACTTGGGGCACCGCTTGCAGCAATTCCATCATTCCCACCCATCCCACCGTGGCCATCCCCACCTCCCATCCTGCATGGCCCCTTGCAGCAGCTTGGCCCCCTATCCCAGGGGACAAAATCCCCCATCCTTTGGCCCAGGAATTTCATCCATTTGCTGCTGTAATGCAGAGCTCAAAGTGGTGCTTTGTTATCTTACCAACACTGTGGTCCTGGGATAAAACTCAAACGTGACTCCTCCACTGAGTGTGCAACCATCCAACCCCACAAGCATAGGGTGGGCACAGGTCTGCACACATGGAACGGAAGAGCACAGGCCTGGGAAGGGAGCTCTGGGGGACAGAGCTGCTCTTGTCCCTGAGGCAGCTGTAGCTGTCCCCACCTACCACCAGAGACGGCAAGAACCCACGGGGACGAGAGCAGGAGGGACCGAAGCAGCAGCTCTGGCACAAGCTCACCACAGCCAAACACTTTGCCCCGTCCTCAAGCTTCCTTGGGACAATTCCTACCGCTGGAGTTTCTGGTGGATTTGCGCAGCCACCCTGCAAAGGCAGGTGTGGGGAACCACGGCAGAGACACCCCCTTGGCCTCACCTGCCCGGGGTGCACACCCCAGCCTCCCGATCCCCCGGATCACCACTAAAAAAAGAGCTCTGTGCAAACAATAGATCAATAGAGCCCCCGCCTCTTCGGAAGGAAAACAAACACCCGGATCACCGCAAATTAGAGAATGTTTCGCTTCACTTCATCCAAACAGGCTGACAATTTTTTTGGGTTGTTGCCACGGCGACAGAATAACACAGCGTTCAGCCTGTTGCAGAACAATCAATTAAGTTAATGCCTCGGAGTGCCTGTTTACTCTTCCATTTAGGAGGTGCTGCTCTCGCTCGCTCTCTTTCTCTCTCGCTTGTTTTAAATTTCTCATCCTTTGCTTCCTGCTCCTATTCCTTCTTTATTTAACCTAAAATAAAGTCCTTCCCATCAACTACCTCCTGGCTTGTAAGGAGCCTCCCACTTTTTGGAATGATCACCTGGAATAGTTTTTTCCTCTCTCTGATTCATGGCATTTCTCCTTTCTTCCTGGAAAAACAAAGAGACTGGGGATGTACCTTTACCCTTCAAGGTACAGCCCTGTCCCCTCCTCCTGGTGTGCCCAGGAACTTGCAAAGTTTCTAAACATGCCCAGGGCAGAGCTGGGCACCTTCTAAAGCAGCAGAGCAGCTCCGCTTTTAAAAGGACGATCTAACTCTTGAGCTAAAGACCTAAGAAGCAATCAGAAGCCTCCTGTGGGCTCTGCAGCACATCACAGCTCTGCCATCCAAGGGGGAGAAATGAGGTACCAGGGAGTGAAAGGATATAATTCAGGGCTTCTGCCTCCTGATCTCTCTGCACCCTGCTGCTGTCTCTTCCTCATGAGCACAATATTCCTGTGCTTTTGTCTTTGAAACCCCAGGAAAAGTGTCCAACCTCCCTCACATCCCCATACACCAAAATGAAAGGAAAAAGCAAAGCCAAGCACGATGTGGAAACATGCAGATTCCATGAGACTGTCTTCTCATCCTGCCGCTAGCAACAAGTGCCTGAATGTAAAGCGTACAGTAATTTAGCATTGAACAGATGGAAAAAAACTGTACACAGAGCAGACAGAAGAGAGGGGGGCTCGGACACAAGTTAAAATTTCATGAATGGGGTCAAATACAACATCTCTCCCCTGCTTCGCAAGCTGGGTCCTTTTCGAAGGGCCCTGTTATCTCCAGCTGACAGTGCCACCCTGCTCGCTGAGGACAGCCGTGCCGGGCACATCCCACCAGCACGTTCCCGCTCCCCCTCCCCGAGACGGAGTTGTCAGCAGGACCTGTTGGAGCAGGGGCTCGCTGACTGCTCCCTGTCCATTACAGCCCAGATTATAAGCATATTGCACAGTGCTCTCTGCACGGTGCTGGGGAAATCCAATACGCTGAAAGGTTAATGCAATCAATTAGGGTGACAAGGAAGTAGAGTAAAGCCTTCCGAGTAGATGAAAGGGAGAGAGAGATGGAGACGGAGAAAAGCAAAGAGAAGCGGAGGGGGAAGGAGCAAAGAAAGACGAGTGGGAGGAGGAGGAAGATGGCAAAGAGGGCTTGTGCTGTAGACCCCAGGGTGCTGGTGTGGCCAAGGGCACTGTCCAGCCCCAGCATGGACAGGATGGTCCCATGATGGCCCCACGGGACAAGGCCATGGGTCCCCAAGACAGCAGGAGGGCCCTGACTTCCCTTACTCAGCATCTCCTGCCCAGAATGTCCCGCTCCCAAATACCCTTCACTTGGGCGACTGGCAGAACTCTCCCCGTGCCTTTGCTGCCCAGCTACCCAGCAGGGATGGAAGCAACTGCTTGTGTTTAGAGTCACCATGCAAATCAAACCACTGCCAAACCCCAGCAGGCACCTCTGCCTGCAGCGCCAGTTTGATGGGGATGGAGTGGCACTCAGCCTGCCAGCACAGCACAGAGTCCCCCGCGTCACAACCTGCGTCCTGCAGCCCCATCCCGCAGCTCACCAGCTTCTCCCCGGGGCATTCCACTCAGGGGAGAGCCCCGTCCTCCCCTCCGGCCCCCCGAGCCGCAGCCGGCTGGCTGAGCTCCTGCTCTCTGACCCCGCAAGCTGCACAGCACTTCATTAACCTGGGCTGACAGGTCAGCGAGTGCAGCCCCTTCTACCGCAGCTCCTGCTCGCGCACAGCTCGGCCTAGGAGAACGTGACACCAGCTCATTAGGACAAATTATTACTCTATAACCCCTGCCGCAATGTCCCTTAATATGCCTATTTAGCAAGAGACAAGTCCTGGTGGGCTCCTCGGCATTAAAACAACCTCACAAATCACCAGAGGCACAAGCACCGTGATCTCCGCTTCTGGGGGCGGAGGACGGGGCGGCTGCACCCTGGCTGGGTGCTGGGTGGAGCAGTCTGTGCTGGTCTGCAAGCAAAATAAAACCCTTAGTGCCACGTTCCACGTGAGATCTACAACATTCAAATATTTCCTCTGCTTCCCTGTGACAGACGTGAAGTCGGTGCCTGGCTTCACAAATTCATCCTCACCACTAACCCTGCTGGCGAGGCTCCTTGCAGGTTCTAACCAGCGAAACCAGAGAGCAAGTTTGGAAGCCGATGCTGTTGGCAGGCGCCGTGCGCTGCCTCCCCACGGCCGGCCGCGCTGAACTCCGGGGGAGTGAGCCCGTTGCACATGAAAGCAGCCGGCTTGCACCTTGCAGGGAGAACAGGCTGTCTGGGACTAATCCAGAGATTACAGAACCTCCGCAATTTAGGGCACAGTGAGTGAGATATCACAGGGAAAGACAGAAACGCGGGCAAATGTCAGAGGATGGCTGCTACTGAACAGGAACGGCGAGCAGGAGGAAATCAGCCTCAGCCTGATCCGTAGGAGAGAGGAAAGGGAGAAAGAACACAGTGATTCATGTAACAGAGCACCGAAGAGTGTAGAGTCAGAGAAAAGGCAGCAGTGCCGTACCAGGCAGGAGAGAGCGAGGAAGAAAAGTAATGGCAAGAAGAAAGAGAACAAAGTGTGAAAAGTGGGTGATGCTGGGCACAGAGGAGGACAGAACAAGAGCAAACGGACGGAGAAACGAGGGACCTGGGAGACAGAGAGGGAGAGGGAGGGCGGGAGAAAAAGGAGGAGAAAAGAGCAAGAATAGCCACGCAGCGAGGAGCATGCGGGCGAGGCAGAGCGCTGTAACCAGGGTTGTGGAGCATGAAAAGGGAAGAATCTGCCTGTTCCTTTCAGCGCTCGGAGCATGGCGCTCGGTGCTGACCTACACTGTGCCCGGCTGTGATCACGTTTTCAGGGCCACTGCCTGCCGATCCCAAACAATGATGGGGAGCCTTTGAAGTCAGAGAAAGAAGCCGCAATGTGAACTGGGGACTTTTTTTTTTCCTCACCCCCCCCATTTTTTTCAGGGCGAGGGGAAGGAGGGAGGAAAAGGAAGGGCTGAAGTGGTGGGGGGAAGGTTGGGGGAGAGGTTGCATGGACAAAACAGAGAGTTGCTCACGGCGGGGTGCCCCGAAACGAGAGAGACAAAAAGAAAACAAACAGTTTATGAGTAGGGCACATGCTGCCTGTGTCTGCGTGCCCCGCGCTGCCGGCCCCCCGTGCTCCCAGGGAGGCTTCTGTTCCCCAGCAATGATGGATGGACGCACAGGGCCATTCAGGCCTGCCATGTTACAGCAGCGGTATTTACATAACACTGGCCTTCCACCGGTCACCTCTGACACTGCCCAGCCCGGCTTGGGGCCCCTCTGATACCGCTCGGACTCGCACGATGAGCTCCCCGACCCGGCGGCACCGCACAGAGACGCGGGGAACAGAGCGGGAACTCCAGGGGTGACACATGAGGGAGCCCCGTGGTCCCCTGAGGCCATGAGGAAGAGGTGAGGATGGCAGGAACTGCCTCGGCATGGCAGGGACTTCTTGGTGACCATCACCTGAGCTGGCACAGGGACTCTGACCCAGCGCATGGAGATAAGGCTTCTAAGAGAGGCGATCGCCTTTCATTTCCTTGGGCTCCAGGCCTCTAAGTCTTATCAGGCATGGACTAAGTGACCAGACAGCATTAGGAAACTGCAAAATTGTTAGTTTTTAGGGTTTTTTGGAGCAACACAGACCATAAGGGCCTAGTTAAAGGGAAAACCCAGAAAAGTCAGGATCCTGCTGGAGACACGGAGCTGCTTCCATCCTACCAGCATGGTGCTGCAGTCTGAATAGATAACAATGTGCCGGAGGAGGAGGAGGAGAGCATGCACATGACTATCTTAAATTATGTGAACTGAGCTCAGCAAAACTTCACAGTAGATGGAGACTGCGTCCTATTCAGTGAAAGGACTTTATCCATCTCCCACCAGCCCACATGGATGAAGATAAAGTGGTATCCTCCTCACCAAAGCCCTTGCACACTTTTTATCTTTAGGACAGAGGCAGTAGAGAAGATATGGAACAAAACCCACAGTGTCAAAAGCAGGTGCCCAGAACAACTGGTGTACAAAGACAAAGACAGGATTAAGACACGCATAGGCCATGTCTGCATTAGACCTTCTTCTGTTTTCATCTCTACAACTAACAATGGTCCAATCCCAGAAGTTCTAGTGCAGACACGGCCACAGCGAGCAGGCTACAAAGTGTGAGAGACACGCAGAGGAAAAGAGAACCCAGGAGGGCGTAGTGACATACCCATTGCAGTCTGAAGTCTCTCCTACCTTTCGGAGATTTCAAGGCCTGGTTTCTTGCCTCGTTTTTAGTTCTAAATTCACTTCATCCTGGGGAGGGAAGAGAAAGGATCCAGTTAATATGCAGGGCAAGATCCAAGGCACAAATGCTCACAAGAGCTGGGTGAGAATGGGTGACGGGGCTGACATGGGATATTCAGACTTTGCAAGGGAACAAACGCTGTCCCGCTCCTGGCTGCGCCATGCGGCGCCATGCACATCACGGGACACACAGCGCTCCTGCCCGTCACTGCGCACGAGACTCCCAACACGGGCTGGGAATAATTTAGCATGGCGAGAGCAGCTATTGCTGGCCCGAATCCTGCTCCCCAGCTACCGCACACAGACCTCACGCTGGTCTGCACCCGGCTTTGCCTACACATCTAAGGGCGCCTTCTGCTCCACGACAAATCATTCCAATGTCCCCATTTCCTCTGTTGTCCCCTCTTTCCCAGAGGTTCACCAGTGGGCTAATGCTGAGGCCTCCCTTGCACACCTGTGGGGCACAAGACGACAGGGTGCAGGACTAGGTCCCAAGGCACCAAACCCCCTTATCCACTCATCTGTGCATCGGTGCAGAGAGCAAGAAGGAAAGAGAAAGGGGGCAGGGGAAAAAAGTCACAGCAAAACACATGAAAAGTAAATTGAATTATTTAAAACCATATGTTCCAAAAATGTGACAGAGCATAAAAGCCGTGCCGTGAGACTTCCGGAGGGGGTTATCCTGCACAGGCGGGAGGGAGGAGAGCGCGCGGGGGGAGGACGAATCCACAGCCAGCCAGGGACTTCCCTCTCCCGCAGCCGGGAGGTGGCAGGGAGCACCGGGTGGCTGCGTGCACCGTGGCGAGGGTGCTTGGCCCATTCCTGCAGCCTCTGTTTTGCAACTGTGACAAAACAGCTATCACAACCGCCCGAGACGTGGCAGTGACGTGAGAAACTGGTCACGCACAGTGAGTTGGGGGTTGAATCCAGGAGCCCCATTGCCTGCACCAAGCACCGGTGCACAGCGTGTCTCCCTCTCCAGGGTGCAGCGGTGTGTGCCGCAACTCAGCCCCTGATAGGGACCCCGTGTTGGCCCCTCGGGGAGCAAAACTGAGTGGACTTGGCTCTGGGCGGTCTGTTCTGCGGCTCACCGCTGTGTTTTGGGGCCCTGGTGGTCCATGCCGCCTCCTCCCGTCACTCGCACTCCAGCACTGCCCGTGCACTGCGCCAAAGATAGATGCCCGGAGTTGGCTGTGACCCAGAGCGGGAAGGAGCTGGTGAGATATCCCAGATGGATGGATGGACATGGAGCACAGGGAGCCCCTGGGGTGAGGAAGATGCAGAACCAGCCTGGCTCCTTGCTCTCCCACTCAAATCCTGGTGCTCCCAAGGCTGAGGACACGGCTGAAGGAACAGCTCCCCCGCCTGAGGTCCTTCTCCCGCCCTGGCACCCTCTGTCCTTCTGGCTCTCTCACCTTTTTCTTCCCTTTGTTCTCCCTTTCTTCCTTGCTCTTTCCATCGCTTTCTCTGCCATTCTGTCACACTCTTTTTTTCTCTCCCTCCCTTTTGTTCTCTCCCTCTTTCCTGAGCTCTCTGCCTGTAACTCTCTCTGCCTTCCTGGCTTCACTCCCTCACCCCTGTGCACGGTCAGTTCTTGGGTTTGAGTTTTTAATTGTTTTTTTTTTGTTTGTTTGTGGTTTTTTTCTCTCCCTCTTTTTTTTTTTTTTTTTACTCCTTTCGGCCGCAGCTTATCAATGATGCAAGAGGAATAACGCCAATTTACTTAGAATGTGTAATCCCCAAATCAGATTGGGGGATTGTATGAGGCAATATGACCTTGCATATGTCTCCATTAAAGCCAGCCAGGCCTCCTCTTGTATTCTGTGTTCCCAGTACATATTTAGACAGATAACGCTAATTGTACTTGACATGTCCTCTTAAGGATGGACTCTTCCCTCCCCCAGCTCTGCCTGCTTCCCTGCCTGACAATGCGCCAGAGCGGAGCCCGTTTGCTGGCGGCGCGGCACCGTGCGGGGAGCAGGGCCGGCCAGCACGGACAGGGCGAGGAGCAGGGGCAGGGGAGCGCTGCTGGGACATGGTTCATCTGAGATCACACGCTGTTGCTGGGACGATCTTGGATTCTCCAGAAAAATGAGGGATGTTGCCAGCTCTGAAGCCACGGGTGCCACCTCACCCTGCTCCTCTTCCTGCTTACACCACTGCCAACCTCGTCCTCCTCCTGCCTCCACCTTCCTCCCTTTCACTTGCTCCAGCCCCCTTCTCTGCTTTAAGACACCAGGCTGGGCTCCTTCCCCGGGGTCAAGGGGACACAAACCTTTTGGGGACAGGCCCCAACCACGACACAACACCTGTCACCACAAAGTACAAAGCTCCAAAGTGTTTGGACAAACTGAGGAGACTTGCTCGCCTTGACCATCTTGGAAGCCTCCGTCCTTTCCAAGGAAGGGCTTCCACCCCGCACCTCTTGGCTCCCACATCTGGGCATACAGCTCTTTGGATAAATATTTATACCTGGCTACTGGCCTGTGGATCCCAGCTCCAGCTTCTAGGGAACATGGTGAAGAAATCCAGACCTCCCTCTTGCCCGTGCCTGCCCGTACATCTGCTCTAGAGCAGACAAGCAGGACGTGGGAGGAGGAGGGGAGCTTCTTCCAAGGAAGCCAATGGATCCAAAGTCTTCGCCAAAGTGGACTCAGACTTTTTTTTTTCCCCTTGACACAACATCCTAATTCGACTTTTTCAGTATCTTTCCTTCAACAACCTTTTTTCCTTCCTCCCCTTCCTACCCGGCAACTGCGCATTTATTAATTCATGAGGCACTAATTAGTTCTTTGTTTAATTTTGTGTTAAACAGACTGACCGGAATGATAACGACTTGCAGCGTTGCATTACGGTCCCCAACCGCCCCTGTTTTCTGACAACAAGGGAGCGCAGTGAGACTGGCGTGATGAACCCCAATTCCCACTCCAGTTGCACTTCATTAAGTCAAAATGTGACAAGAAGCTTAGAGAGCAACTTTCAGATCGGATCGCACATAACAATTGGGCAGGAAACTTTCCGAGGGGGAAGCGGGAGAGGCGCTGGCAGCCAAGGCTGGCACGGCGCACAATCCCCCGGCGCTCCTGCCTTAAAGGAGCCGGCTCCAGGACCGAGGGCACGTGCTGGCGGTGAGGGACGCCGGCGAGGAAGGGGAGAGGAAGGGTGGCAAGCCAAAGCAACGCAGGGCAGGAGGCATCACTGCTTTCCGCTCCCCTCCGTTTCATTTGTAATGATGGGTTGTGTTGGATGTGTAGGACCCCAGGTAGGATAATCACTCTGGGAACTCTGAGGGCATTTTTAGGCGCCTTCAGCTCCGTGCCTCAGTTTCCCTCCTGCAGCTCCACGGTGAAACAGCTGGTGATCCTCAGCTGCTATTCAACTGTCAGGAACTACACAAATATGACAGAGTCCCCTACACTGCAAAGAGAGACGTCAAATACTGGCACCCACGTTGCTAAAAGAAGTGAAGGGACAGCTCTGACAGCAGGGAGCGGGATGGCTGTTCTCCTGGGGAGGAGTTGTGCCTTCCTCTAACTTTGTACACTGCCTGATGCCTCAATGGCTCTACCAATTTTTGAAACTGTTCCCGATCAGTCTAGTATCAGCAATAGACTCGTTAAGCCACAAGAACAAGCGCCCCAGACGCTGAGCTTGGTCTTATGCGTGGGAATATAGCCACCAGCGCTGCCAGTCCCCGAGCTCTTTGCTGAGTGCCACAAGTGCCTCACTGGCAAGAGCTGTGGCACAGGGTTTGGGCACAGGGTGACACGTCAAAAAAAGTCTGAGCATGATTTCTTCCTCAGCGCTGGTCAACGTGCGACTGGCAAACAGGTGACACAGCCTGGGTCACAACCAGGCTCAGCTGGATCTGCCCCAGTCCTGTTGGCACACGATGTTCAGTGTATGGTCAATTCCTTGAGCCCCTTCTGGCTCGCTGAAGTGCAGTGGAATGTAAAGAGCCTACAAGAAAGTGCAAAGGGTGTTCAAACACCTCCTGAGAGGGGGCATGTGTGTGAAAAGAGGACTTCCCAAGCGAGCAGAATGTGGAAGTTTTGCAGTAGTTCAAACGGCACCTTCTGCTGCTGGATGGACAGCAGCTGTGGGCATAAGCCAAGATCACGCAGAAGTGCAATGAGCTGGGAGGTCTCCATGCCTTTTCTATCAGTTGTTTTTCCACACTTCTCCCTCATTCCTCTGCCTCCCTCCCCAGGAAAGGAGGACACATCCCTAGCCTTGCTCTGCAGGGGCCCAAAACCTCAACTTAGGTCCAAAACACTGGCAAAGCCACGTGAGGGACTTTCTTTCAAGTGTCACATCAGGACTGGGGAGTGAGACTTGAGCTGTGTGCGTGCACAGCAGTATGTCCTGAACAGGGCAGAGGAGCGAGCACTGTGACCAAACCCCTGAGCCTCTGGGGACGCCTGTGCAGCATCAGTCTCTACGTGCGTTATCAGTATTTTCACCTGAGTGAGCTCTAAACATACGGGCATTTGGGGAAGGGGCCAGGCTGCCGTGAGGTATCACAGCGTGGTGTTTGCCGGTACACTCGCAGCCGAACAACACACGGATCTGCTGGCAGATGTCTTTGCGCCGGCTTCCATCTTCCACGAATCTGGAATACAGCAGGGACCTTTCTGACTGATGAAAAGGCTGCTCCTGCATGACAGAAATCCCAGGAAGACACCAGATCCCTCTGATTTCAGTTCTACATGTGCTCTGAGTCCCATCAAAAGGCAGATGTAGATATCAGCACTCAGCTGGGGGGTTCCACTGGCGTCCAGAAAGGACAGAAGCACCCATTAACACCTGAGGCAAGGACAACTGAGAAGGTCCAGGATTGCTGAGGACAAGAAACACCCGCTACCGTCACCAGCCCGACAAGCCTTCTGGGTTTTGCAGAAGGGCTGGAATATCCTGGTTGCTCTGTAGATGCAGTTCCACTTTGTCATCTGCTGAGTAGATGTTTCAGAACAAAGGGCAGACACAAACCCCAGCCCTTTCCTCTGCGATCCCGCTCCCTGCACGCACGGGCTGAAGGAGGGGGATCTCCTGTTATCTCCTGTTTCCCCCTCTCTTGGCTGCCATTACAAGGCAATACCAGTAGCGCAATACAAACAAGCCACATCCCCCGATTGTTACGGCTACGCGGCTGTCAATGCTCTCAGCAAAGTTTTGTTCTGAAAATGAGGGTAACAAGCATCCCAAATAGGTCATGGTCTGCCCCTTCTTCCTAAACCAACACACTGAAATGTCCTAGACTCCATCGCCAACACTCTTTAACCAGCAGAACTCTCCGCCCAGGATTATGGGCCCACTGCCCCCCTTCTCTTCCCCTCCATCTGGCTGGGAGCAGCCTGGGACCAAGCGCTCTTCCCAGCCCTGGGAGAACCCTGCAGTTTCTCTCTCATAAAAAAGAAAAATGGGAGCTATAAAAAAGGCAAAGAAAAGAAAAGCAAAGCAAAGGGAAATCACTGCGAAGGAAGAAAAGAGCAAAGCCCCCCTTCCCCATTACCTGCCTTTTACCACTGGGTAGAGCCGCCTGTTTCATTGCTCCCAAGGACTCCCCGGCACCGCGCTCCCCAGGGAAACCCTGCCCTGCCGCTCACCCTTTCCCCTCTGCTCAAACCTGTTGAGCAGAGCCCAGTCCAGCTCCACAAAGGTGATGCAAAAATGCAGAGGAGAAGCAGTGCTGGGCAGTAGAAAAGGGACAGGGGGATCTTGGAGGTAACCCTGCAGCTCAGTGCCCGTCAGCCACCTCTGGAGCCAGGCGTGGGACAGACGGACAGCAGCCAGCAGCCCTGCTGGTCCCAGTTCACGGCTGGTCCCAGCTTCCCAGTACTGACAATACCCAGGAGCAGGAAAGGCCCTGGACCCCCACCTCGCGGCACAGCAGGAAGGGGGTGCCAAGGGAAGATCCTGAGGAGTTCACCTCACCTCCCACCCCGACATCTGTAAAGCACAGCAGTCCCCAAACTTGGCATTTGGCAGCCCCGGGCTGGCTCCTGCTAATTTGCTGTCAGGCTGCCTAAGCAAACCAATTAAAACTAATCATTAATTATAAAAAAGAGAGAGAGGAAAAGACCATGCACAAATGGAGAACTGGAAAGGGCACGGGGAAAAGAAGGACAGGAGGGAGCAGAGTGAAAGAAAAGAGCTTGAGAGAGGGGCAGGGTGGAAAAAAAGCTTCAGCATCCCCAGCACAGAGACCTGGGTAAAGGCAGCGTTAGGGCAAGTGGTCTCCCAGGGCAGGGTGGCGAGAGGCGGACGTGAGGGAAACAGGGGGACCGGAGGGAAAATGGACAGTGTCAAGGATGGAGAGGCGCGTGTAGCGACCAGGTCCTGCCACGGTGGGAGCTGGCACCATCGGCACAGCCCTGAGCCCGGCTCCACGCTCCCTCACCGGCCCAGAACCAGGCGGGCACAAGCTGATGAGCTGCAGCTCGGCACTTGCAAAGGGCAGAGGAAGAGGAGGGTGCAAGGGAAGCAGAGCAAGCGAAGAGGGTGCGCACCAGGACTCGGGAGCGCCGTCCCTCCACGTCAGGGCTACTGTTTTTCTCGGAGCAAACGCCTTAGATAGGGATGAAAAATGGGGCATTTATGAAAAGCCCCTAATTATGCGGATTTGGCGGGGGCCCTGGCTCAATCGCCGTCGCTCCCGCTGGCTCCCGACGAGCCCCGGTGGCAGAGAACCCCAGCAGCTGTCAGCGCAGCCCGCGCGCCCCCGCCGCCCCCGCGCCTGCGTTTTGTTCCCTGGACCCGCACACACGCACGCTTCCCAACACCCCTTTTGAAGAGCCTCGGGCCCACGTCGGGCTGGCGGATGGCGGAGAGGTGGGGGCAGTGCCATGGAAACGGGTCCTTTCCTGGGGAAACGCGCTGCCGGCCCCCCCTCCTTGTCCCGGGTGCCCCTTTTGAGGAGCTGTCAGGACCCTGAGTGAGTGTCACACGACCCAAGGACCAGGCGTGACCAAGCCTATTTTCTGCCTCAAATTTGATTGATTAAAAAACTTTTTAGGAAAACCATGTTAAAAGACAAAAAAAAAAGAAAAAAAAAAAAAAGGAGGAAAGAAAAAAAATAAACAGAAAGGGACAAGGGGGTGGGAGAAAAGCGAAAGGCCTCTGTGCTGGGTTTCCCTGGCAATAGCACCAGGGGACAAGTGTCAGAGGCAGATAAACAGCATAACCAGGCCGAAAATAAAGGTCAAAGGAAGCATGAAACTTAACACAACGGTGATTAAGATAATGATGAAGCAGGGGACCCCAGGAAAAAAAAAAGTGTGACACACAGAAACACACATATACACTCCAAGTGATGGTGCAAGAGACCTGGTATGTGGGAAGAGGTGATGGGGCTCGCTGGGCCTGGGGTACCTGGACAGGTATGGAAACAGAGGAAGAACCAAAGTGGAGGGTTTGGGGAGAGGGGTCTGCGATTTCCCCCAGGCTGGTTGCTGTAGGTCGAGCCTGCCCAAGGCCACGAGCCCCGGGGCCAAGGGAGTCCCTCTCGCCTCACGGACACGCCGTCCCAGCCAAGCAGCGCTTGAATTCACAAGCGAATTCCTCAAAAGAGTTTCCCCGACGCCGGGAGGAGAGACCGAGTGGGTGTGAATCACAGAGGCCCCGCCGACACCGACGGAGCTGTGCTGGTTTACGCTGGCTCGGGATCTGGCTCTTTGCCTTTAAGCAACTGGTATAAAAAAGCCTCAGAGATGCCAAGAGGAAAGGATGCTGGTCAGACCTCCCTGCCCATCTCCTCTCCCGTGCCAAGGCTAATTCTGCAGAGAAAAGCCCAGAAAGGCTGAAGGATTCAGAAAGCAAGTCCAAGAATGTCATACCCTTCGGCACCTACTTACTCCATCTCCAAACCTCTAAGATGATCTCACATTTTTGGAGCCCAGCTTATGACTTTCGGTTGCCTGCGACTGGCTACGTTACTATCGCCAAGAGGCAGCACAGAAATTGCAAATTGTTCACCAGCTTCTTCCTCTCTGAGTCCAGGACTTTAAAGCTTGTGCAACAGAAAGCGCTGGAGACAAAAGACTTCCCACCTTTTCTGTACCACCTTCCCACTGGGAGTACCTCGGATCCCCTGGATAGCGTCCTGGCACACCAGAGTCCCGACACGGACCTTCCTGCCAAATACCTTGGGGAAAGTAGTTTTTCAGTTGAAAACTGTAGTGTTTACCATGAGGAAGAGCAAAGAAACGTTTGCACAAAAAGGGCTGAAAAAGTGATACATACAAGCTTTTACATACACGCACACAGGCGCGCACGCTAAATTTCACTTCGTCACAAAGCTGTTTTCCATCAAATATATTTCAATGCAAAATTTCTAGCATCATATTCATGTGTCTCCTCCCTCCCCCATCATTCATATTCATGGTCTTTTGTAAAGAATTATTCAATTAAGCCACCGATGTTCCTCACTAGGAGAAGAGTCTGAGCAGTGAGAGGGACTCCCCAAAAGTAGAGCCGGGCCAGGCGGAGCTTTGCTGGACGGGAGAGGAGTCTGAACACCCGAAGCTGTGCGGGCTGGAGAGGCTGGGACGGCCCTGCCCCACACCCTGGAGAAACAGCAGAGTCAGCTGCGGTTGGTTAACAAAAAAACCACCGCTCCGGTCCCCGACATCACTGGCTGAAAAATGTGATTTGAAAAATAATAATAGAAAGCAAGGCCTTTTTTAATTTCATTTTTGAGCCATTACAGTCCATGTTTTCATTCTTTTTTTTTCCCTCCTCGGTAATCAGAAGAGCAAGAAATGTGATTAAAACCTAAAAAAACCAAACAAATAATGAAAGCTGATATTCTCATTCAGTCCCCTGTGTCCAGAAACACGGATTTTAAGTGAAAACAGCAAATGTCCTTAGGCACAGGGTAAAATCAGGAGTTGGTAACGCAATATTTTGGTTAATGCTGTTACGATATGTACAAAAAGTCTAAGATACCAAAGATAACTTGTAAACATATTCTTAGTTTTTCCTCCCTGCACATCTGATAACGAAGGTTTAACACGCTCAGATGTGCGCACACGGGATGAGCAAACTGGTGCTGGGGACGCGCGTGCGAAATGGTATTAAAGTTGAAATCCTCTCAATGACGGAGACGGTTCCATTTTACTTTTCGCAAGGAAAAACCCACCATCTCTCAAAACAGGCAGTGGAACCTTGCGATTTTAAGCACAGATGTAAGATTACTAGTCAGCAATAATAAGACGGCTTCTATCAAAATCTTGTTTGCATTTTTCAATGGAAATAATACTCCGTATTTCAACAAGCTTTGCGAGCAAAGCTCAGTTCCGCTTTCTAACGTGCTTAAAGTGATTTCTCTTGCTCGAAAAGAAAACCCAGCAACTTTGGCAACAAAACAGAATGGAGAAAGGAATATGCCCGATACAAAAAACAGACCTGGAGTAAAAACACGAACGGTTTTCTAGCAGCGAACCTTCGCCGGCAGCCTCAGAGCAAAGGAGCAGCTTTCTCAGCGCTGCTCCGGCGGCAGCACCGATCGGTCCCCACGGGCGGGTGAACAGCCGCAGCCACCGGCACGGGCAGAAGCACCAGCGGAAGGTTGGACGGGCACGTGCCGTGGGCTCCCAGGCTCGCAGGGCCATCGGCTCGCAGGGAACATACTCCGACACGTGTGTCCCTGTACACGCAGGGCCAAATAACCGCACGCACCTCGCAAACGTGTGCGTGCACAGAAAACTCCCGCGCCACGGCCGAGGAACTGTCAGGAGAACACAAGCAAAAGCTGCTTCTTGACAGCGAGTCATTTATATTTTAGCTTCGTTCCATTATCCTAACGAATCCTTCATCAGCAGATGCAATATTAACAGCAGAAAATCAGCTCATTACATCCGGGGGGATTTCATCAAGTTGACAATCATATATGCAGCTACCCGAGCCTGGAGAGGACAGTGCTCTCGTTATTTAGTTATCTTGGTTTCATCTTAGAGGGTTTTTCTTTCTGTCTTTTTGGGGTGGGAGTTGATGGTTAGGGGGTGTTTCCCAAAGAACTGCCAGACCCCAGAGCTTTGCGGATGCTGGTCCACAGACAGACGCATTCAGCTAGGAAATGCTCCGGTAGCTGCAGCTGTTAAAGAGGAAGAACACCCTCATACAACATGCAACCTCTGGAGCTGTGTGGGCATTTCTCTGTGGAGCTCAGACTCCACAAGGGGGTTTGCATCGTGTACAGCCGCTGCTGTGTGTCCATGAACATCTGGAGCGGCCGTCCTGGTTCTTCTGCTCCAGGCAGGACTCCCCACTTCCTGCTCTGAAGGGTCTCTCTCTGCAGCGTCCCCAGAGGGATAAGATGCATTTAAAGAGTCTGGGATTTTGTGATGAACTTGTCAGGCAAGGAACAGAACTGCAGCTCCTCAGTGCCTGCACAGCTGGGGTCTGGCTAACACTGCCTGCAAAAACCTTCCTGCTCCGCCTCCCCTCCTAAGGGTCTTTCTCAGTAACATCGGCCAAAGAAGCCCTTGGCACCTCCAGTCTGAAGAGTCACTCTCTGCATCCTCAGCCCTTCGTCCTGCCTACAAAGGAGCTTTTCTGCCCACCCTGAGATTTCCTGGAGGAACAGGGATCTCCTACTGAGTTCTCGCTCACACATGGCGGGTGCCTTTGCCACCATGCCTGGTGATTTGAGCTGGAGAGCAACAATCTGGCTTCCAGACCTTCCTCTGCATCAGGGTACGAAGCTGGAGAGACCAGCCTGGCCCTGGACATGGACCTCCCATGGCAGACACCTGCTTCAGGACCAGCCTCTCTGCTGCTCAGCCTCAACCACCCATCATCGCTGAAGGCAGAAGTTGAGCTCACATCTCCTCCAGCTCCGAGGGGGCTGGGATGGGCATTTTACATTTTCCCAGCAGGGCTGGATTTCTGCACAGCAAGGAATATGTTCCCGGGACGTCAACTCCAATCTCTACTGCGCTCTGACAGATTTAAGCTCCAGTTTGTCCGACAACATCCCAAAGTGTAAGAAACTGGGGGCAGACTCTCTAATCAGGCTGTAGGACAAAGGCCCGGTCTGACCCTGTCACTTCCACTTACTCTTGCTGTCTGTCTTGCTCCCCCCACCCTCTCGGCAGCCTCCCTGCCCACCCTCCCTTCCCTAACACAGCTGGGCTAATCCTGCTCCTCCCGCGTCCAGCGCAAATCCTCCCCAGAGTAAACCAATCCTGGGAATTTTTATTAGATTATCAGCCTGCCAGCTCAGTGCTGGCTGGACTAATCCTAATCAGGACTGATTTCTATTAGCCAGCTTCAGGGAGGAGCTACGCTGTCCCAGCACCCCAGGCCCACTCTGGGGAAGCCCAAGGCCTTTTAGCCTGTTCTATTAAAATTTTCCTTTTAGAAATGAATAAATTTAGTCCAGGACTGGGGCAAAGTTTGTGTGTGGGCTGTGTGCACATTGGGCAGCTATGGGGCAAACCCTCCCCACCCTGTCACGGAGCTCCAAGAGAAGCCAAGGGGGTCCAGGCCCCACAGCCGCTCCGGCTCCGGGTTGGTACCGCCAGCAAAGGCTGGTTAGTGCCACATGGAAAGATGCTTTGTGGCAGGGGACACGAGCCTGCTGGGTAGCGGGCTGAGATGATGGGCTCATTTTAGACAAGAGGACAAGCGGCCACAGCTTGAGTGACCAGGACACAGTTCGCAGCGCTGGCTGAGTCAGCGAGGTCTCCATGCCCCATTACCCATGCCCAAAGCAATCTACTTGCACTTCCCTCCCCATTTTATTCAAGCAAACCCTCAGGTATTTCCTTCCTAAACCCATCCCTGGCCCTGAAACTGACCTGACTGCAACTGTTTGCTCTTTACTGGCCCAGGGACTGAGGCTGGTGAAAGTTTTGCTGGTGCCTTAACAGGATTTGAGTCAAGCCATGAGAGCAGCTTGGGCAGGCAGGTCACAAGCAGGGTGCTGTGTCCCCTGCCTCTGTCCTCTTCTCCAACCCACCCACTCTGTGCTGAAAGCACAACTATTAACAGCAGCCCCCAGGGGACTCCAATGCACTTCTGGAGCGCAGGCAGCTGCGATGCAGCCGCTGCCGCACAGAGAGAAATCAGGCAAGGGGCACTCGGGAAAGCTCCTCTTCCCAAAAGTGATCTGGGATCTGTGAAACCTTCCAGAGAAGAGGGGTCACTTAAACCTAATTGCTGTTAAGCTGCTTCTAAACTTGTCTACTCGTCCTCTCACATGCACAATTACACCATCTTTACGCTGCCTTCCGAAGAAGGATGAATCGCCTGAAGGAGTGAAAGCTGCATTTCCCAGAGACCACAGTTCTCTCCAACCTGGTGCTTGATGTGAACAGGTTACCCACCCATACAGTAGCTAGAGGGACTGCAATGCACTGGACAGGGCTCTGAGCAAGCCCCAGGCTGAGAACAAGATCATATGTGCTTTCCATCCTCATGAGAAGCCCCAGAAAGACAGCTGAGAGCCCCAGCCCTGCCCAGAGCTTGGGGTGCTGCCCCTCCACGGCTGGCTTTGCCGAGGAGAAGCACCCACATCTTCTAAAGGAGCAGCTCCACCGCCGCTCTGTGCTCAGGGACATCAGTGTAAATCATGAGTAACTGTTGGGCTGCAACTTAGAGCAGCTCGAGTCCTCCTTCTCCTTTCCGGCCAGGCTTACAGCACCAGCCTTACTCTGGTAGGTGGCAAGGTTTCCTAAGAGAGACTTAACGAGATCCGGCTGGAATCAGAGGCTGCAGCAGGCTTCCTGATGACAGAGAGAGAGATGGGGGACTTGGCCCAAACCCTCTAGAAACCACATCAAAAAGAGATGTGGGCGAGAGCCAAGAGCAGATGATCCAACTGCGAAAGGGCTCTGTATGTGTTTGAGTGTGTGCGTGCGTGCAAGCAGAGGAGAGAGGAAAAAATCAAAAGAAAGAGTAAAAGGAAAGAGGAGGAGTAAGAATGAACAGAAGGATGGAAAGAAAAGGTGTGGAGGCACGAGATCAGGAAGGGACCAGAACTGCCACAATGTGTGTGGCCTGCTTGCAGGCACGCGATGAACAACGGAACATGGTAACAATATATAATTGATGTCATGTGTTAATGATAAACACAAATCGGGAGAAATACTGGGTCTGTGTCTATATCCTCCCAACTCGGAACCCAAAGCGCTACAGGAACACGGGGCCAGGCTCGTTTCAGTCTGGTGGAGCCAGGCAATGTGCATCCTTTGGAAAACTCCAGGTAAAGGAGATGAGACCCAGGGACCAGCCAAACCCAAACCCCTTGTTGAGATCCACAGCCTGAGGGATGGAGACAGAAGACTAAGGCCTTTATATCCAAAGGCATATATCATATGCCAGATGTTGGCCAAAAAGGCTTGAGTACCATGGGCAGAGATGAAAGGGAAGGTGAGACACGCAGCAAACGGAGGACAAGAGAAGGAGTATTTGATGGACTAGGCGAGCAGTGGGGACACCAAAAGATGAAATGCGATAAAACCGAGTCGGTTCTGTGCTTTAAAAGAGTTCTGGTGGGCAGCACGGGCACTAATGCACACCTGGCCTCACCACCCCGAGTGGCTGCGGTGGGCAGGGAATGTGCCCAGCTCCACGTCCCCTGGCGCCGGGACATGCCCAAATGTGATCAGGGAAAGTTTAGACTTTCCTCCCCCCCGCTGCCTCTTTTTTTTTTCTTTTCCAATTTATCAGCAGATTGTGTGGAGCCGAGTGGCGCTCGCCTCACCCTGCTAAATAAAGCTTTGGTATTTCTGATAAAGCCATCAAATTCCTTATCACGCTGACACAAAGAGCATTTAAAGAGACACACACACTCTCCAGCACCCTCCACGTCCCAGTCCCAGGCACCTCAGGGTAACCTTTCTGAGCTAAAATGGAAATGGGGGGAGCGGGGGGAGGCGGCTGCTGGAGCCCTGAGTTTCCCAAGCACCAAACCCATGTTTCGAGGGGACCCAGCCTGTTTAACCTTTAAAGAGGGAGGCTGGGTTCTGTCAGGCTGTCCTGAATACTGGGACAGATTCGATAGCTCTGTGTAAATAATGCAAGCTGAGATGTGGCATCAATAGAAATGCCCTGCAACAAGAAGAATATCGATAGCCGGAAAATCCTATGAGGAGGATGGCAAACCCAAGTGTCTGTAGGTGCTTTTAAATCAAGAGAGGAGAACCAGAGATCTTGGGCTGTCATGAAGACACAACTGGGGCTGCCATTGCCCCTTTTCCTCATGATGGCCTTGGCAGGGTGTGAAAAGATGCGGCCGTGCCGTGGTCTGGACTTCGGCACAGCCATTCCCTTGCTACACCAGCCTGAAATCTGCCCCCGTCCCCCGAGTGATGTGACAGCCGCCGGGAACCCCGCTTCCCTCCCCGCAAACACAGCCCGCAGACATTCTCTCTCCTCTTTGCCACAGCGCAGGCTGTTGTTTAACCTTCAAATTTATTATTTTTAATTATTTTGATTTATAAAAGCGTGCGGCAGTTAAAACCACATTAAATAAACTCAGCGTTACGGCGCTTAACAAACACACATAACTTTGGACTTGTGAGGACTCCATAAAATAATCATCCTCCTGGAAGTCGCTGCAGCCGCCCGCCCGCGCCTGCCCCGTCTCGCTCTCGCCCGGCCGGGCTGCCCCATCGCCACCTCCCCACGTCCACGCACGCCCCTCGCTGCTCCTGCCCCATATCCACACTCCCACGTCCACGCACAGCTCCATCAGCACCTGAAATTCCCTCCTGGCAGCCCCACTCACACCTGGGCTCCTCACCCTCCTCTTCTTCCCCCTCCACAGTCTCCGCGCTGCTCGTCCTTCCAGCTTGGCTTTCTGCCCTTCTCCAGAAGGATGTTTCAGACTCTGACCTCCCCTTCCCAAAAGGTGTTTTCATCCCATCTTACGCACTGCTGAGATTTCAACAGATGAGCTCATCGTGTTTTGACACCATAAAAATCAAACAGCATTAGGTCTCTACTGCCTTGCCCAGGTCTCGTGCTTTGCTTCAAATCCAGCTCTGCACCTCTCCGTGCCAAGCAAACCATCAAGCCTGGAGGAGATGAAGGAAAGAGAGGAAGGAGAAAAAGAATGAATAAAGAAGTGAGAACACCTGCGTTCTGGTAAACTCCACCCCGGATCCCATTGGGAAAGGCTGTTTTAGCACCTAATCCAGTGTTAATGAGACTTCTGCTTCCACCGCCTGCACACAAAACCTCGGCAAGCACCTGAATGCCGAAGGTGTGGGCTCTGCCTCAGCCCCTCTCCCCACCTGCAGACGGATCCCAGAGACCTGGAGAGCGCACAGCATGCTCCTCCTCTATGTCCCCTGCTTCCAGGAGCAATAAAACACACCGGTGCTTTTAAATCTCAATCACCTGCTGTTTCTCAGCCTGGCAGGGCCATCCCAAGGAACTTGGTGGGTGGGCCTGAGACACACACAGAAAGTTGAGGGCAGAGACTCTTGCTCCCCCGTTTCATTGGCATTTGCAGTAAAACATCAGTGATTTATACAGGAAGTAGGTGAAGAGCAATTATAATTGATTGGGAATCATTTCCTGATGGTGTCTGGGTGTGATTGATGGTGCCGGCCGACTGCTAAAGGACAGCAGGTGATGAAAAGAGACAATTTGTAGTTCCCGTCCGCTGAGCTGAACGCACCACAAACCACGAAACCCTCTTTGCTAGAAAACTGCTCAGAGAGATGTGGCTTTCCCCAGACACCCTGGCCCCAGACCTGAGCCGTCCCCGTCTCCCCAGAGCAGTGCGGCAGCCCGGCGAGCAGGAACGGCGCAACGCAGGTCGCAGAGTCTCTCGGTGGCCACAGCCTGACGCTGAACCTTTCTGTGCTTTGTTACAGCACAATCCTGAGAGCTACCTGCCTCTCATGAGAATTGCAAGGGAAAAAATCACCATGTGCAATGCAAGCGCTTAACACACATCCCACACTTTGCCTCTTTTCTCTAGAATCTAATACATATTTAGTACAGTGACGTTTCACATCTCTACAGCAACTGACGCCTCAGCCCATGCTATCTCACAGAAGATATTCTGGAATGCTTATCCCTCCTCATAAGGAAGAACAGAACAAAATTCATAAACAAATCCCTTCGTTAAAAGTCACGACCAAGTATCCCAAATGCCGGCTTCAAGCAGAATTTTACACTTAAACAGAAGCCCCAGAAGCTCCGTGAACCTCTCCAGGAAACTCCCCAGCAGACATGAAAGGTGTTTGGAGGCTGCAGCGATGGTAGAGATTGACAAATGGGAAAACTTAGTCACTGAAGATTAACGTGATGGACTCAGATAGCACCGTCCCTGGCAGAGCCGAGGAGCTCGCCCCTGCACACCTCCTGCTCTAACCACCCGCTCGTCCTGCCTCGTGCTGGAGTGATGAGGACAGCGAAACTCTGCCACACTTTGAGCTCAGGAAAAGGATTTTTAGGCTGATGGGTGTTTGTTGTTTTGGTTTGTTTTTTCCGTTAAGCTACTGGATGCGGGGCAGATGGGGAGGACGCTGTGCAGACCTCCTTGCCCGCAGCTTGTATTTCGCTCCCCTGGGAAGGCTCCTGCGCACGCTGCAAACGCTGGGAGCTGAGACAAGGGACCCAGACGTGCTAAATATAAAGGCTGCCGGACTGAAGAGGGTTTGTGGGTTGTTGTTCATGGGTAGGGGTGGAGGTAAAGGAGGGGGCTGGGTCACAAACTGCCTGCAGTCACAGTAGCCTGTCAATAAATTTTGCATTCACTTTACTTTCCGACGGGGATTCATTCCCTAATATGGGGCTGGCAGCTTTCTGGGTTATTTCGAGTGTGTGTGATAAAGTTCCTTGGATACTGATGGCTTTCTAGGATCAGGATGCTGAAAAAAAAACAGCTATGTGCCTTGGTGTGTGGGGTGAAGAGAGGAACCATAGCTAATTGCAGGCTTTTCTGCGAAATGGCGCAGTACGGGGTTGTGAAATACAGTCCCTTCGTCTAGGACGGAGCTCTCTGGAGCTGGGAGCCAAACCTTTCTGCTGAAGAGAGTGCCTTGAAGATTTTACTATGTGCCAAAGCCTTTCCTGCTCCAATTCCAAGCACCCTACACCTCCCATTACAGCCACTCCAAGAGGTCTGACCCCTCATGCATCAGGTAAATGCTGAGGATGAGGCAGTTGGGCTAAAATACAAGGGGCAGGTGAAGGGAAATCGAGGCTGAGAGAGATGATTTCATCTCTTGATAATTTGTTTAAGGTTAGACAGGTCGTGGCAGAGCCAAGAAAGCTGGGTCCTCAGAGCAGCACTCACATGCTCTGGGTTGTACCATGTTCTCCACCTCCTGGCAGTCATTTCAGACGCCCAGAGAGACCTGCCTGTGCTCTGATAAGGCAAATTATCTCTCATCTATTCCCAACTGATTTCCTTAAGCCTACCCCAGCAGCCCCCACACTGCATACTCCCAGTACTGACAACTCCGGCGTACTTGTCTAACCAGAGCCTCTGCTTTGCCATTTTCTCAGCTTCAAGACTGAGTTGTGCGTGGCATGCGGGGAAAACCGCCCGAGCAAAGGCGGCCTGCAGAGGTCTGCTCATGCCAGGCCGTCCCAGGGCGAGCCTGGTGCTCTGCCCGAAAGGTAGGTGGGCTTTCTGAACCAAATCTCCTGTTTTCTAAAGCACAAGAATGACAAGTCCTCAAAACCGACCCCAGCAGATGTCCTCTGGGGTCTTTCTGGCTTGGATTAGCTTTAAAAAGAAGAATCAAGGAAAAACATGCCGCAGATGATGTGCCATGACTGCAAACATGTCACTCTCGCCACCTTCTCCCTGACCCAACCCCAGGCAGCGTTCTTGTGGAGAGCGGAAAACCCAGGAGGAGTTAAAGCTGTGACAACCAAGCTGCTGCTCAGGGGCCACAGGGACCCCCCCATGGGCTCCTCTCCAAGCAGCCCTGGGGCTGGAGGCCACTTTCTGCTGTCCCCAGCAAGGCTGGCATCTCCTGTCACCCCAGCGCTGGGCAGAGCGTCCCAGGCTTGCGCTGCTCTGCAATGCTCAGCTGAGACTCCTGAGGGCAGCTCGGGAGGGAGAGGCATCGGGAACCTGCAAAACCAGAGCTGTTGCCACACCAGCTGGTCTTTGGGGACAGCTCGGTGAGAGGAGCTTGGAGAGGGTCTTGGTCCATGTCACCAGAGCAGCACACGAGGACAGGAACAGGCTCAATGAAGGGAGGTCTCTGTGTGAGCGGGTGCTACTTGTGGAGCAAGGGTACCCATCGATGCCACAAAGGAAAACACAGTCACTCAGACCCTGTTTGCAGTGGTTTCAGGTTAATACATTTTACCTGGAATTCAAACAGGCAAGGAGCGTGTTCGCGGTCCCATACCACAGCACAGCTAACAAGCGGTAACTTGCTAATCTGCCATAACGTGATCATTTACATTCATGCGAATGTACCCTTGGATCCCATTGCAGCGTTAACCTCAGTGTCCTGGCCAAAATCCATCTCAAGCCACTGCATGCTGCCTACAGAAATTCCCCAGACAATTTCAAAAGTAGAGGGTCAGGTTCCTTACATCCCGCCCTGGGCTGCTGGGCAGCGCTGCTGCCAACACCAAGGAAAAATTACTCTAAGTCTGGCATAGGGGTAGAAATCCAGGAGTTGAAGAGTGAACCGTGCTGTGTATGGTGCACACTTGCGGCAGGCACCGAGGGCACACACAGACCCGCAGCCCTGCCAGTCTGCTGCTGTGCCAGAAACGGAGCCCAACAGGGTGGCCAAGGTGTTTTCACAAAAGAGAGGTGACAAGGAGGACCCTGTGACATCTCACAGGCTGGACAGAGCTGGCAGGGGAAGACATTCTGGAAGTGCATTTGTGGCTACCCACCATCACCATGGCCCCAAGACCAGAGCTCTGGAGAGAATGACGCAGTGGTCCACAAGCTGCTCCAAGCCCTATCATTTATTTATTTATATGACTATTTTTGCTTTGGGTACCAGCTAGTTCTGGGCCACAAGGGGTTAACCACAGAAGCTGCTTTCTCTGCCTTCGCTCTACCTCAATTTCCACTGCTCCCATCACCTTCCTCCCCCACCCCCTGATCTTATGAAAAAAACCCATCAAAATAACTATTTTATGTCTCCAAATATGCAGATCATTTTCTTTAATGAAAGATGCTTGACGTCTCCGATCCAATTAATATGCAAATGCAGGCGAGGATTTATTTGTGACATTCTGTCTGGGTGAGAGAAAACAAAAAAGGCCTGTTAACCAAAACACTAATTGCTGTGACTGATTGTCACATATCATCATTTTCATAGGATCTCCTCCATCCCTGGCTTGCAGGGAGCTGTGAACCAGGACTCGGAGACTAGCAGACACCAAGGAGAAACAGGGCAACCAGCTACCTGCCTGGCACGCTCGGATGAGCCGGGGCCTCCTTCCCGCCGCACGCCAACCCCCCCAAGCTCCTGTTCCCCCCCAGCCCAACTGGTGGAGTCAATCAGAAGCAGCTTTTCATGACCCCTTCTGTGCTTTCTGGGCAAGACGCTCCGTTATCCCCCAAAAGCCTCAGGAGTTGCCATCATCAGTTTCCTCTTCGCACTGTCACAAACTGTACTTAGGAAGCATGGCGCTGTCTCGCACTTTCAAGGAGAGGTGCCCATAGAAGATGCACCCAACTGGGATCTCACCACCCCTGCCCAGCCCAGCACTTTTGGATCGCATTCTCCCCTTCAGTAACTCATTGTAATTCAACAGTTCAACCAAAAAGTAGTTTCAGTCCAAAGACACTAAACCAAACGACCGGTGAGCAGAAGACCCAAAGATTACCATATTTTAGAGCACAACACGCATAAGGACACGAGGGATGGCGTATCCCAAAGGCAGCTGGGTTTAAAGGCAGAGCTCCCAGCTGCTGGGTGTTTATCTTGATACTTGGCCTAGAAAATCATGTGATGCGGAGCTGACTACTCACATCTGGATGGTTCCTCCTCCTTTCCCCAGCTACCTACCTGCTTTCAAAGCCATTGAGAAAACACAGATTTGCAAAAATGCCCAGCACTAGGGTCAATTCTGCTGGCATTGAAGTGGCTAGTCAAACTTCTGGGACTTCAAGGAGATCAGGTTTAGGCAAACACAAAGCACATACAAATCCTACTGTGAGTATTTTCCTGCCATTACCTCCCACGTAAGCAATTGCTGGAATTGCCACAGGGAGATTCTGTGATTATGTACAGAAAGGGCATCAATCAGGCCAACTCTCTATTCAGCTGCCTCCCATCCAGTGAGAGGAGTCTGGGAACGTTTGATCTAGAAGTCAGAGCTCAGGACTGAGAGGCGGGTGCTCAAGCACCACTCCCTGCTCTGCCACAGGCTCATGAACACCTGTAAATTATTCATTTAACTTTTCCTGTGACTTGATTTCCTCTTTGCTTAAGAGGGCAATAATGCTCCTTTGCCTTGCCTAAAATCTGAACTTTCCCTGATCTTCACAAGAGAATCAAGGGCACTAGATAGGAACTAAATGGCATCACGGCTGTCAGAGTGTGCGCTCTGTTCCACTACACCGCCTTCCACCACAGCATCCTTCAATCTTCTGCAAATCTCCAGTAACTCAGCACATCAACCCTCGCAAGGCAGGGACTATTCTAATCCTATACACTCATGGGCAGGCAGTGAGAGAAGGCTGAAAGGGCTGGGTAGTCACAGCCTCAGAGCCCGGACTAACTGCTAAACCGTGTTCCTGTGCTGGAGGGGAGCTCTCTGGACCCCTCCAAGTCCAGCAGTCCCTACCGAAAAATAAACACAGACTCACATCACGCCCTGTACCTGAGTGAGTGGTGGGCAGAAGTATTCAATTGAACTTTCAGGGTCCTAAGGACAGGTCTGCACCAAAAAAGACACCATTAAAACTCAAGTGAAACCTGCGTCATAATGAAGTCACCAGGAGTTTTCCCATCCACTTCAACAGAGACACACTTCATGTGGATCAGGCGGGTTGTAGCTTTAAGATGTTTTAGCTTATTAGTGTGAATCTGAGGTGCTCTCTAGGGTTTCCCTTGACCAGCTAATACATATAAAATTAATTTTTACCTTTTCTACACAAGACTTTTCATAAGGCTTAGCAAACAACTGCTCTACACAAATCCTTTTCTTTCTTCCTTGCAAAGAGAAGACCCAGGAGATGAACTCTGCAGAGACTAGAAAAACAATTTCTGTTTTAAACCACAAATGCTTTGACATCTGGTTTAAAACCAACCCAGGCCAAAAGGGACTGGAAGTTACTACTCTGATGGCTGCCCAGCGGTCTGTATAAAATAGAGGAGTTGTACTCCACATCTGTATCTACATCTACCCCCTTAAACAGGTCAGAGCAGCTGCGTAAAGCGTGTGAAATAATCTTAGAGAAAATACAAATCTGTGATGGTACTGATAAAAATTTCCCAGCACAGGCAAGAATATGAGATGGACAGAGCCAGGTATTCAGGCCTGAAGCAGGAAAACCTACAGATGTAGATGAAGCGTAACACGCTTAAAACTTCCTGCACCTCCAGATTCCTTGCTGGAGCAGAACTGGGGACATCGCCCTCAAAAGTGCTTGTATCCCCAAGTGTAACTCAATGACACATTCCCTGATAAAGTCAACTTCCAGGGGATCTGGCTCACAGACAGCCAAGGCACCGGAGTCAGCTCTGGGCTGAGCACCCTTGCAATGCAGGGACGCACAAAAACCAACTCGTCAGCACGCTCGTCCTTTCAGCGGTTCTGGATTGCTCCCAAGTGGGACGTCTGCTGCACCCCGCCACCCAGCTCTGGGAGAAGGCGGCACTCAACTGGAAGAGGAAAGGGCCCCTCAAGAGATGCCTGAGGGATCTGGTGGGCTGGGAACCCGGAAACCGTCTGGGATGTGGGTGGAGAGATCAGTGCGAAATAGCAGAGCTGTGACACACACACTTCCCATTCATCAAACTCTGGAGACAGAAAAAAACCTGTTCTTTTCCCTGCACACATGGGGGAACAGAGGCACTGAGACCACCTGGGGACCCCAGCCCAGGAGCCGCGCAAGGCCCAGCCTCTCAGTACCGCCAGGTTTAACACCCGTCACAACCATCCTCATAACTCTCCTCCAAGTGTGTTATCTCAACTACACAGGCGGGGAACTGAGGCACAAATGGGGTAAGTGATTTGCTTTAGATCAACACAAAACTTGGCACAGCAGAGAGCTGAGACAAATCTCAGATCTCCCGAGCCCCAAGATAATGCCTTGAACAGCCTCTGTTCATCAGAAAAGACTCCCAGTTCTGTGATTCAACTAAGTCATTATCTCACCCCAAGAGTTTAAGGAATATCTCAGTTCTGGCTTTTCTAATCATTAAAATGAACAATTAAACCAGTTTCAGACCAGATCTGAAAGCTGTCAATGATCTGATCCTGCTACAGGTGGGAGGTATCCTCAGTGCACTGATGGTGACACTGGATAAACCCCACGGGGACATCTCCAATCACAGGCCCACAGCGTGGACAGCATTCCTGTGATCTTACTTGCAGATGGAAGAAGAACAGGTGAAGAGGATCACGGCAGTTCAGCAAGAGGATTAGTCCTGAGAGGGACAGAGTCACACAAAAGCCCTTGTGGATGTAGAAGAGCAACAGGAAAACCTGTAACAACAGTTGTCCCCAAGTCCCCACCTCTGTTTTAGCTCCTTTGGGCTGACAGCCGTGGAGTATGTGCCTTGCAGCTTCAGCACACCCAGTCTCACAAGACGCGATACTGTTCCCAACACAGAGGCAGGGAAGTGGGGCACAGAGAGGCAACATCATTGTCACCAGAGCCCAGGGAGCGCTGGTGCATCTGCCACTCGAGCTAATGACAAGATGTGATCACCAAGTGCGCAGAAACTGCCAGGCCGGGTGCTTGCCTTCCTGTGCCACGGAGGTGGTCAAGCAGGCTGAGGACATCATCCTACCACCACTGCCACCCTTCAACCAGGACCAGGAGGTCCCCGAATGCCATCTGTCCAGCCCCCATTGCTCCTGCTACCAGCAATGGTGGCAGGAAGGGCAGCGCCTTGGGAGGGGGCAGGAGACACAGCGGCAGCAGCATGGGAGAAGAGACAAGCGAGGGCTGGTAAACAACCCCCTCCCGTCCCCAATCCCAGTACTTTGAAGATCCGTGTGTTTTGAATTTAATTTTGATTTTCTCGACTTCAGCAGATTAAAGTTGAAATAACCTACAAATTACTTAATGTGTTGTAAATCTTCTGAAATTAAGGCCTAATGGGTAACACATGTCGGCAGGCAGGAGACACAGAGGGGAAGCAGGGTTTCTCACCAGCACGAGGAATGCTGTGGGGATGCGAGCCAAGGGAGAGGGGGCTGGGGCAGGGGCTGGGGACTCGCAGCCCTTCCCCACCAGCCTCCCAAACCCACCTTGCCTTTGGGTCACATCTAAGAAGCCACTGCTGGGCCATGGCACCCACAGCCGGCGGAGGTCGGAGGGGCCGCTGCTGAAGGAACCAGGCGGCGGGATGCTGGTGGGACAGCAAGGGGCACAGATGCCAAAGAAAATCCACTTTAACACCTCATTTTCTCACTTGCCCTAAGCACTCAGCCCTTCAGTCTCCCCTCCACAGCCAGTAGAGCCCTATCCTCAAACGAGATGCCCCTTCACACCAGCATCAGCCCGCGGAGACCTTGGGAACACCTCCAGCGCTTGGGATGCCTCGTTGCACGGGGGTTCCCGCAGAGCTGAGAGCTCTCCCACTTGCAGGGCCCGCGCTGATGGGCACGGCCACCTCCGTGCACCTGTCTGCCGGGTCCCCGCGCCGGGCGGCCCCGGCTGCGCTCCCACACGAGCCGCCAGCGCTCCCGCCGCTCCCGCCCGCACGGGCTCCCCCTCCCCTCCCTCCTCTTCAGCAGATTTCTCTCAAGTGCGCTGCCATATGGTTCCAGTTAAGCCCCATATTTTTTCTTGTCGATTGAAAAGACACACTTTCCTCTGTGCCAGACAGTTTACAGATTGCTCCGTTGGCTCAATTTCTTATTGGATTTCTCAAAAAAACTGACATTTTAAATTAATTTACAGCCACAACAAAAAGAGTTCAGAATTTTAATGGTGTTGTAAGTAATTTTTAGGTAATCCGCTCCAGATTTTGATATTAACCTTTGAATCGGAGTTCACGCAGCTACTATGTTACAGCACTTTAGTTGGCCTGGGTATTATTGAGGGGGGCTGCGGTGGGGTGAAGGGGGGAGGTAATTTACTGCATGGCAACGTGTGAGCCTGAGCGCCTGGGAAAGCACATGGCGGGGTGTGCGTGGGGAGGCCGCCCCGGTGCGTGTCAGCGGCGACACGGGAGCACAGATGCGCACGGGCACATGTGTTACCCAACGCGTGCCAAGGGCGTCAAACGCGTGTGGGAGCTGGGGCAGGAGTGGGACGCGCACAAGTGGCACCTCTGCGCGGGCGACAGCAGCGCGGGGACGCGAACCTGCGGCTGAGAGCGCGGCGTATGGGGACACGGAGGCGAAGGGAAGCGGGTGGGAGGCAGGTGCTGGCACCACGGCGCCGGCACAGGTGAGCACGCGACACGTGCAGGTGTGCCGGCTGCCGGTGACCGCCCCGGCATGTGTGGGAGGTATGTACACATCGGCCAGGCGCAGGTCACACACCCGGCCCTGCCACCACATCCTCTGTGCTCTACCAGGGGCTACCAGTGCTCCCTGGTCACCAGACCCTGCTCAGGGGCAGGATGCGACTGCTGTCCCCTCCTTCCCTTCCCCATGTCAGCCCCCACTCACCGGGGCCACCCTGGAAGCTTAGAGTCAGTGAGGGACACTGTGCCAAGGAGGAGCAGCCCTAGTTCTGCGTGGCAAAGCGAGGTGTCTGAAGGAAAGCGACACACCTGGGATTAGAAACAACAGAAGAAAAAAGCCACAGATACTGAAAATGCCCAGGGGAGGGGAGAGGGAAGAAGAGAAGAAAGCAGAAGGAATGAGAGAAAGAACAACTAAGAGGGAAAGGAATGAAAGAAGGAAATTAAATGGCAAACAGCAGCAGCAAAAGAAAGAAAAAGCAAATGAGAGAGCAAACGACTGAGAGAACAAATTGAGGAAGAAGGGAAGGAAATTAACAAATAATTAAGAACAAATGAATGAGAGAACTGAGACAGAGTGACAAAAACGCAAAGCAACAAAGTGAGGGAGTCGGCATCATTCCTCCCCTGGCCAGGCCACCAGTTCCCGTGCGTGTAACCACAGTGCCAACAAATCGGATTTGTGGCACCCGCAGCCTGGCAGCAGCCCTGCCTTCCTCCCAGCCCTCTGCACAGCCCGGGGACCGTGGTGCAGCACACCCCGGCACCTTCCCCTGGGGCCGTACGGGCCACGTCCATCCTCAGCCTCTCTCCAGCCACCGCAAAGGTGCCAGGATTAGCAAAACGCCTGGCGTGACCCTGGCTTGCTGCCACAGACCCTCACATCCCATTTTCCCTTCATCATTTGTGCTGCCTGGAAATCCCTTTCCACTTTCCAGCTGCATATGGGCAGCAAAGCTCCTGTGCCACCCTGAGCTGTGTTACCACCGTGCAATTGCCAAACCAACCGAGACAAAAGGGGAAGGGGGGGCCGAGTACGGAGCCGCAGCCCTCGCCAACATTTTACTAAGCTCTGGCACCGAGCAGACGGTGGCTGGATATGGTGCCAACTTACTACAAGAGCAGATTTTTAACATTCCTCCCCTCCAGGAGTCACTCGAGGCAGCCAGGGAACCTCAAGCAGAGAGACGTGAAGAAAACAACAGCAGCCCGAGGTCTGCTCTGCTTAGAAACCCTGCCACGGGACAGAAGTGACAGCAAGAGACGTCTTCTGGAGCACAGGCCATGGTACCCACGTGCACTGTGGGAGCAGTCCGGCCAAGAGAGCCCAGCTCCAGGCTCTGGGGTAAGTCGTACCCAGCTGGTGCCTCACAAGGCTTGGGAAGTGCTTGGGACATACAGGAAAAGGCCACAAAGTCATAGAAGTGAAGTCTTAAAAGCCCAGAAGCATTGAGGTGCTCCAAAGACCAGAAGAGATGACAGGAGTGGCACTGATACCTGTTCGGTCCTGCAGATCATTCATGCAAGAACCTGTGGGATTCGCACACCTTCCTGCATATCGAGGAGTTCAGGGGAGCGCCAAGTCATTTCCTGGTCCTACATCCTGCAAGATGCGACGGTGGCAGTGACACTGCTGATCAAACCTGGCGCGGAGCCACACGTGAGGACAGAGTACCACGTTCTGACCCACCAGGCACGGTGCCACGGGCAGAGGGACTCAGATGCCCCCCCGGCACTGTGCCAGGCGTGGGGGGGATTCAGATGCCCCCTGTGGCACTGTGCCAAACTGGGGAGGGGTGTTGGATGCCCCCTTTGGCACGGTGCCGGGTGCTGAGGGAATCTCCCTGTGGCTCCCTGCCAGTGGGAATGGGGACCCTGCCACCCAGGTCCAAGCTCAGGGAAGCTCTGGGATCAAGGTCCAGACTTGTCCCCTTCCCGTGCCAGCTCTGCGCAGCGAAGGCAGTTGCGTTTCACTAACACAGAAGGCGAAAAGCACAAGAGCAGGCTGGTGAGTCTCCGTGACGGGGATCCCTGAGAGCGCCCTGCCACTCAGAGCACCCCTCGGCCGCCACCTCGCCAGTGATTGACTGGAGAAAGTTGCTATGACGACCCTGGTTTGAAAAAACCCTCAGTAGTTGCCAACTATTTGTGTTGTTGTTTTACAACTGTGGCCAGTGTCACATGAGCGGGAGCCGGCTGGGGGCCTGGGGACACAAAAGCGAATGGCTTTTTAATGGAGTGTCCTGCCAGTGCTTGAAGACTCAATAAAGAGGAGCTGGCGAGACCCCTCCATGCGGAAGGCCCCGCGCACGGGGCCAGGGCCTCTTTGTAGAGCCGCGGCCGGGGTGGGAAAGTTTGGAGGAATCAGAAGAAAAGCCTCCCCCTGCGGCCCAGGCTCCCAGCGCTGTCTCTCATGGGGACAGATCCGTCCCCAGCTGGCCCTGGCCATCTCAGTGACGCTCTGGGCACTTCACTGTCTCACCCAGGGCCAGTGCTGCTCAGCGGAGCGGGATAGCAGGATCTGGGGAAGATGTAGAAAGGTGCAGGAGGGGACACAAAGGGCTTTCCCCAGAGCTAGGGCTGCTTTGGAGCAGGAGGAAGCCAGCTCAAAGAGCTGGTAGGGAGAAAACAGAGGAGGAGGGAATGATCCTCGCACCTCCCAGGAGCTGTCCCTGCCCACAGTTGGGGCTGTGCCAAAGCCAGAATACAGCAGGGTCCCCAAAGCCTGCAGGTTCCAGCTTGGGAGCAGATGCGAAGAGCCCCAGGAGCAGTTTTGGGGTGCAGGCTGGCAGAACAAACAGCCAGCAGCAAAGATCGGCTCGGTAGAAAACAGCACGAGGGCACTGTGGGGTGCAGAAGCTCCTTCTGCACTGGAAAGCAAGGGGGAGGACAGGCCAAGGGTGTGAGGAAGCGTGCGGGGCCGAACGGGAACTCTTCCCAACGCCGTGAGATTCTCACAGACTCCTCTGACTCCAGGGCCTTTTCTTACCGAAGTTATAATTATATTACAGAGTTCTTGTGTAAGCTACTGAGCTTTATTAATTAATCTTGCTTGGTGTCACCCCACCTAGGGCCCTGGCCTCATGCAGACATGTGGAATTTTCCAGGAAAACTTGAAAATCGTCATCAAGGAGAAGAAAATGTTTGCGTTCAGCCTTTAGCATGTAAGGTGGAGGAAGAGGCGCATTTCTCTGATTCAGTGGTGAGGTGGGGAGAGGCTCTGGGGTGTCCCTGACCAGAGCTGTCCTCAATCTGCACGGCATTTTCCCAGAGAAGCCTCTGAACATGGGAAATGTGGCTTGGGGATTCATAACTGCAGACTTGCATATGAATAAAGAGACGTTTAAACACACACACACAGATGTAAACTCCATCTGAGCTCTCAATTAAGCCATCACAGTCCAGTTCTCAACCTGAGGAGCCACTGGTACAGAGGTGGGGGTGCCCCATTAGTATTTGGATGTCTAAAACAAGCTTATTCCTCAAATGACATAGGAAGAAATATCAAACGAGGCAGAAGTCACCAGGCAGAGATGGACACTCGGCCTCCCTGAACGGGTTTTGCTAAGAGATGTGAAAGTATTTTTGAACTTCAAACTGAGATGAAACCTGGAGAAGTGCATAGATTGTAAAATTTCAAAACCAGCTAAAGTCATGGCATATAATGGGAAAATAATGCCCTCAGACAGACTCACCTTTCACAAGTTTAATCAGGCCGCTACAGATAAAGATGGCACAGCGCTGCCTGCAGCCTGCGCACCCCGTCACTCCTTCCCCTGGCATCCGTACTTGCGGAAGGCACCTGCCTGCCCAGGAGCTGGTCTGGGAGCACAGACACAGACACTCCACACCCTGCTACACGCTACAGCTGCAAAACAAGAGGCCAGAACTTTGTTACGAGGATCACACAGAAAAGTTTGGCTTCAAAAGGCAGCAGCAGTATTTTTCTGCGGTAGCCAGGATGAATAAAAGGTTCACCTGATGGAAGTACCGTACTTCAGAGCTCAGGGAATCGCCCTCCTTCCCTCCCTGCACACCAAAGGTTTAGCACCTCTGCTCACCGAAGGGTTCTGAATATCCCTGCAATCGCGACTGCATCCTTGGAGAAACACAAAGGCGCACGCCTCCACTTTTGCACACACTTGTGCACACTCTTTCCTACCTGCTCCCGACTCCTATCGCTCATGCTGATGAAAATCCACCACTTCAGAAACAGCAGCAAGACAGCAAAACACAAACAACTCGCCCCAAACAGAGACGTCCCTCCTTAGCAGTCTACCCACCCACAGAGGCTGGGATCCCGAGCGTGTCTAGTTCCGTGCCAGCCTCATCTCTTGCCTTGAATTAGGTAAACTCGCTCCATCCAGGAGCCACTGGCTTCCACCCTTCCACCCTGAAAAAGTAAAGGTGAGTCAGTGATCAACAAAATACAGTGAAAAAAATGAGAAAAAAAGGCAGTAATTGGTGAGCACCTGCCTGCAAGGAATGGGAAAAATACCCCCCCTCCAAAAAAAAAAAACCTCTAGGAAAACAAAATGCACCAACATCTTTTTATTTTGTTTTTTTTCGGTAATTATACTAAAGATGAAAAACTCATAATAAACATCTCCCAGTCCCCACCTGCTAACAGTAATTATAATAGACTCAACAATAAATGGTAAAGCAGAGCAGTGCTGCATCTCGGGAATTCTCTAGGGTATGTGGATTAGCTCGGAAAGCCTGAATGATTAAAATACACTAATTAAAATTTTGTGTTCCTTGGTAACTCGTCTGCCTGGGCCCCTGGTGTTGGCAAAATGGGAATTAACGTGACAAAAGCAACACAGAGGGTTTTTGTTTTAAATAAAGAAGGGGGGGGAGATCTATATAAACAAGTTCTCTCTGCACACACACACAAATTCAGAGGGACACAAACTCTTAGGGAAGGACTGAGGCGCGTCGCTGGTGTTCGGGATGAAAGCGGCAGTGAATGCTTTCCCGCATTGCCCAGTTTCTTCCCAAAGCGCCGAGGAGGAGAGCTTGGGAGAGGGGAAGGGAGAAACAGAGAGCGCTGGCTTAAGCCCAACAGGGTCATGCGCGACCAGAAGCCCGGCTTTTTTAAACCCATTCGAGAAATAAGCGCAGGGAGAGGAGGAGAGGCTGGCGCAGGGAAACCCCAGCACAGGACACTCTTCCGCTCCGTCTCCCTCACGCACATTCCTCCACGGACTCGTCTGCCCTGCTCTTTCCCAAAGAAAACAGGACTTTGGGATAACACACCAGAGCTTCTACCCCACTGCAGATACACAAAAGAAATTGAACACTTTTGGGTTGCCCTTAGCAACCTAATTGCATCAGTACATTGCACACAGGAGCCAAAGTAACTGAATTTTGATGAAAAGACGGCGGTAATTTACGGCATCACGAAATTAGTTGTCATAGCGACGGGTTAATTACATCTCAAATTAACAATGCAAGTGTGGTGAAATTAAATATAAATCATATTTTCTGCATAAATTATAGGGGTTGATTAGACCGGGGCTCGGGGAGAGGGAAAGGTTGAGCCGCCATGGGCCTACGCAGCTTTCTGAGCCGACGAGAGAGTCTCCTGGAAACACTGCGAGGAAGACGGAGTAGGGGGGGAATGAAAAAGTGTCAAAGAAAAAACCACGCTGCCTCGCTGCTCATCTTCTGTGGGGTTTTCTTTGGCTTTTTCACTGTCGCCTGAACTCTCCCTCAGTTTCCCCTCGTGGGTTTGGAGGACGGGGGCAGGGGAGCCAAGCCCCCGTGCTGCAGCTCCCTGTCCCGGCCCAGCTCCGCGGCTCTGAACTGGGGCACGGAGCCTGGGCTGCCTGCCCTCCGGTGCTCCTGGGGCTCCTCATGGGACGAAACGAGGGGCCAGCTCACACCCCAACTGCTCGTGAGCTTTGTGGCCAGGAAAGCAGCCTCGCGGCCAGCCCAGCTCCCTTGGTGCAGGTCACCACATGCCATCTTACCCCTCTGGAGTCACGCTGCAGCTCTCCCGGCCCTAACACATCCCTAACCTCTAATTTCTTGCCTGGTTCGCAGCACCAGCATGAAATGTGGTCTGTCAAACTGAAGAGATTCATTCTTGGCAGAGTCTCTGGCTGGAGGAGTGGCACAGGCTGACCTGACACAGGATGGGGAGAGGAAGGTGATCTCTGACGGGCTCCCACGGGTTTCAGTTCAGAGCACAGCCCAAAAAGCAGGTCAAACCGAGCGCTGAAATCAAAGACTGGAGGGAGCAAGAGAAAGCATGCGACGCTGCGAAGAAATAACAGCAGGTAAATGGAGGGGATTAGTGCCCAGCTGCAGTTCAGACGTCTCACAACAGCACCTTGCAGAGTAAAGCCCCGGGGTGCCCGGGTCCCAGCGCTGGCTCTGCCCACACGCACTCGGAGCAGGAGCAGCAGCTCGGCTCTGGGGCAGGGGACGGGGACCGGGAGATGCTGCAGCGAAGCTGGGAGCGGGTCGCCAGCTGCACCACCCAGGAGCTGTGTGGTTGCTCTATTAAACTCTTGGTGACCCTCGGCGAGCGTGGAGCATTGCCACTCACAATGGGACACAGCTAACAACAAACAACTACAGAAAGAGTGTCTAAAAATACCCCGCGCAGCCCGGCAGCCCCTGGGAGCTGGGTGTTCGCGGGAGCTCCAGCCGCTCGTCCCCAGGCCGGTCTCTTGGCTTCCCCAGGGCTCAGAGAAGACGGTCACAGCCTGAACCACTCAGTCCACTGTGGGGATGTAAAATGATTTCGATTGTGCAGCCCGGCTGCCAAGTGTCCCTGCCCCAAGCCAGGAATGATGTTAAAGAGGAAAACCTCAAGAGAAAGTCAGCAAAGGGCAGAGGGACATACCTGCAGCACAGACAAGGATCAGCGTTGGGAGGAGCCGGGTGAGCTGCCCTCCCAGCAAAGCCTCCCAAAGCCCTGCAGGACTCGCAGTCCCTGGCGCAAAGGGAGATTCCCATGTTTAACTCCTCACACATCTACTATCCCTGAAGAAAAAGCACCCAGCAACCTTTCTCAGTGAGCCACTCTTGCCAAACTCAGTGACAAACCTCCCAGAGGCAACTCTGAGCCCAAAACTTTACGCTGCAGGTTTGTCTTCCCGCCCCAGTCCCGCTAACTGTGCCTGGAACAACCCCCGGCCAGTCACAACCCCAAGAGCGACGGGTGGCGTAAGGCTCTGCGGGACTGCCCTAAAATAACTCTTCCCTCCCACTTTCAAAATGTTTTTCACTTACCCTGCATCTGCCCAGACTCCTTTACGCTCACCCAGACCTGCTGCTCATGGTAAACACCGCTTTGCCACCTCTCGGGCGCCCTCCCGGCTACCTTGTCACCTCTGTCACCGTCCTGCCCTGTCTCCTGCCCACATAATGCGCAGACAGCACTCAGAAGAAATACTGAGATTCTCAACAAATCCTGCCACATTTCATCTGGGCCCAGGCTGAGGAATTTCTCAAGTGTGGGAATTCGGGGTCTGTTGGGTTTTTTTTATGTAGAGGGGAAGGAGGGAGAACATATGAAAGAAAGGAAGGGAAGAGCCTAAAAGTAAAAAGCCCTCTGGTCCTGGCAGCCGGCATGATCGATGGCGGTGGATTTGCATGTACATTTCATTAATTTTTCAGCATGCATTTTATTTATCTATGCGCCATACATCTGCTGAAGTTTATATACTTGATAATATATAAATATAGACACACAGCAATCAATACGACATCCGCTTCGCAGAAGCTTCCATTAGCCCCCCTACACCCCCCCCTTCTCTTCCTCATTTCCACAACCTGCTGCCTGGGCACCTTGTGCTGTTCAATCGGTTTCCGATTTTCATTAGCGGTGGAGCGCCGGCTCCCCCGGCCCCCAGCGCTCCCCACACCGATCCCATTCACCTCCTCGTGGCGGGCGGCGGTTCCCTGCCCCGTTGCGGGAGCCTCTCCCCACCGCCCTCCCCTGCTGTGTCAATGGGCTTCCCAAGCACCACACCCTGGGATGCTGGGGCTGCCCAGCACAAGGAAAATCTCCTGGAGCCTAAAGGACAGCTCAGCGCTCAGCCTTCCCTTCCTGCCAGCAGCTGAGTGCGTTTTGCTCTGCCCAAGGGAGCTGGTGAGAGGCGATGGGAGCAGTGGTGGGGACGGAGCAGAGCCCCCCGGGTCCGGACACCCCTGTGTGCTCTCACACCACCGTCTCCTCCCCTTCCCCAAAAACACAACTAAGCTAAAGCCACGGCCTGAATGCCCGCGCTGGGCAACAGGACGGACCAAACTGCCTCCGTGCTCTGGCTGCTCTGTTGCTCCATCGCAGTTTAACTCCATGATCTTCACCCTGTTGCATCTGATACACATTGGTGGGAGAGGGGGAGCATGTCTGGCCAGTTCCCCAGCTGAATTACCTCCTGCGACATGGCCGGGAATCTTATTAAGTGGGCTTTGTAGCCAGGATCAAACCGCAGCTGCTAAGAACAGCTTGGGTCAGTGTAAACTGCGGCCTGAATTTCCATTTTTAGCTCAGTGCACTGTCCTCTCTCTGCCTCAATTTCTCCTCCATGCTTGGGAATCTGACTGGAACATCAGGCCTGGCCCCACTGCCCTGGGAAGAGCTTTTCTGTGCTCGACATCCGACCTGTTACACACCTTGAGCACGTCGCATCACACCCCGAAGCGTTTCTAGTCCCCCTTTCCATCCCAGTTTCCAACTCTATAGGAAGGAGTTTCTCATTATTGATTTATCTATCTTCACTACAGTCTTTATCTCAAATTAGCCGGTCCATCTATAGGGCAACTTAACAAACATCTGCAGCCGGGAACAACCACTTGGGAACCACACAAACTACTTTTTACAATAGCCAGAGAGCACGTAAGACAAGAACTGCAGTGTGAGGGTAGGGAGTTGTACCTCATGTCACAGGGAAATACAATGGGGAAATGATTAACAAGAATAACTGCAGAGGTTTGCAAAGCAGAGGAAGACTGAAAATAAATAAAAGGATGCCTGCGCCTTTAAAAGAATTTTCATTTATAGGCTCTTCTCCTCTTCCACCATTTCAGCGATCTATATGCAAATATGCTAATGAATGCAAATTAAGACACCACTTTTAGTCCCAATTTAATAGAAAGCATTAAAATACCTTTTTTTTTTTTCCCAAAAAACTCCATATGCATGAAGGAAGGGCTTTTTAAAATTTATTTTATTTATTTTTTAATTTGTTTAACTTTTTGTTAAAGTCAGATCCAGCAGCAAACACACCGTCCAAGTGCTGGCGACAAGGAGGGGAAATCTGACTGACATTGCCAGGTGCCAATTACTAAGATCCTGTTCTTCTTCTGGGAGGACTGCGAATTAATTCCTTCTATTTTTTAAAAGGAGCTATTAAACTGATGGTAGAGCTACCCTGTTCTCACTCATAGTGCCCCCACACCTCACACTGTACAAACCCAGCATGGAACGCAGCCCAACATCCATGTAGATGTTACCGCCGTTTGGTTACGCTCACTTTCCTACAGGACAGGTGTGGAAAAGCAGCAGGGACCGATGCACCCATAATGCAGATTGTACGGGAGGGTCAGGTCCTGAGCTGTAATTAAAGCCCAGTCTTGCCCAGGGCTTCTTTACCTGACACGTCTCCAACCCCAGCTTAGTCTTCCCAGCCTTTGCAAAATATGCTTAGCTTAGTTAAATGGGCAAAAAACCTCCAAAACCCAGCATATGTAATGCTACATTATGTTAGCAACGCTGTCAAAGTCTACAGGAAAATAAACTATGACTCATCTTTAAAAAAATATGTTAAAAGCAAATCTTCCCGCTCAAGCAGAATAATGATTTTTACCCAAACTTTTTGAGATGAAAACTGTAAATGAAGGTCAAACTTTGCACAGATCCAAAGTAATTGCACATAGTTGTTCATTTCCAGAAAGAAATGCCATTTTTCTTCAAGTATTTCATTTGGCTGTTTTCTAAATGAAAAGTTTCTGCGCTTACCAACTTTTCACCTACAACCGCCATCCCGTTTCATTTTAAAATCCGAGGTTCGGAATTGTGCAAAATCTAAACGGTTGCCTCCGTTTAACCCAAAGCAACTTTAAACGCCTTTAATACACGCGTATTTTAATTGAGAAGCAGGAAATTGCTCCTCGCCCGCCGTACCTGCGCACGGCCCCTTCCCCCAGCTCCGCAGCTCGTGCCACGGGCCTGTTCGCAGAACAAAAGCCGCCAGACTCCGCTCTGCTGACTGGGTTTTATCTGTGGTAATTTTACCTCCTCCACAAGGCAGTGGGCCAGACTCTTTTTTTCTTTGCAGCAACACAAGAGTAAATCAAGATCAAAGCCTCCCCCCCAGGATAATGGGACTGTTACTCAGGGATTTACACAGCTCGGGCGAGGATGAGAATCCCGTCCCCACGCAGAGTGGGAGCCCCTCTACCCTTCGGCTCCTTGCTGAACGTCCTTCCAACTGCCCGGAGCGCAGCGTTTTCAAGTGAAAACTGTGTTAACAATGATCGATAGGCAGAGCAAGCAACGGGCTGCATGACACAGTTCTTCCTGATGAGACCAGGGAAAACCAACCCGGTTGCTCCATCTCTTGCTGTGCCAGCTCGGCGGCTGTGCCGACGGGGACCCCGCTACCAAACACGACCCGCCATCCCCTCCCGCTGCCGTGCCGAGGGGGCAGCTCACCTGAAAAATGATAGTTCTTTATCTAACCTAGACAGCAACGAGCCAACTGGCCACTCGTGGCCTCCAGGAGCCGCAGTGAAGCGGCTGGCAAGGCTGGACGCAGGGATGCTGGACGTGTCGGTGCAGGGTACCAGCCCTGGCGCATCCCCGGCTCTCTGCCCATCCTCGGCGTTTGCCCTCATGTTGCAGGACTGATTGAGCACGGGCAGCCCCTAAAGCCCCCACCAGCCTTGGACGCTGCTGCTTTGTCCCTGGGACAGTAACTGTCCCGTTTGCACGTTTTGCTGCATGTTTCTCCTCTCCACGAGCACACTGTAAGTAACATGAAAGCACAAAGTGGGTAAATAGGCTCCTCTGACATGATTGGGCACATCTCTGAATGTTTATGGCAGAGAACAGATATTTAGATATTTACAAGGAGTATGTTTTGTCGGTGCCAAACCCTAGGGTTTGCTGTCAGAAAAAACAAACACAGCACCGAAACTTGTCTTCAAATGGAAATCTGCACAGAAGAGAGTGATTTCCCCATCAAACCAGTTTTATTAGATATAAATATCTAATTATTTGTATCAAGTGCTGGGTTACCAAGATTTTACATGCAACTTTTATATCATGTGTAGGAGTGTTTATATATAAAGACTTAGGTATCTGCATATATATAAACGAACCTGATTTGAATGCCAACTGAAATGTTCTTGCTTCTTCTCCTTTTCCCTAGATTTTTAAAATAAACATTTAAGAAGAAAAAGAAGAAGAAGAAGAAGAAGAAGAAGAAGAAATTCTCTCTCAGTTTATAGGAATGTTCATGGCTTTGAACACCTATTGCTGCAGCAATGTTGATAATGAGACGCTTGCACCTCTGAATTTTCCAGCCAGCTTTCCCCCTCCATCGCTTTTCTAACGTATTTTCTGTGCTGTTCTTGTTATTTTGTAAATGCACATTCATGAAAAACACATTCGAAACACACTCAAGACTCAGCAGAGCCTATCCTTCCAAACACCAGAGTTAATAAAATTGCTAAACATCACAAAGACTACATACAAAACTCATACGTAATACACAGAGTATGTATCCTAAAACACACAAAAAATCCTTATGACTCAAGCCCAAACTCCTACACTGGCCCCACACAAGGGAAAACATACACAAACCTACATACATACACACTACATAGGCATTTGCCCACACAACAAACACCAAGACAGAATAAAAACACACACAAGCAGCTTGATAAACACACACATCTCACCCATACATACATTACCTTCCCAAACCACAAAAAACAGAGTCTAAATATAAACTCCTCCCCAACAATACACAAACATCCCCCAAAAACACCACGCACCCGAACGCCTGCCAAGTATAATCACAAATACACACAGCAAATACCTTCTTCAAAACACACAACTCATCAGAGGCAGCCTACTGACTGCAGAAAAAAGGAGCTCAATGTGTATATTTAAAGGTTCAACACCTTATGTCAGCTTTTCATCTCTAAAGAGTGGGGAAAATGACAGACAGACGGACAGAGAGGGGAAGGAGAGACTGGGCAGGAGGCGATAGGGAGGAGGAAAATGGAAGTTGCCTTGTGGGGAAGAATATGGATCAGGCTGTCATCTGGAGACCCATCTTCATCCACAATTAATGCACTAAAGTTCTTTGTTTTTACTCTAAATGGTTTTAAAGAGACAGCAAAAGCTGCGCTCTGGCTGCCAGGCGCACGGGTACCTGGGCGGCTCAGGCTCCTGAAACGGAGAAGGCAGCGGGTTTGGCATCTCGGGGCCAAGCCGGGAAACCTGTGCGTGTGCTGGAGAACCTGGACCAAGCTGGAAGGAGGGAGGTATTTTTGGTAGACTGCCACGCACGTCCTAAAAGGTTTAACCTGTGAACTGGCTCCCAGTGCTCACGCAGCTCTGCCACGGAGGAGGTCGGACGGGAAGGCTCCGAGGCGCAGGAGTGAGCAGGCGGAGAGGAAGATGCTGTTGGGAGAGCAGAACCTGTCACCGCTTACGAGGGGCACGTTCCGGCAGCCGGAGCCTGCACGAGACGCCGGTGGCACCGCAGGGTGAACGCTGCGCGTCCCACGGGGAATGGATCCTGCAGCTGGGCAGGAAAAGCGGCACAGGACACGGGGACAGCGACCTGCGCCCCTCAAACCACACACTGTCCCCAGGACAAAACTGGGGGAATGGTGTGAGCTGTGTGCTGACCCCCCCGTACCTCCTCCCATCCATACGTCCCTACCTCCGACTCCCATACCCCGGGGGGGATGCTGTGGTTGGGGCGGGGGAGGAAGAACTGAGAGCAAACAACAGCAACAGGAACAGAGTTGAGCCATTTCAATTATTCATATGCCAGATGGAGTCTTTTCCTGCCCTTTTTTTTTTTTCTTTTTGCTACAAAAATAAAAAAAAAAAAAGGGGGGGGGAGCACTGATGTTTTGGGAGTGATGGGAGGAAAACATATTTTCCCCAAAACAAAGTGCAGAAAAGAGAGGGGAAAGCCCCAGCATATCCATCTCTGTGCGAGGAGACCACAGGGAGTGCGAGAGTTTCCACTCGCTGGGGAACTCACAAATGACTGATCTTTTATTTTATACGCACATAGCAAAAGAGAAGGAGAAAGTGCTCCAAAAAAAAGAGAGAGAGAGGGAAAGAGGGACGGTGACAGAGAGAGAAAGGGACATGGAATGAAAGAGAGAGACAGCAGAGAGAGAGGGAGGGGGGCAGGCAGAAGAGGGCTTTGACCTTCTGTGAAGGATATAAAAAATCCAGCAGCCTCAGGGGACACCCAACTATCTAGCATATTGCTGTTAAAATGTCTGCAAAATTTAATACACTTGGCATGCCATCTAATCAGTCCTTGGAAACCACGTTTTTTCTCCCTCCTGCACTCCAACTGTCTCAGACATGCAGCTTTGGGGATGAGGCTGCGTATTTGTTACAGATGACGGAAAGTTTGGTGCATGCACACAGGGTCAGTTGGGGGTTTAATTTGTGTTTCATTTGCCTTTTTTTGGGGGGAGGGGGAGCAAACAGCTGCCATTTAAAAAAATAAAGTTTGTAGAGATTGCTGCTTGCTGCAGAGCTGCTGCTGGCCGTGCGGGCTCAGAGCCTCGTGCAGGCACACGAGCACGTGTGCGCACAGACGTGACGGACGGGAGAGGACAGACGGATGGGAAGCACAGCAACACGCACACCCACGGCGCGGTCGGTGCCGAGGGGAAGGTGCTCGGCACACCCCGCCAGCACCTGCGTGTGTGTGCCGCGCTGCAGGTGCGCTCCCCGGCGAGCCGGAGCCGGTGCACGCCTGCTGGCACGCCGCAGCAGCGTGGGCACACGCACCACAGCGAACGGGCTGGGGGGCGAGGGAAGGTGAAACCAGCCCGAGGACGGGGCGGCACTTTAGTGCCGACGCTCTTTATTGAAAGGGACAGCTGCCTGCACCACCAAACAACTGCAAAGGAAACAGCTCTCGGGGAAAACAACAACAACAAAAGCTCCAACCCTCAGAACAACAAATACCTCCAACACTTGTTGCCTCGTGCAAATGTCTGGCAGGAGCTCAGCGGGTTGCAGGACTCCCAAACAGTTGGGCAAAGGGTTTCCAAGCTGAGTGGGAGAAGGTCGCCCTTCCACTCCACAGGGAAGGGGACAGAGGTGTCGGTGCAGAGCTGGAGCAAGTCAGGTGCTTCCAGATGTGCCCACTCAGTCAGCAAAGAGCTCAAGGTGGGATCAGGCCTTTCAGGAGGGGAGGCCGATGCCTCCAGCTGCGTGTGGAGGTTTACGACCTTTGTCATCCAAAGAGGAGTCCCTGACAGGTGAGGACAAGCAGCAGCTCTAAGGGCAGAGCAGGGATTCTCAGCTATTAGAACACAGAGGAGCTGTGCGGCCCCTGGTGCAGTTGGGACCTGGGCCAGCTGGTTCAGGCACATGGACATCTCTGCCTGGGCATCCCCGGCCCCAGGGACCACAAGGGGAAAAGAGGAGCCCAGGGCCACTCACAACGTCAGGAAAGAAAAAGAGGTGCCAAGGAAAATGCTGAGGCACCAGGTAAGGAGGGAAAGCACATGAACATCCGGAGACCCCGGAGCAGAACAGGCACAGCTGCTCACAGACAGGCTTGTCCTGCAGCTCAGGCTCTTCTCAGCCCGGTGGGACTATGTCATGGGAGAACCGCTGAGCAGAGGGAAGCCTCTGCAACCTGGAACTAACCAGATGGGGCAAAAAGGCTCCTGGGTCCACCTTTTCTGTGCAGAAGAAGGGGCTTCGTGGGAGTGAAGGCCGAGAAGAAAGCACAAAGGCAGTGGACAGCACTGAGAAGAATATCAGTAGAGGGTAAGAAAGAAGTTGGTGCTGGCCCACTGAAGGGATAGGAAAGGGCACAGATTCACAGGACTACGGAGAAAGGATCTGAAAGTTTAAACCAAGACATGGGCCCCACATCCTACCCAGCTCAATCAAAACTTTGTTCAGTAAAAACGTTAATTGCTGAGGAACCAAATAAAAGAAACCCCACAGGCTGAAAACTGCTCAGCCTTTAATTAGCCAAAAAAACAAAGTGGTTACAGGAAAATGAGAGTGTAAGAGGGGATCCCGAGGGAGTACTTATGCTACTCCCCCTTCTGTCCTTCATCACCAAATAGCCCAGGGTAAGGCCACGGTAGCAGCCCCTTTGATAGCAGATTTGGGAAAAGCATTTGGGGGTGGTTTCTTGTTGCTGTCCATGAGACAAGAGCCCCAGCCAGAGAAACTCAGGTTTGAATCAGGCACCGAGTAACCACGGGGACTTCAGACCCTTCCATTCCACCCCACCCCACAGCTGCTGGAGACAGGCACGCAGGGGATGCCTTCCCCTGTTCGTACAGAGACAGCTGGTGCTCTGGCCCCTTTAGGGCCAAGGAAAAGAAATTGCCTCTAAGATCTAACTCTCAAAAAACAGAAAAATAAAAAGAAAAAAAACTACAGGTTAGAAGCGGCTTGTTCTTTAATGCACTGAAGGATCAGACAGACAAACGTACCCATTTCTGCTAAATTCCACCAACAAATTCAGAGCTTTTCCTAATCCCACACAGGTTGGCAACTGTCTAAACAGCCACGTTCCCAAGCGCCCAGCACCTTGCCAGCCATTTCTTCTGCCGCTTTAAGCAGAAAGCAAAGCGAAGATGAGAGAAGTACCTGAGTGTTTTGTCTCTTCTGCTAGCCACCCCCGTGCCACAGTTCACACCTTGCCCCTTAATTCCTGCCCAAGGCAACTGGATTGGGTTTGGAGTTTCACCCACACAGTTCTGCTCAATCTCCTTTCTGCAACGGGTGTAAAATCTCTGGTGTACACTGAGCAGCCAGCTCAGAGCTCTCCATTCCATCCAGGCAACGCAGACTCACTGTGTGCTGCTCACAGGATGGAAGGAGAAGGACACATAGGCTGGAATCAGGGAGCAAGAGACAATGGCACTGGACTATGTGACCTGTGAATGGCACTGGAGTGTGTGACCATTCCTGGGAGCTGGTTATGGATCCTCCAGTCATGCAAGCTCAGAACCTTCCCAGAATAATGGTTTCATGCATGAAAACCAAAAAAAAAAAAAGACTTTACGAACAGCATAAACGAGAAAATAACACCCTACGGAAGAAGCATCCAGCCCATCCTAATTTCCAGGCTGATTCCACCCTGCTCCAGCCTACCCCCTCCCCTGGGGCCTATCTAGCTGGGAAATCACAGACAATCAGGGAGGCTGTTCCAGCCAATTTCCTTCAGGGAACCTGCAACTTCCTCCTGGGACTGTCCTCCCGCTGGCTTCTTACTGCCTCGCACAGGAAAGTGAGGGCCACGGTCTTCCCAGGAACTGGCTCTGCCTCTTCTCTCTAAGGCAGCACCGAGGGTCACAAATCTGACACGCCGGGTTTGGACAAAGGTGGTGAAGTGGAGGAGGGCTTGAAGAATGAGACTGGTAGCGGTAGGAAACAGGGGTGAGCACAGGCGTTACGCAGAGAGAGAGAAAGAGAGGGAGGTTCTCCAGCAGGCTGTAAATTCACATTTCTAATTACTTCCTCATGTTTTTCAGCACTCCTCAGTCAAGTTTGATTAAATTCCTTTCCAGGGAAGACGCTCCATAGAAAGAGTTGCAATGGAACAGGCAGCTCGTGGAGTCTGCAGAATTGCTAGGGGTGGGCGCCACGTGCAATGGTTTGGGAGATGAGTATGGATCAGCTCCCCCCGCAACACCATGCTTTTTTTGTTTATCCTCGATGCTGTGGCAGGAGCAAGACGGAAGAGATGCTGCTGGATATCAGACGCTGAGCTCCCTACATGGCTCTGGGGAAATCATTATTATCTTGATGCCTGGTTTCTCTCCCTTCTCTCCTCCTCCCCTCCCTGCTCTGAATATCTGAGCATCTTAAGGCTCACGTGAGTGAAGCTGGGTCTGGAAGAGGCAGGTTCTGATGAGTTTCCTCTCTTACATGACTCTGTCAGCACACACCAACTCATAGTTGGTGATCAGGAGACATGCGATCCATGATACTGCCCGCACTGGCATGCAAACAAAACACCCTTTTGGTTGAGTTCTCTCCATCACATGCAAGACACAGCTTATGGAGTTGAGTACCAGCTCTGCAACCTCCTTGTGCTCCCTTCCCCTCCTGCCTGTGCCCAGCCTGTCACAGAAGGACCTAAGGAGTAGGAGAGGAGGCACAGAGATTCCAGCTGCACCTTAGATCCTAAATTCAGAACCACTACTGTGCTTAGGAACAGAAGTGCAGAAAATTGTGCTTAACACTGCACAGTCCACCAGTGAGATCTGACACTCAGGCACGGTTGGGCTGGGGAAGAGGTCTGGTTCTTCACATAAAGCCCTTGCACGATGCGAACTGAAAGGTGAGCAAACCAATCTGCAGCAGGGAGACCACAAAGCTGTTGCGTTATACCTGCGATCGCTGCACCCTAAGCCAGCAAGGTGCATGCGGTCCGAGCTGGGAAAGTGCCCGAGCTGTGTTTGGAGAGGGGAACCTCTCCTCTGAGAAACCCAGAGGTGGTTTGAGGGGGGGCCTCCGACTCCAAAGTCATCCAAGTTTCTGAGGCAATTAATTTACTGCTGAAAGAAGGAGCAGGAAGAGCAATAAAAGAGCCTTTGTACTTAGGGTGGGGCAGGAGCATGGGAAGTCATTTGAGAGAATAAGGAGTTGGGGGCAAACAAAAACAAAAAACAAAAATAATAAACTGATTGACAAGCTTACAAGAAAAGCTACATTTTTAACATTCTTAATCCCTAGAATAAACACACGGGGAGGAATGAGGACAAGGCTGGTGTCCTCAGAGATCACCGGGAGCGACTGGGTGCAGGCAAGAGATTCTGTGCTGGTGGCTGCTGTGGATGGTGCTGCCCAAGCCAGGGAGAGCTGTGCCAAAGTGTGTGGGGCAAACAGGGCAGATGGTAAAATCAAAGGTAGACACGCTCACTGGGATCCTAAATAGCTCCGCTTTCTTGTTTCATGCTCTGTTTCAACACAATCGAAATCACCTAGAAACACAGAACCAAATGAGTCCCACCCAGCAGTGGAAATGCAGTGGCACCCTGAGAGACCTACACATTCTCCCCACCCCAGGCTGCCTTAGCAAGAGCCAAACTGCATGACACTGTGTCCCCTCACCCCCTGCGTTTATCTGATTCCCATCCTCCCCAACGCATCTTCCAACTTTCTCCAGTACAGCAGGAGTTAAATGCCTGGTTTTAGTGGCAGAGACACGTTTAGGAAGGGATTGAATTTGCGCGTGGTGCAGCCGGTTCCCTGTTTATTAATAAGCTATTTATCATTGGTGTTGCTTTTAATACCATTTTGGCTTAATGTTGTTAATGAAATATAAATACCCGCACTAATGATGTTGGTCAGGAGGCAGCGTGGGCCACTGGCAGCTTTGCAGGAGGGAGGCCAAACCGCGGCTGTGTGCATGAGAGGCTACGACGGCACGACTGCCAGCCCAGCCTCCGGATAAACCTCCCCACACACTCCCACCGCCAGACTGGTGAGCACAGCAGGACGAGGAGGGATGGGGTAGGACGGGGTGGGACGGGGTGGGATGGGGATGGGGATGGGGATGGGGATGGGATGGGATGGGATGGGATGGGATGGGATGGGATGGGATGGGATGGGATGGGATGGGATGGGATGGGATGGTGCAGCGCTGGCAGGAGGGCAGAGTGAGGTTTCCATCAGCTCTAGCCCACTCCAGCAGCCCAGTCTCTAGCTAGTGCCCACCAGTTTGCCCAGAAAGGAAGGTGGCTCAGCATCACAGTTCAGCTCCAGCAAGGCACAGGATGGCTCTCCCTCAGCTCCCTGTCTTTTGAGATCACAAGAAGTCACCCTGGCTCAATATGTCTGTATTGGGGACCCCGCAAGCTGTGAGGGAGCTCTCTACATGGAAATATGCAGCACAAGAAGTCAGATGAGCATCGTTTGCTTAATGCAGTTGCCCCACTGGAAGAGCGATCTGCAGGCTCTGTGCTGAGCTCCCCAGGGCAGCTCCCACAGGAGCCCAAGACCCCTTCAGCAGAGGCGTTCCCCAAAAACCCCCTCGGAGCTGCTGGTGGCTCGCTCGGGCTGGCCGTGGGGCTGGGGTGGCTTCAGGCCATGGGGTGCTGCGGGGTGGGGTGGGGCAGGAGGAGCTCACCCGGCTCCCGGGGCCACCCAACACTTCACAGCCACCGCCTGGGTCTCCAGCCCCGGCCAGGGAAGGGGCCACGCTGCTGGGGTCTGCTGCAGGGTGCCTGGAGATGGAGAAAATAAAGGAGTCTCCGCCCTTGCAGGGAACAACGTCAAAATCTTGGCCCTTTGGCAAGAGTTCAGAGGTTTGCTCTGGGTCTGCAGAGAGTGCGCACAGGTCCCTCTCCATTAGCTTGTGTCTAGCACTGTCATGGGGCAGGGATTACAAATCTCCCTAAGAAGGCTTTTGGAAATCCCATCTTGCATTACCATTTGCATTAGTGCAGCCTCTAGAGAGAGCTGAGGCCTGGGCATGTTCTGAGAGAGAACCTCAGTGTGAGCGAGGTTTGAAGGCACCAGAAGACACTGCTATGGAAATACAACAGGCAGCACAGCTTTGGGACCGGTCAGTGGAAGAGACGGGGAAAACCTACACCCAAGGCTACCAGCCTACCCAGCAGGCACACGGCTCCCGAAATCAGAAGAGAAACTGAAATGGACCTTCACCACCAGCAAGTTTCAGACCTCTGCAAGCCTCTGGAGTAAAACCAAACACTTGTCTCAAGACCAAACTCCAAACGCTGTCACGGCCTGAACAATCACTGAAGAGGCAAATTTGGAAAAGAAAATGTATCCCACTCTGTCTTCACACAGCTCTGCTAACAGTAACTTGGTCTTGCTCCAAGCTGACCCACTCTACTGACCTCATTCAACAAAAAGGCAACCAAAGAGTTCCCTACAAGACTGGAATCATATGGGGAGGACTAAGTGCAGAGGATGACTGTGCGCCCCCCTACCCACCAATTCCCAGGCCCAGAGTCCCTGTCTTCTGTCATCAAATGAGGTGGCCTCATGCCTCTGCCATAAAAGCCAACCCATCGCGTTTACATAAACTGCACAAAGATACATCTCCTTTTCCTCTCAATCCCCATCAACATCCTCTTTCCTTCTGCTTTGCCCTCTCCCTCTTCCACTCTCCCAGGCAGCCAGCGCAGAAGAAGCTACAACTGGTCTGCACTGGGAAGTCTTCTGGTGTCCCCTGCCACAAGGAGCACCATCAATTTCCACTGTTCCTTTAAGACGTTATCTTTTAATTTGGTGCTCCCCCTTTCCCCTCCTCAACTAACTGATTTATTAGTTTACATCTCATAAATTGTAACCCCTCGCCTCCCCCTTCAGCCTCCCAGATGCCATAAATCCCCTTCAGGGCCTAGACACCCTTCTGTATGTGGTGCAGCCCCCTGCCCCCCAAAGTCACCTCCGAGTCCCCAGGGAGCGTGGGGCTCATTTGCTGGGGGTTTGGTCTAGCTCGTCTCAGCAGCTAATCCCTTGGGTGGCTCCTGTCAGATTATTAATTAGCTAAAGCGGATCGGCCCTGGAACAACATGCGGTTGGACTTCAGATAAAACAGGACGGCAGAGGCTTGGCGTGTAGTTGTTTAAAGGGATATTGTCCCTTTTTCCTCTTGCCTCCTCCTGGGGTGGGAGGAAGGAGAGGAGGAGATGGGCAGCTTCCACAGCTGGTCACAGCTGCTCAGAGGGGAGAGAGCACCGACCTGGAGGTGCAAAGGACAGGAACCGCAGGCACCATCGCACCCTCGACCTGTGGCAGCCAAAAGTCTTCCAGATGTTGGAAAAGCTCCAGGACCCTGCTCAAAGGTTGGAGGGTCTCACTGCTCCTCTGCTGCCCCTTGGCAACTCACCACTCACTGTGGAAAACTCACTATTTGCAACTACCCTAAGAGACAAGGAAAAGGCTGTTCCAAGAGGCTGTGGCTACCTCCACTTGGAGAATGGGTGTTTGAAACCAGAAGCAGCCATCCAGCTTGCGTGTGCAGGTTTTAAAGCCTCCTTCTTATGCAGCGCAGCCCTCCTGGGCAGGATAAAGAGTGAGTGGCCTCATATGCGTTATACTGGAAAGCCTGGAAGAGCAAGAGCGCGAGCGATGCTGGGGAGCAGCTCACCTCCTCGCTCCCTTCCCACTTTGGATTGTTTTGACTCAAACCGATGAAGCTGAAATATCGAGTCACAACGGCACTAAACTTCATTACAAGCTCTTAACACAGATTACTTAATAAAAAACAGGCTGCTTTAATTGCTTTTCCCCCATTAGCATTTCTGGAGGAGAAAATTCTGATTAATTTGAAGAGGCACATTTCCCCCACCCCTCGCGCTGTCCTGTGAACCAGACCTCCTTCCCAGCCTGGTCCAGAAGAGCATCCCAGAGAGCAAATGGAGAGCCCAAATCTACACGACTCTGAAAAACAAAGGGACGAAGGGCCTGGGTGAACAGATGGGAGTAATGGAGTGAAGCAAACAAGGGAAAGAAAAATCTCCTCTCCTTTCTGGCAAACCCATAAAAAGTGGCACAGGGGAATAAGCAAGAAATGGGTAGAAGAGAACAGGATAAAGGGAGAATAGTTACCGTGGCAAGGATAAAGAGCAAGCTCAGAAGTTGGTAGGTGACTGATGTGGTGGGGTCCATTCTCTGCGGCTGGGAAAGGGGCAAGAGGCAGCTCTGCCAAGGGAGCATTGTGTGGATTTTTGAAGTTTGGGCCAAAAGCTGGGGACTCAGTGCTCTCAGCAGTCACCTTGAATGGTCCCTTGGTTCCTTCTTCAGGCCCTGCTTGGGTAGCCAGAAGCCAAAAGCCCGGCTGCCTCAGGAGACAAGAAGAACAGGCAGCAGCGCTGGGCTGCCCAGGTAGAAGATGCCAAGAAGCTCTGCTCGCTCAGTCCCCAGAATCTCTGCTCACCCCATCCCCAGGTCAGCTCTCTGCCTTCATCCCTAACTGTTTCAGGGATCGAGCATGTCCAGCTACCTATGAGCTCCTCAAAGAGGGGACGTCTGAGAGGACAACCCCCCTCTGCCCCACACCATATCTGACCAGCTTGGGTAGGATCTGCTCTGCTCGGCAGCCAAACGGCCCCGGGGAAAACAAGTCTATCAACACATTGCTGGCCTTGGGGGCAACTGACTTCAGCTCCTGTTGTAACTAGCCCTGGCGAGGGAGGATGGCAACCAGGTTCCTGAGTAGGCTGTTCTCTAGGTCAGCACACTCCAGGGACGTGGTAATCAAGTAGGAATTGCTCCCATGTGCCAACTCTTGTCAACCTCGCAATGCTTCATGTTTTTCTTAAAGCCTGAGATCTTGCAAGTGACACAAGATTTTTGTTTCGTACAGCAATGTATGTACAGTGCTATCCCTCCCTCTGCTCTCCCACTGGCAGGGCACAGCAACCTGAAATGTGATCTGTGTGCATCCTAAACACATAGAAACCTCGGTATTATTAAGTCTTATAATTGGGGGGAGGAGGGGAGTAGCTTTTGACTTCTGAAAGGACAAGGTTAGCAATATTGTTTGCTCATTTTACTTTCAAACTCACCTTAGTTTGTCCTCTCCTCTTTTCTCTTGTATGTTCTATTAATGTACAGCTAAGACAAACTCAGCAAGAATCACAAGAAAGACACTGGGACAGATCATAAACTGCCCTGGCAAAAATCAGGATCGTTCTGCTCACTGAAAATGCAGCTCTGCTGCTTTACATAAGCAGATGGCTTACCTGTGGCTCTTAATGGTTAATATATAACTACAGTAATAACAAAAAAAGTCCCAGCATTAATATATAATTTGTCAGAGGCAATGGGCTACAACAGTCTTTCCATATTCAGCTCAAGTAGCGAGATAAGCCTCAACTCCAGTGCTGCCCCATGGGCTGAGCACCAGTCTGGAATGAGCCCCTGGTAGAAGACATCAGAGAACAGACCACATTCACTTTACAGTATTTGTTCATTTTTCAAATTTTTTGTGTTTTATCAACAGATTTCTAAGAACGACATTTTGAACATGCATTTCCTTGAACACTCATGTGCATACCTCGCACTGATTGTTCCAAGTGCTTTCCAGACGGTTTTCCCTGAGGAACTCCGGTGGGTCAGATGCCCTGTTGGTCCCCACTGGAGAGCCACCGGACGGACGGACAGACGGTCCCACATTCAGTTCCTACCAGAGCTGAACGTGTCCCTACATATTTAGTGTAGCCCTGCAAACTGGCTGCAGTATTGCTGCCGGCCCCCCAGCTGAGAGAACCGTCACTGGATCTCGTAAGGACAGCAAGGAATACTGTCAGATGGTTGAAGGAATCAGGAGATCTGGCTTCTCCTCCCAACTCTGCTTCTGAGTCATTATTAGCATAAAATCAGGTTGGTTACATCAGTGAAGCTTGAGTAAATAAACCACAACTCATCGCTGTGTTTTATTTTGCAATACCTCAGTGGGCTCCTCTCCACAAATAAACACCATTAATGCTCATTGCAATTGCAGGTATATGGGCAAGGAGAGCGATAAAAGTACCTAAACCATCCAAAACCTTTATGAAGAGCAGGAGGGTGAAATCACAGCCTTTTTGAGGATACTGACTTTCACAGGACGGGCATTTTTTAAAGAAGGCAACCCTTGCCTGGGAAGACTTAAAGACAAATAAGTCATGCCTAAAGGTCTGACAGAGCTGTTGGTAAGAAAGGTTGGGAAACACCCCCATCCTCTTCTGAGGAGTCAAGGCTGAAATCCTGATTCCACTGAGGTTTACAGCAGAACTCGTGCTTGCTTTAATAGCATCAGGATTTAACCTCCATAAAGTTCAAGTGTGAAGACAGGAGCCTTAGGAAAGAGATGGCCATGCTCCTCAGGAGACTGAGAACACCTTGAACTCAGGAGAACAATGGCAGGTGGCACGGCAAGCAAGGCCTGAACTCACGAAGGCCTGGCCCAGTCCTGTCTCCTTCCGTACTGAACATGCGTCTTCCATCTGAGTTTTTGGGGCGGGCTGGTCTCCTGTGTGACAGGCAACTGTTGGCCTTAGTTTAAGCACTGTGCTTCTTTAGGGCTACACTGTCCTGCGCATCCATACATGTGAGCTCTGTGCTTGCACCGCACTGCACCGCAGGCTCTGCTCAGAGCTCCTTCAATACCTGGGAGGGATCCTTCCCCATTGCTGGAAAACCTCTTTGGCTTTTGCACCTCAGACAACTATTCCCCGTCATGTGGACAGCTGTAGGTGAAAATCACCAGTTGCTGGGCAGAGCAGGGCTTCTGAAAAGGCTTTGAAATGAAATAATTCTGTGTCTCTCAGGAGTCTTTAAGTGTTCCCTCCTCAAACACTGGCATCACGGTCCTTCCCTGAACCTTGGAGCCTTTTCATCCTGCTTAGATGGACCTGACCGTCCATCAAGAGGCTGTATCAGCGTGTGCCATTATCCCAGTGAGCTGGAGGTGCTAAGGACCTTAGTGGATCAGGCTGCAGTCCCACTCCCAGGCCAGACCTGGTAAGGACAGCTACCAGGCCTGCCGAGCACATGATCCTCTTTCCCCTCCTTTGACTTCCCCCCATTCAGCTTTCCACAGCCGCCAACCAAACATCTGATCGAAGGCCTGGGGGAGGGAGTCAGAACTGTCCAGTCTGGTTATGAGTGAAGGTCATTGATCTAGTGCAGACCAGGGATGCGGAAAACAGGGGAGGGAGGGAAAAACCCTCTGAGAGAGAGAGAAGAGAGGGAGAAAGGCAGAGGCAGCACGCGAGCGAGCGCAGGGGAAGGCAGCGGAAGGGGCTGAAACACGGTTTCACACTCGGAGACCCAAGGGCTGTTGTCAACCCGTCCTTCATGCTCACATCTTGTCACACTAGAGGTCAGGTCTCCCAAGCGTTCCTGGAGAGCTGAGCTAGCCCATATGGCAGGCAATATGTTAACAATATGGATCAGCTGCTCGTCAGGGCCTGAGCAGATGGATGTGACAACCCTGCTCTTATCCCAGACAGGCTTTTAACGTCTTCCCTCTCCTCAACTCAGCCATTGCGGAGCAGTTCTGCCCAAGAACTCCTGCCGGCAGCCCAGGTGGACCACGGGGCCACAGGTCAGAACAGGCAGCATGGAAACGCCTGCCTTGCTTTGTTGGGATGGCAGCAGGCAGGGCAGAGCCCCATTCAGACCAGTGCAGGCAGGAACCGGGCCAAACTTTTATCCGGGGAGAGTGTTCTGTAAACGGAAAGACCTCGCTATAATCCAGATACGTGCTATTAACTCCCAAGCAGGGTGATACAGTAGATAGTGTATTCAGATATATGTATATGGCATGTTACCACCAGATGCCACACGTTGCAGTCTAGACTGAGTTTTGTAACCGCCTGGGAAAATTTTCTCTCACAGAACAAGTAATACATAAATAGATGTATATTTTAATGGGCAAGTTAAACTCCTCCTGGCAAAGGCAGGCGAGTTGATTTCATACACAGGCGGGTAAATTTCCACAAGGATTTTGCAAGGCTGTTTCATATTCCGCAGCTCGGATCGGAGCCGTCGGGGCCGGCTGGGCTGGGCCGGCTGCACTTCTGCGGAAGGCAGAGTTCCCACCTCGCTCCCGCGGCCCCGGTGCCTGCGCTGCGATCCCGAGGATCCCCGCAAAAATAACGCAGGCAGCCCAAGTTAACCCCCAAATTCAGGTTTACTTTAGGACTGAAGCAAGGGGAAATATTTTGTAATTCACACACAGGCAAAGCAGGTGTTTCTAATCCTTTTCCCATCTTTTTTTTTTAGCTTTTTTCCCCTACCCTTCATCCACTGAACAAGAAAACTGCCTCCAACCCTTACAGCTCTAGGACTAAACAGCCAGCTTGTGCCTATAAACAGAGAGTAAACCAGCAATCACAGCCTGGGGATGGGCTCTGGAGAACGTGCAAATAGCCTCTGTAGCCCAAAGTAAATTGAGCTTGTTTTGAAAGTAGAAGCCATACAACTTGCTCCAGGGCTGAAGACTGGAACACAGGGATTTCTAGTCCAGAGCATGAGCAATCACACAGCCACATGCCTGAAAGGCGAAATGCATTTCCTTCACTGAAGTGATGCTTGTAGAACTAGGGGGACCTCAGAAAACAGCTGGAGTCCAGGGAAATATTTCTATTGTCTCTAATGAGCTTCTGTCCCTCAGAAAATAGTCCCTGAAGGACACTCAGCTTTGTACAGGCTACACGCCCAGTAGGTATTAGGAGAAGGCAAACATCAAAATGAATTACTGATCTAAAAGAACCTGAACCTTAAGGTTCACTAGAGCACTGAAGGAACTCCTCCTCAAGTCTCCTCCTCTTGCCTTCTTATCTCAAGAGGTCCTGCTCATCCCAGGTCCATGTCGGATGGACATGCAGGGCTTTCAATGCCAGCAGCAGAAACCTGTGAGAGGGCTCACAGGAAAAGCTCCCTCTGATGGAAAAATGGACCCAGAACTTACACAGCAGCTTCCTCTGCAGAGTTTTTCCCCCTGGATGTTGGGCCTCTCTAGAGAGGCACATAAGGATGTTTGGCGGAAAATTCACCTGCTACAGTCAAACCTGAGAATTTGTATCTTATTTGGTAAAAGCTCAAGGCTCTTCATGTTGCACTAAGCCATTCCCTCAGGCAGAGCTCCCATTTGGGAAGCTCTCTTGCCTCCGGAGGCCTGGGAAGGCATGTGCCACTGTTCTAAAATGGGACACAGGCACCGGAGCAGCTCATGCAGGGATAAAGGCCAGAGTTCCCTACATTAATAGTTCAAAACCAAGCTTTCCAAATAAAGCATGCCAGACCCTGGAGGAGTTTCAGCACTAGGAAGGTGTGGGAAGGCACAGTTCACCCCTATCCCATCCTGAAGCACGCTGTATTTACTGGCAGGTTTACTGAAAGCACTCAGGTCTGTGGGCTCCAAACACGTGGCAAGCGCTAAGCCCTGCTGAGCCTTAGAGGATCACGGCTGTTGCTCTTTAAGGGAGGGCACTGGGAACATGAGTAAATTCCCCCGTGCCACATGCAGCCAGGGATGGACAGGGATAACCGAAGCCCCAGCCTGACATCTTAGCCCTGTGACTTTGACCATTTTCCATCGCTAAGCCAATACGGTCCCTACAGCCTGATCCTTCTGCTTCACCTGTGATTCACAACAGCTTTGGATACACCGCTCTGCCCAGGTATCACCTCTGGCACAGCAGCAAAAGGCAGAGGAACGTGGTGATACACAATGCCCACAGGCTCTTTAGGTTGCTGATCTTCATTCAAGCATCATCGTCATTTAATGGTGACAACACAGCATGGAGATACCCCTTGACAAAGCCTCTACGCCCTACAAAGCAGACATAACGTCACACAAAGCCCAGACACAGCACGGATCCTCAGCCCCTTCTATCTGCAGCAGTACTGCAGTGCCACCAGGTACCTCCCAAATCCCCAAACCATTAAGGAGAAATATATTATCCCACTGTTGTTATCCTACAGCTGCTTTCTTCTAGGCCATGTTGTGCCATACCTTTCTTTGTAGAGAAGCTGTGATGGGAGCCAAGCAGTGAAGAAAGTAAAATGGCTTTTAGAAACAGTCCCACCCCCTCGCAACCTTTCTGAGTTTCCCACCATGACCACAAACATCTTCAAACTCCTCTTCTTTAGTGAAGCAACTCAATCAGAAACTGTCCCACACAATACTTACCCAGGGGACTCCCATGCTAGCTTGTTCTGGCATACTACTTAGCTACTTGTGAATACTGCACACCAGCTCATCAGGAAGAAGGAGGCTAATGCAGGGAGCTGCTCAAAGCAGCGCTTTTCTGTGTCAGCTGGGTGCCTGTGTCCGTGCAGAAATGGGCAGCGACGTCACGGATAAACCCAGTCCTACTTGTAAGCCAGCCCAAGACAGATCAACAGCCCACCATGCATTTAACCACCCAAACCAATGACTTTCAGCAGCTCTTCTAAACACTATAGGCTAGAGATTCCCGAGGAACTAGAATGGAGGCTCTGGAGAGCCAAAATCACTCATTCCAGTCCTACTTCAGAGCAGACCGCTTGATCACAGAAAAAAGGCAGTACCTTGCATTGAGAAGTCACAGGCTTCAAGGTCCATTCCAGTGTACAAAGCCAGGAGAGAAGTCAGGTTCTTTGTTTTGGAGGTGGTCTCAGGTGAAGACAGTGCGAATCTGATGGCCTCCCTTCACTTGGTGAAGTCTCTTTGCCCTGAGGAGAGTTTCAGAAGGAAATGAATATTCCCTACTGAGCAGAACAAGAGCTCAGGTGAATCACGAGCACCAGCAATGACGCCGGCCTCAAATGCCACAGCCACCCACACATCTCAGCCCTTGGTCACACAACAGCACAGCAAGGCATTTCACACCTCGCCAAACGCATCGCATCCCAAACTCCCTCTCTGACACGTGTGGTGACAGCAACTCAAAAGTGAAGGTACCAACCGCCGGGGTGACCAGCCACGCACTCCAACTTTCACCAGAAAAAATCCAGGTCAGTCAGTTGCAGAAGCAGCCTACAGGACTAAAGAGCTTCCACCCATAGGCAGCTGAGCGTCTGTGCACACGTGAGATCGTGATGCCGTCTCTCCTTTGCAGGGGAATCTGTCGCTTGTGTTCACCTCACAACTACCAGCAGAACGCAGCTCCACCAGTCATGTACACCCCCACACCAAATGTAACCCCCCAGCCCCAAAGACGTTACAAACACAACCAGACAAGATGAAGGAAGAGTTATTATTTCCAGTTTAGTGAGGCACACAGTAATTAAGTCACTTGTCAAAGGTCACTTGGCAAATCTGCGGCAGAATTTGGAATCAAAACTAAATCTCTCAAATTTTGGTCCAAGAGCTGGACGACAAAGGTCCCTCATCGCTCGCTGTGCTCCTGGGACGCACGCTGCCACCTCTGCAGCACGCTTCACCCTCCTCCCCGCTCTCCCTAGACAGTTACGACAATTCCCTTCCATTTCCTGCATTGGAGGAAATGGATAAATACACAGATTAAAAGAGGAACTTTTACCTTACTTACAAAATTTAAAAGTGTCCTAGCTCCAATATTTGACAGAAGCTCAGAAGCTTCAGGCTCTTCTGTGAGGTGGGATTTGTGGACTGGAGGGTTTTGTTGATGGTGTTTTTTTTAATTTCCATCAGACAAAAATAAAAGAAGCAAAACAAAAGAGGTTGTCGAGATCAATTTGTGATAGGTGCCGGGCCAAAGAAAATGGAGCCAAATAAGTCAGAACCCTGCAACCAGCAACCTTTGTGTCAATTTAAGCAAATATTGTGGCGTTTCCATGGCAATCCCTGTTTTGAATATCCACTACACTCACTTTTTAAAGGGCTTTTCCTGTTTGCGTTTCAACTTCAAAACCTGTAAATATTTTCAGCCTTAACACATCCCGACCTCCCCCAGCTTCTGTAATGAGATGCTATCAAAGCTCTGACATGAAGCCCTCTGTCTGCAGTACCCAAAGCTGTGAAAATTCACGGCAAAAGCAGGGTGGCAACCCAGCGCGGCTGGGGACCGCAGAAGCACGGCCGGACCTTTGTCCCACTCGCAGCTCAGCGCCAGCCTCGCTGCAGCAGCAGGTACGGGAGCCGCCTGCTCCTTTCTTTTCCAAAACCGATGAGTGAAACAAGTCCTCGCCAACACACAGCGCCAACAGCACCAGCCCAAGGCGAGGAGCAGGCAGCAGGTGTTTGCAGCCTCCGTCCATCCCGGGCCACCTCTGACCCATGGCCCGGGCCACCAGTTCTGCTCGGAGCCTCGTCCTGCGATCCACGCTGCCCCAGCACAGCCCCACGCTGCCCCAGCACAGCCCCACGCTGCCCCCGGCCCAGCCTGCACTGCCCTCCTTCCCCTCTGACCTGAACTGAACCTGTCCGTCACAATGATTTATGCTGTGCTGTGTCATGTGCAAGTGGGAACAAAGAAAAGTCAACTTTGTCCTCACTTGCAGCCTGGGCCAAGGTGTAAATTCTCAAGCTCCCTCAGCAGCAGCCCACAGGTATCGGCTCTGTCCATCTGTCACTGCTCTATGGGGAAGCCCTGGTGGACGCACCCTGGTCAGGTGCTGGCATCAGCTGTCGGGTCTGAGCAGCAGGACCTGGTGTGAACCCTCTCCCCGTGCATCTAATGCTGCTTTTTTTGCACGTGTAGAGGTGCACGAGAACACCTTCTGCTGCGCTTCAGACAACTTTCATCCCCAAGCCCCTGACTTTTAGAGCTTTGGAGCGCAGCCCCTCCCGGCAGCCATGGGAGCGCACTGGTTAATTCTGGGTTTCCTGGCTGTGATGGATTTGTGCCAGGCCTCAAATGTTAGCTTAGTGTAATTTTTGGGAAGTCAATTTCCTTTGCGTTTTTATTTTTCCTTGTTTTTTTTTGTTTTGTTTTGTTTTGTTTAAACTTTTTTTCCTCTTTTAAATGGAAAAGTAGGAGCATTTGAATGAGCATAAGGACAGAGCCATCCATCTATGGGCTGTAGTTTCCCAAGAGCATTTTATAGGCACCATGGTACGTGCACAGAACAACCATGGAAACAAACAGCAAGTGACTTCAAAAGCCGTTACGCTGAATGCCCACAGAGGCAGCCCCGAGGGACCGGTCCTGTCCTCGCAGGAACATCGTCACTCCTCAGTCCTGACCACTGCTCCCGCAAGGCCGGGTGCTTCTGATACCACCAGCAGATGATGCACGATACCTGCTGTCCTGGCCAGCTTCCAGCTCAGGTAATTACATCCTACAGGAGTTTCAGCTGGATATTTTATCCCTTCTTCACTTCCGGCCCTGAGCTGCCGTGCTGGGAGTTGCTAAAACTCAGTCCAGATCCACCCCGGATGCGAGTGCGTGCCGGGGGCTGGAGGAATCCTGCGCATCCCTGTGGGTCACAGGAGCCAGGCGCTACAGCAAACAACCTCCTCTAGAAACACACAACAACAAACATCCCATAATACCTCCACCTGAGAATGAGGGGTAGAGCTGGGAAAACAAAACTGGCCGGCCACACTGGGAATGAACCATTTCTGGAGGTACGTGCTCAACACTGCCCAACGGAGCCGTTATCTGGGACGTGGACACTGGGCACTGTCCTTCCTTGACGTGGAAACTCCCCTCCCATCATCTCGCAGGCTCAGAGAAATTAAAACTAGCGGTGGCAGTGGTGTGAGGCTGAAGCCACAGCCACCGGTCTGCCTCAGCCAACGGCATCCACGCCACAAGGGTGTTGAATGGACCGGAGAAGATGAGCCAGGCTTAGTGTGTCCATGAGAACAAGCCTAGCAGGGCTCGCAACAGGCCAGATCAAAAGGTGAGGGTCTTCACTGTGGAGACACAACCCCTCTCACCATGCTCCACTATAAATCCACGAGCAAGGAATGCTGCCAGGGTAACACTGGATGCTATCGCCAACACACATTCCAAAGATGCAGGTCCCCCCATCCTCCCGAGGGAGCCAGGCACTGGCATTCCCCACAGCCACAAGAACTGAGAGTCCTTCAAAGCTGACCAAGACATAAGGAAATGATCTGCTGACTGGCTCTCCACTCTGGACAGCTCAGGAGTCCCCATGCTCGTACATGGGTTCTATCACACCTCTGTTTCCTGCCCTCTTTGTCTTCTTCTTTCAGAAGATTCTGGACCGGCTCCTCACCTGGTATAAAATCAGTGCAGTTCCAGCGGCTTCAGTGAAGCCATGCCAATTTAAACGAGTTGAGGATCCGGCCCACCAAGTTACTGGGGTTGCCAGTTCCTTGGATAATCCTGAGGGTGATTTCACAGCAAGCAGCAGCACAGGCCCAGCCAGACTGGCAGGATCAGCTGCGCTTTTCTAACCCCCACGAGCAGGGCGGTCTGCGGCAGAGTCCCTAATGTGAGACCCCGCTGGAGCAACACGGAGTGTATCGTCATCTGCGCCTTCTGCAGAGCTTCCTTCTCATGAGAGATAGATACAGCACAGAGTAAATTACTGCAGGTTTTCTAACTGCTCTTCGCAGGGGAGTACCCTGGTTTGCCATGTGTTTGGAGGGTGTGCAGGAGCAGAGCTGGTCACTTGTCCAGCAGCAAAACCCAACCAAGTTAAGGTCTTCACTTGCTACTGTGAAAACAGCACATCTTTATGAAGAAACCCAATCTGGTCTTCTCCTCCCTCCACTCCCACCAGCCTCTATGCCAAGGAAGGTAAAGCCGGGCAGCTGCGGAGCAAGCGAGCAGCTACAAATCCCTTCCATGTCCCCAGTCCCACCGTGGTCCTGCCGTCCATCCACACCACATCTCGCCGAGGGAAGCAGCAACACGGGCGCAGAGAACGTGGCACAGCTTCAGCAGGCACCGGGTGTGCAAGAACTTCTGTGCTCTGCCCTCACAAGTCCTTCGCTATCCCCCCAGAGCAATTTTCTAGGCAACAGCGCGGTTGCATTCCCTCCCCTATCTCCTAATAAATATCATGCTAAGCAAGATGAGTATCTTCTTCCCAGACCAAGCAGCATGACCCACTTTCTGAATCAGGGCAGATGCAATTGGGCCCTGGAGTCCTGGACCCCTCCCAAAGCAGAGAGATTTTGTAACAATTACAGCAAGAAGCAGAAGGAATAGAAAAGTAATAAGTGATCAAAGAGTGCAGTGGTGGAGCTGAAGCTGTGGGGTAATTACTACTCCTTGCCATCCTACGCTCTGGCATTTTCCTAGGACACTGAATCAAGAGTGTGGTGTGCACATTCACACATCTTTCCTCCACTGCCCTACATTCCTCAAAAGTAACAGGTCCAATTTCAAATTCTGGCTAATGGCTCAGATGAGACAACTGCTGCTCTCCCTGCACACCCACCCGGACTTTTCCCCTTCTCTTTTCCTTTCCCCACAGCCGAGTGGGAACAGAGGATTCAAATTCCAGCTGTGCAAATCCCCGCTCCAGCAGACACACAGATGCTCATCCTTCCCTGCCCCAATCACAGCCTTAAGGCTTCTAACAAGGCAGCTGTGCCCCCGGCATCCCAGCGCTGACAAGCGGCTCATGGGCCACTGTCCCACTGTCCGTGAGCCCCTTCCAGCAGTGTCACCGCCTGTCCCCCTGTCCCCAAAGTCTGCCCCGACACGGACCTTCAAGACCTGCTGTCCACAGCGGGGAGGTTCGAGCTACGGTCCTTCAGAGGTGCAGTGCAACAAAAAGCCTTGAAAAAGACCTGTGCTTTGGGCCAAATTCTGCCTGGCTTGCTCACCACGCGGCACATGGGAGGTGGCTGGGTCCTGATCCCAGACGCTCCATTTTTCCAAGGAACAGCTCTGGACTTTGCCAGATGTAGCTGGGATCAGATGATGACCCAACGGGCATGGAAAACAATTAAAAGGAGGTGGGGTGAATGTCAGCAGTGCTTTCATTGCGTGAACGTGCAAATAAAACCTCCCTCCCAGAGAAGCGCAAGCCTCTACAGCCAATAGCACACAGAAAATCCCATCGCAAAGGTGACCGAGAAGCCCACCAAAGGGTCCCTCATTCATCTCAGATGCCTCGCCAAAAAGCACGACACGTAAGCTGCCTGCGAGCCTTACAACAGCACCCAGGCAGCTCCAAACAAGATGAGACCCCCGTGCCAGGGACGCACAGACAGCGCTTGGCTCAGAGCGGCTCTGACAGACGGACGGGAGGGCAGGGACGGAGGGAGCCGCCACCGCTCACCCAGAGCTCCGAGCTGGCACCGTGTTCAGTCTCAGGACTGTTCCCCTGCCCCTGGAACAAACACCCGCCAGACAACGGCACAGGAGTACACACTGCTGGGTGCTTCGACCAGCACAGCTGCCTTCACTATCTGACACCGTGAGATGAGGCAGAAGTAACTTCTAAAGGAATTTCCATGGCGATTTTTCTTTCTAGCTAAATAAAATAATTTAAAAAAGAAATAGAAAAACCCTTTCACCCAAACTTCAGCGATAAAAAAAGGGGGAAAATCTTCATCTTAATTCAAAATCCTATTTGATGTGTCGTGGCATGAAAATGTTTTTCACTGCATTTTTTCAGTGTGATCTCATGCACCCTGCAAACGGGGTACGCCCAAAACACCAGGTATTTTATGGGACACAAACAGAGCGCAAACATACACAATTAAAAAAAAATGGGATTGGTAAATATTTAAATTAATCAGAGCTGGCATCTGTGCAGCCTCCCCTCCCAGAGAGAGGGATGTTTGCAGCTTTGAAAAAAGAAAAGCGAATAACATGACCTTTTCCTTCATGTTTGCTAGCTCGCTGAGCTCGGTGGGTTGGAGCAGCCCAGGCACCTCCCAAAACCAAGTCCAACAAGTGCAGCCAGGGCTCCTGTGGCCCCGGCGGGCACGGGGGCTCGGGGCCGGCACCGCAGCCGCCGGGGACCGCGCTGGCGGGGGGAGCTGCTCCAACCTGCCTGCTGCCTCGCTCCATAATGCATGGGGTTTGTTGTGTTTTTGTTTGGGTGGTTTTGTTTTGTTTTGTTTTTTTCAGTTTAATTGTTGGAGGAGTTTATGAAGCTGTTTGCCAAAAAACAATCGACTCCAGGGAGCCAGCTTACACAAAAAGGGTGTGTCGCTCGAGAGAGGCCGCGGAGCCATGGAAACCACCACCTTTTGCATTTGCCCAGGTGACGCCAAAGCTTTGTGGACGGCTTGTGAAATCAGCAGAGATCTGCAAGGAAGTGAAACGTGTACATGAAGTTGTGCATTAAGCACCCAGAAAGGCGGCCCCGTCCAACGACACCAAAATCTCTCACAAGCAAGGGTGATCGCTCAGACTTCAGCAATGCCGTTTTTATTCAAAAGGGCACACAAACACACCGGGGAATGCAGGAGGTGTTCTACACACAGCCTGTGCTCCTCCAGGTTAGAATTTCAGGCAGCAGCGCGGACAGAGATAGTTCTGCCCCTGCAGCACATGCAGACGTGCAAAACTCGGGCCGAACGGCTGCGTGACCAGACAAACGTGGACCTGCGCGCATGTGCGAATAAAAGGCACCACCAAAACCACCACCGAGTGTCTCAAAAGCAGAGATCACACCTTGGGTGCTCATTCCAACCTGCAGAAGGGAAGCTGGTGGTGGCGGGAGGTGGGGGGATGGTGAGGGGAGAGGGGGCATTGCAGCGGGTGCGGATGATGTCGGTGAATTTTCGGGGAGGATGTTTGTCCTGCGAGCTGGCATGTGAAGGCGGGTGGCTGGAGAGGGACCCTGACTGCATTCTTCTCAATCTTAGAAAAGAAAACACAGAATTCCTCAGAAGCACCGGCTGCTGGCCTCACCGACAGAAAACAACCCAGGCACAAAGCACATAGAGGGGATTTTAAATTCACCCAGCTCCTCTGAGTGTCCGCTCCAGGACTATCCTGATACCACCAGGAAAGCGAAGAGTGCTCTGAACTGCAGCTCTTTTGAAAGACATAACATCAATTACTCCCCACTTTCAGCTGCTGAAAGCGTGCTGATGACATTTCAGGTTGCAGAATTTCACCCACTCTGGAATACAGTCAG